>NC_079417.1:2552099-2777099 GCF_026213295.1 Gadus chalcogrammus
CTTCCTCTGGAGCGGATACACACCCGAGCCTGTTCAGGTACGCAGGTCTTCAAAATAAAAGCCTGTCTTTCTCTGGAAGGGTTACACAACCTAGCCCGTTCAGGAACACACGCCTTCAAAATAAAAGCCCTGTCTTTCTGTGGAACGGAGACACTCCTGATACTGTTCAGTTACAAACGGCTTCAAAATAAAGTCCTGTCTTTCTCTGGAACGGTTACACAACCAAGCCTGTTCAGGTACGCAGGTCTTCAAAATAAAAGCCCCATCTTTCTGTGGAACAGATACACTCCTGAACCTGTTCAGTTACACACGCCTTCAAAATAAAAGCCCTGTCTTTGTTCTGCTGCAGACTTTGTGGCTTTGGTTCCGTCTGTCTCCACTGAGTTCTGTTGTGCTGTCTGTCGGTTCTGTCCTGTGTTGCCTTGTTCTGCTGCAGACTTTGTGGCTTTGGTTCCGTCTGTCTCCGCTGAGTTCTGTTGTTCTGTTGTTCGGTTCTGTCCTGTGCCCCCGTGTTCGGCCTCACCTCGTGTGTCTGGTTGTGGTATAGATCACGGTGGAGGACGTGCCCTCAGCCTACTGCTACGTGGCCACCGACCCCCACGTCATCACATTTGATGGCAGGTACTACACACGTTTCAGAATCACTGCTCGCACTGCCAACGTGCTCATGATACCTTTATGTGATTCTTGTTTGATGATATGTTGATGATATGTTGGTCTCGGAGTCACCATTCATTGGTCATTATTGTTCCTGTAATGATGTGTGATTACCATATTCGTGCCATGATCTAGTTACTTGCTCATAACTGGATTTTTGTGTATATATATAACCTTAGTCCAGTGTCCAGCGATATAACTATAATAGCAATCTAAATATAAAATGTATCATTTGTGATTGTGTGTGTTCAATCAGCTGATTGATCGACTCACTGACTGACTGATTGATTGATTGATTGATTGTATCGGCAGACGGACAGATGGGTTGATTAACCTGATTGTTGATTCATTCACTGATAACAATCCTCCAACAGCGTCCTCTCCAGTAAAGCTCCTTATTGTTACTTCTTCTTATTGATTCATTCATTCACAACAACACAAACCCCTTCAGTAGACCCCATTAGTATTCATTATTTATTCATTCATTCACGGCTAACAAACACAGCCCCCCCTCCAGTGGACCTCATCCTCTCCCCCTTGTCTCGCGTCTCCCCCCCAGCCTCTACGACAACGACCAGATCGGGACCTTCCTCCTCTACCGGAGCCTCCGGCGCCCCCTGGAGGTGCACGTGCGTCAGTGGGAGTGTGGCAGCGTGGTGCTGGCGGCGTCCTGCGTGTGCGGCGTCGTGGCGCGCGACGGCGGCGACGTCATCGCGCTGGACATGTGCGACGGCGAGATGGGCGAGACCCAGCCGCGCCTGACGGTGAAGAACAGGCACCTGGGGAGGAGCGGCGTGCGCATCACGCAGTCCTACCAGGGCCGCAAAGTCACGGTAGGGGGGCGCCGAGGGGCGGGGGGGGGGCTGTTACTGATGGTAGGACGAAGTGATTAATCGATCTATCGGCCGGCCGATATTATCGGCTAATATTTGCGTTTTTTACGTGTATCGGCATCGGCCGTTTTTTTTCACTGTTTTTTTTGCCATGATTTACACAGTTCAATACTTTTTCCTTTTTTAAATTGAGACTCAGAATATTTGTTATCATCATTGTGTAATTTTTATTATCTAAATTGAGGGAGCAAAAGCAGTATCGGCTCCAAATATCGGTTCAAGAAAATCGGTATCGGGCGTATCGGTCATCGGCTAAGGCTGATGAAAAAAAATCTTTATCGGCTCTATAAAATCCATATCGGTCGATCATTAAGTATAAGCTAAGTAAGGGAAAGTAAATCTTAATTTTCTTTGTGTTTTTGTCAATGCTTTCATCACAGGCATTAGTCTCCATCTAGTTGTAGCATTGAGTCCTACTTAATCTCTCGCGACATGAACTTTTTAGTTATACGATATATATATATGTTATACATATTATGTTGAATTGCTGGTCGGTTTCAACGTCGCAGATTACGTTCTCGTCGGGAGCGTTTGTGCGAGCGGACGTGTCCGACTGGGGGATGAGTCTGACCGTGAGGGCGCCCGGTTCCGACCGGAACCACACGGCCGGACTGTGTGGTTCCTTCGACGGTCGCCCCGACAACGACCTCCACTCAGCGGGCGGAGACGTCACGCGGAACCTACACGCGTTCATCTCTGAGTGGAGGTGAGTCTCAGGAAGAGTTAGAGTCCTTGGAGACAACACACAATTACAATTACCCTTCGTCATTGGCTAAACTCATAGCTCCTTTATGGTGTCATGTCGTGGTTCATCAAAAAGATAACAATAGGAATCTTTGTTAATGTTCAGTAAGCATGTACATTGTAGTTCTAGTATAATGCCGCTTTAAAATACCGTAGGATTATTCCTCAACAATCAATGTACTGTTTATCGAAGCATCGTTTGTGACAGTTTGTTTCAACTCGTCAGACTCCCCCCAGGCACCAGCCTGTTCGACACAGTGCCGTCCAATCAGGACGCTCCGAAACCGACCGAGTACTGCACCTGTCAGCCAGAGCCCCGCCTCTCCCCCCCGTTCAGGACCCACTCCCGACCGACCGGCTCCTCCGATTGCTCTCGCCACGGCAACGTGGAGCTCTCCAGTGTCATCCCCGCGCTGGACGTCACGGCGGAGTACATCCACTCCGTGGAGCTCCGCGTCGACGAGGAGGAGAACCGGCGAGGCACCCTGCCAGCAGGGGGTCTCCCCCCGCGGAACCGGGGGTCCGACCCCCTGGTGACCCCCCGTGACGGCGCCTCTACCCGACCCCGTTACCCAGGCAACCGGGGCCGGCGTCAGTCTCAACGGTCCCTCTCCGACCCGCCCCGCCAGGCCGACCTCGGAGGCCTCGCCTATTTTTTCCCCGAGGACCACAAGCCGGCGCCGCCCCCGGACGCCTCCGGCCCGCCCCCGTCCCCGACCTGGCCCGCCCCCTCGGGGCTCACCCAGCGCCAGGCCCGGGCCAGCTGCCAGCGGGCGGTGGCCGGCTCCAGCCTGGCGCTGGGCTGCGGGGCCCTGCTCGGCGAGGCCTTCGTGGGCCGCGCCGTGGCCATGTGCGTCAGCGACCTCCAGCTGAAGGACGACCCGGGGTGGCTGAACGCCACGCTGCCCCTGCTGGAGAACGAGTGCGAGCGCAGGCTGGTGGAGGAGCGGAGGAGCGAGGGGGAGCACCAGGAGGCGGTGGAGCTCCTGCGGTGCCCCGGGCGGTGCGGCGGGAACGGCCAGTGCTCCGACTGGGGCTGCCTCTGCTTCCCGGGGTTCGGCTCGTACGACTGCAGCTCTGTGTCTGGTAGGAGCGCCTGAAACCAAACGCATGCCCGCACACTCACACATGCAGGCACATACACACATGTATGGGCACACACACGCGCGGGCACACACACACACACACACACACACACACACACACACACACACACACACACACACACACACATATAGATGAACTTTCTATCAGAGGACATTTTGGGAAAATGGGCTCAAAACGGACACACTCCATTGGATATATGTACCGTGGCTTATTTTCCGGGATGTATTTTCCTAACCTAATGTCGATCTAATCAAGTTTATGTTTGAAGTGTTATAGCGTTAAATGGTGTTATAGTGTTATAGTGAATCTTATCATTTAGTCCAAATGTTAGCTATTGATATTTGTTGTCATTGGTATTGCCAAGAGGCGTCGCTCCATTCCTCCTCTTCCTCATCTTCCACCTCCCACGAGAGGTGAAGAGAGAGTGAAGAGTTCCTTCTCATGTCCTGGTGACACAGGGGTCTCTCTCCTGGTCTCTCTCCTGGTCTCTCTCCTGGTCTCTCTCCCGGTCTCTCTCCCGGTCTCTCTCCTGATCTCTCTCCCGGTCTCTCTCCCGGTCTCTCCTGGTCTCTCTCCCTCCTGGTCTCTCTCCTGGTCTCTCTCCTGTCTCCTGGTCTCTCTCCTGGTCTCTCTCCTGGTCTCTCTCCTGGTCTCTCTCCTGTCTCCTGGTCTCTCCTGGTCTCTCTCCTGGTCTCTCTCCTGGTCTCTCTCCTGTCTCTTGGTCTCTCTCCTGGTCTCTCCTGGTCTCTCTCCTGGTCTCTCTCTCTCCTGGTCTCTCTCTCTCCTGGTCTCTCCGTCTGTGATATTGTTCTCCTCTCCCTCCGCCGCTGACGTGGTGCAGACCAGATCCCTGAGATCGCGGAGCTGGAGGCGCAGGGTCTGTGTGACGTCCGGCGGGGGGGGTGCTCCGTGGTGCAGGTCGGCGGCGCGGGCTTCAAACGCTCCCGGCAGCTCAAGTGTGAGTTCGTCAAAGAAAAGGTACTTCGGATTTCTACTCCTCTTTTGGTTGCATGATGGATGGGGGGGTGTGGTGTTAAGTTGGTTTTGTGTCCACCTCGATCGTTCTTTAGTAGAAATTTAAAAAAAGTTAGTTTTTTAATTCTGCAGCACACATTTATGCCACAAGGGTGGATGCGCTGCAAAGTCAGGTGTTGTTTGTTCTAGTATAGACCAAATGTGAGACAAAGAGTATGTGTATGTATGTATATGTTTCTGTTGGACAATATGGGACATGTCACCAATGCTGAGAGGTAGTCTAAAATTGTTATATGTCTTTCTAAATTAAAAAGATGTTGTGAATGCCCCTCTTCCTCTCCATATCTCTCCGTGGTCTCTCTCTGTCCCTCATGTTGTCCTGATGCCCGGTGTCTCCTCTTCATCTCCATGTCTCTCCGTGGTCTCTCTCTGTCCCTCATGTTGTCCTGATGCCCGCTGTCTCCTCCTCTTCCTCCCTGGGGTAATTTGAGGAGGGCGGGTGGGTGCTGGACGAACCGCGGTTTGTGCAGGCGACGTTCCTGGACGCCACCGCTCTGGAGTGCCGGCTCCCCCTGGAGGACAGCCAGGTCACTGCGGGCTCCAACCCAGAGATGAGCCCAGACAGACCCCTGGCGCACTGGCAGGTCAAGGTCTGATCCCACTGCATTTACTATTTCAATGGAGTCATTGATCCACTATTTACTGTAGATATGTTTAGTCATTTAGCAGACGCTTTTATCCATAGATGCTTACATTGTATTCAGATAGAGGACGTTAAGGAGCAGGCCGAGATCAGCCATTTTGTCCACTGTTTGCGGACATACAGGATCGAACAGAACCTAAGTCTAGCACCTTAGCCACGGCAGTGTCCTGGCCTCACAATAACTTCCCATAAGGTCTACTCTTAAAGCGTACAAATGTGTAGTAAAGGAGGTTAAGGTTAAGGTCTGTGTCCCAGCAGGTTAAAGTTAAGGTTTAGGTTAAGGTCTCTGTACTCTATGACGGTCTGCGTCCCAGCAGGTTAAGGTTAAGGTTAAGGTTAAGGTGACCGTACTCTCTGAGCAGGTGTCCAACGACGGCCACAGCTACAGCAACGCCAAGGTGCTGACGGTGTACGACGGAGGCTGTCAGCGCTGCAGCTCCACCGTCGAGGGGCGCTGTGTTCTGAAGGTACCTAGGTTCTGTTCCTCTTATCTGTCTGTCTGTCGCTTCCTTCTTCCCTTCTCTTACTTCCACACCTTCATTGGTTCATCGTCTCCACCTTCATCTCTCTCACCCTCAATGGACTGCATTTATATCTATAATTTACAGCATTGTTGTGAATGTCTTGGCGCTTGGCATCTGTTCAGTGTTGAACCTGTGGCGTTATACAAGGCTGTGCTGGAGTCACAGGGACGTCCAGGGAAGTCTTCAACACTCCAGCGTTCTGTTATGACCTGTGGCTGAGAAGTGTTGGTGCCTCAGTCAGCGCAAACAGTTCTAAAACATGTCGGTGCTGAAGGCTGTGAGAGAGGAGGTGTGAATCTAATGCTGATGTTTTTCCACTCGCTCACACCCTCTAACACAGGACAGAGTTTCCAGCCCCCCCCCCCCAAAAAGTGAATGTGTTTTTAGCGTTGTGGAGGTGTTGGTTTGCTAAAACAGAGGGTTTCCAAGATATGTGGAATACCCTAACCTCTGTGTGTGTTTGTGTTTTTCTCTGGTAAATGTGAAATGTGTTTTAAATCGACACACCTTAATGACCTCTAACTGTGGCTCCCATGACATCATGAATCATGATCATTTAGACTTAGCAGCGCTTTTATCCAAAGCGACTTACAACGGTTCACACACACATTCACACACCAACGGCGGAGTCAACCACGCAAGGCGACAGCCAGCTCAGTCAGGATCAGTCAGGGTGAGGCGTCTTGCTCAAGGAAACCTCGACACAGTTTGCTGTCAAACTAGCAACGTTCTGGTTACAAGGAAACCCGCTCAATCTCCTGAGCTAAGCCGACCTCGACCCCGAATGAGCAGCTCTGCTGAACATCTCATAACAGGTTTCCCCCTGAGGATCCTGTTGTTCCGAAGAGATAAAGGGGATATGAATTTGATTGAATGTTTTACTGTCTCAGGAGAAGACGTGCCACATTGAGGGCCGGTGTTACGGCGAAGGAGACATCCATCCCAGCAGCCCCTGTCTGACGTGTCAGCCAGACTCCTCCGCACACACCTGGTCCACCGCAGGAGGTAGAACGTCCATCAGAATGATCCAGAACATCATGTTATCTCTTATATCGTTAGCCTCATAACATTATTGCCTGATTCGTATTTTAAGGTTCATCTTGTATTTAGCGTCCAAATTGCCTAAGTCAAATAGATGACTTCGGCAGAGAGTGATTATGGAATGTAAAAAGCACTCTGATTGGCTGAGGTTATAGCCAATGAGGCACAGTGACTCAGCAGCGTCAGGAGAGTAGAGTTAGGTTAGCTATCACAATTTGGCCAAAATATGACTTAGCCAATTATGCTAGTAGGAGGCTATAGCGATGCAGGGCTATGCTAACAGACCACACTCTGCAGTACTTTCCCCCGATTACTTTAGATCAAATTTACGAATTTGTCAAGAGCTAAAGCAGGGTGTCCGCCATCTAGAAAGTTGCTGGTGTGCTTCTTGAATCATTAACATATATATGATATATGATATATTATATTATTAGATTTTGAATTAATATAATATATTTAATGTATAACATAGCGTAAGGCTTAGCCCCCAGGTTGTGTTAACCCAGTAGAAGTGCGTCCATGGGAGACAGTATGGGCGTGAGAGTGGGTCTGGGGTTGAGTTACGAGGCTGGCACCCTTCCTCCCCCCGTCCTCCAACGCTGTGGAGGTCTGGGTCCAGAGGCTGTCCCTCAGCTGGGGAGTAGGGGGGGGTCTGGAGGTGTGGAGGTCTGGAGGTGTGGAGGTCTGGGTCCAGAGGCTGTCCCTCAGCTGGGGAGTAGGGGGGGGTCTGGCGGTGTGGAGGTCTGGAGGTGTGGAGGTCTGGGTCCAGGGGCTGTCCCTCAGCTGGGGAGTAGGGCAGGGGTCTGGGGGTGTGGAGGTCTGGAGGGGCCGCGTGTGAACGCAGAGAGGGCAGCAGGTGGAAGCAGACAGGAACCAGCTCAGGGTAGGAGAGCAGCTGCCATCTCCTGGCCCCGTGGTGAAACCAGAGGAGCTAGGCAGTCAGAGTAGGAGTTAGCAATAAGCTAATCCTAGCGGCGATCCACTGAAGATGGCATTAAGTGATTCATTTGTTTGTTTGTTCATGCGTTCATTCATTTCTGGTGTTAAATTATATAGTCTTCTATCCTTGTATTTGCATTCACTTCAATATGCATCAATTCATTCATTCACTTTTTTCCTGCGAAGAGAACTCATTTATTACTCTGCCGTATTTGCGACCCAACCCTGTTCCCTCTCTCCCTCACCCCTCCACTCTCCCCCTCACCCTTCCCTCTCCCTCTCACCCCTCTACTCTCCCCCTCACCCCTCCACTCTCCCCCTCACCCCTCCACTCTCCCCCTCACCCCTTCCCTCTCCCCCTCACCCCTCCACTCTCCCCCTCACCCCTCCACTCACCCCTTCGCTCTCCCACTCACCCCTTCCCTCTCCCCCCTCCACTCTCCCACCACTCACCCCTTCCCTCTCCCCCTCACCCCTCCCCTCTCCCCCTCCCTCCCTCCCTCCCTCCCTCCCTTCCAGACAACCAGCCTCCGGTGGTCCAGCCCGTGCCCTCCGGGCTCCAGTCCTTCCAGGGGGAGCGCTTCCTGTACCAGCTCCGGGCCAGAGACCCAGAGGGCTCCTCTGTGGTCTTCACCCTGGCCTCGGGCCCAGGGGAGGCTGCCCTCTCCCCCTCCGGTCTGCTGTCCTGGGCGGCCGACCCCGGAGCGGACGCCACGGAGGGGCGGAGCTTCCGGGTGTCCGTAGTGGACGAGTGTGGCGCTGAGACCCAGGTGTCGGTCCAGGTACGGGGGTGAAGGAGCACGGGCCGGGGATAGGGGCTCCTGGCTCCTGTCCTCATCGTCCACAGGCCTGGCTGGAAGTAGCAACGGAAAAAGATGTCTGATTAATCAAATTCAAATTTGATACATTAGTGATCTAAAACAGAAGATCACAGCCCTGTTAAAGGGGTGATGTTATGCCAGAGTGTGAGTTTTTCTTAAAAATAAATAAAAAATTCCAAGAGAACAAAGAGCATGTAATGCAACATTACAATGATCCCTAATAATTTGTAGTAATTACCACAACCCAACACCAGAGGGAGCATTCCTGTCTCTGAATGGACAGTTGAACCGAAGAGAAACACTGAAACCACCCTACGGCCGCCAGGTGTTTGTGACCCCCTGCGACTGCGGGAACGGCGGCTCCTGTGTCTCCAGGATGGAGGCCGTGGCGGGCAGCGGGGCGTACGTCTGCGTGTGTCCGGACGGCTTCGCGGGGGGGCGCTGTGAGGTCGACGTGGACGACTGTAAGCCCAACCCCTGCCGGCTGGGCCGATGCATCGACGGACCCAACGCCTTCTCCTGCGTCTGCCCGCCGGGGATGACCGGTATGTGGACCAGGACGTAGAGCGGGTTGGCTGGTAACCCGAAGGTTGCTGGTTCGATCCCCGGCTCCTGCTAGCGTCGAGTGTCAAGGTGTCCCTGAGCGAGACGCCTCACCCTGACTGCTCCAGACGAGCTGGCTGTCGCCTTGCGTGGTTGACTCCGCCGTCGGTGTGTGAATGTGTGCATGAATGGGTGAATGTTAGGCAATATTGTGAAGTGCTTTGAGTGGTCACTGGTTAGAAAAGAGCTGTACAAATACAGAGAGAGACACGGGGGAGTATACACCGGGGTACCGGTCAGTCAAATGAGTCCAAGGCGTTCTCAGTGATCACACCGAGATGGATGATCTCAGGACAGCCAGCTGCCCTGACCCAAGTGTCATCCATTAGAGTGTTTTCAAACCTATTCAAACCCTGGTTGATGATCGTACTGGTACCGTGCAGTTCTTTAGTTCCTTAGAAACAACCGACATATTCAGCGCTAGAATGAATCGTTTTCTCAATGTGGCACATTTTGAATCGCGACTGTTGTTGTCGTCATGGGGACGGTTATCATCACAGCCGTTTCTGGTTGTGTGTGTGTGTTGCTGACTGTGTTGCTAGGCAACACCTGCAGGGAGGACGTGGACGAGTGTGTGTCCGCTCCGTGCTTCCCGGGGGCGAGCTGCCAGAACACGCCCGGGTCCTTCGGCTGCGGGGCGTGTCCTCACGGTTACCGCGGCGACGGGAGGAGCTGCGCACGTGAGTTCCTGCGACCTTTCACAACCTCGCGTACACAACGTAGAGATTGGTAGTTCTTCACAGGGACTTCCAATTCAGAATTAATGTTGTTTGTGGAAAAAGTGTCATTGATTTGCACATCGGCCATGAAAACTTGGATATTGTTACTTCAGTTGTGCTCAACCACTAACTCTGATTACTGAGTAGGATTACTATAGTACTACTAATAGTACTAAAGAGAAACTCTCCCCCCCTTCGTGGATCCAATCTGCCTATGATCTGACTATAACCACAAGGTTGTAGGACCCGAGGGGGTTTCAACCCATCAGCATTTGGGGACACATCTCGCTGCATTCCCTCACAGCATTCCCCCACAGCCCCCACCCCCCACTCAGACGACCTCACGATCTAAACAATCTCTCTGTTGCCAAGGTGACCCCGAGGCGGACTCGGACGGTACGGACCGGGCGAGAGCCCCCCAGGGCTGGGGCCGCACCGGGCCGCCCCCCCCATGCCTGAGCAGGCCCTGCCACCCTGGGGTGCGGTGCTTCGAGACCGTCCACAGCGCAAACGGCTTTGCCTGCGGGCCCTGCCCCGCCGGGCTCCACGGGGACGGGTTCACCTGCAGCAGGAGCGGCTCCGCGGGTGAGACGGATGCGGTTTTAGAGCTTTTTTACGTTCTGGGTTTGAATCCCCATCGGTAGGTGCCCTTGAGCAAAAACTCCCGGGCCGGACCCTTACCTGCTACGTGTTATGACCCTCAGGTGTAGAGGGTAGAGGGGGTAACATTAAGCCAACTCAGACAGTAAGGAGTCTTGGTTTCACGAGTGAACAAAAAGGTTCATTGTTACAGAAAGAATGCTAACAATACCAAATTTTAAATAAGCTATACATTCGGGTCAGCCAGGGCCAAAAATAATAAACATAACAGACTTACCTTAGAACGAAAATAGTCTTTCTAATTAAAGCGAAAAATATTGGGTAAGCCTAGCTCCCTAACTTAACAAAGGAGAAAAAGGGGCACCATTTTGAGCCTTGCCATGGATCTGGATCAATTCACCGGTCCATGTTGCTTTGGATACAAACTGTCGCTGAATGATGGAGCCATTTTCCAATACCACCTTTAAACATAGACGAAGAACAAAGATGGATGCCTGGATGCACTTCAACGTAACCCAAGCCGTAGTCCCTAACCGCCAGTGTTTCACAGTGCAGGGCAGCACCGCTGGAAGAGGTCCCTCCATCCACAGGAAGACAGCGGTCTCCCCTAGCAACCCCCACACATCCAGGGATGCTGTCTCCACAACCAACGGTCCTAAGAATCAGCCCGGTGGGAGGAAGTGTTCAACAATGCATGCAACATATAATTAATCATGGTTCTATGAATGTAGTTGACCAAACTGTGGACGCAGTAAGAAGACTGTGTTGAGTAACGTAAATAAGTTACTAAGTAGACCTACCTCGGACATGTCCTACGACATGTCCAGTCACCATGGAGGGCATGACAAAGATAACCGATTATGATTGGTTAAACTGATTCATTTGCAGGCTAGAGCCGTCAGGAATCGACCTTGGGCGATTCAAACTTAATTAAAACAGAAATACCCACTGGCACCTTACACAATACAGGCCAGTACAGGCCACCATATTCATTGGAGAGGGAGGGGTGTGGGATTCAGTTGGTGATAATCTACAACCCCACACAGGACCTTTAAGTATTAACCCATGCTATGCTAACTATGCTAACGGGCGTTATTCCTGTTCCTAGCCGTGTGCGCGCGTCAGTGTGGAGCCAACATGGAGTGTTCCGCCCCAAACACCTGCACCTGTAAGGAAGGATACACCGGCTACAACTGTCGTATCGGTGAGAAGTTACTGTAACACAGAACCTCTCTTCCTGTAGCGAAAATGGTGGGCAGATATTTATATTAGCAATGTGCCAGATGTTCTCTGTAAATTCATTGCTTTCCTTCTCATGATTGAAGGGCAACCAAACAATTCAACTAAGGGTAGCTTGGTTCTGACAGCACCCCAGCTGTTACCGAATACTTGTAGACACCCTCTCTGATTGGTCCAAATCATGGCATTTCACTCCTCACTGAAAGGCTCTGGGTTCAAAAACTAAAATGCAATGTCAAAGTTGACCTGTAGGACTCCTTGTGCGATACCTCACCTGCTCATCAATGACCTGTATCTTAAATCCAATGTCTTTGCTTTGAATACAAGTCAATGCTGACTGAGTAATAAAATGGTTCCCTGCTAGCTAAGTGTTAAAGGTGACATATTATACCACCAGGTGTGAGAGTGATTAGCCGTTTTGAAAATCTGCCTCGTCTGACATCAAAAGTGGGCGTGTCCATCTAGATGTGTGCTGGACTGTGGCAAACGTTGCTCATCTATCCGTCACACATCTATGTGGACACACGCCCACTTGTGAGGTCACAACAGGCGGATTTCCAAACGGCTCGTAACGGCTAATCACACTCACACCTGGTGGCCTGATATGTCACCTTTTAATGTTTTCTCTGTGTTGTCGCTCCCTCGCAGCGGTCTGTCGTCCCGACTGTAAGAACCAGGGGAGGTGTGTGAGGCCCAACGTGTGCCTGTGTCCTGGGGGCCACAGCGGCCCCGCCTGTGAACACGGTACGATCCAACAGTGCTCGACTGGTATTTCAACTGCAAAAGCCACACTGATCTACACTGAACGGACAACATACAATGATAGGGGTGTGTGTGTGGGGGGGACTTGTTATATACTTTTGCACTTGTTTGGTCGATGGGGATTACGTATTCACTGTATTCTTGTCTTTCTATTTAATTATTTGTGTACATTACTTTAGATTTAGATCAGCTCGAGAATAGTTGTTTGGTGACGCCTTGTGTCTCCTGTACTGTGTTGTAGCGCGTGCTGCGTGTTGTGTGTTGTGTGTTGTGTGTTGTACCAACGGAGTTTGCCTTGACCATGACAGCCGTCTGTGAGCCGGGCTGCCAGCACGGAGGCACCTGTCTGTCCAGGAACCGCTGCACCTGCCCGTACGGATACCTGGGACCCCGCTGTGAAACGAGTGAGGGGGTCCTACCTTTGACCCACAGGGATGACATAATGAGGGTTCACCACAGGGGACTGGACCTGGAGGGGTGGCAGACGTTTGTATTAGCAAAGGGCCTGATGTTGATAACTCCAGAAAATCGGCTTCATTCTTTCTCATGATTGAAGAGCGACGAAACCCTACAACTGAGGGTAGCTTGGTACTGATGGCCCCCAGCTGTTACTGAATGCATTTAGACTCCCTCCCTGATTGTTCCAAATTAGTGTTTGATGATGTCACCAACAGATGATGTCACCAACAGAATTAAAGATAATAAAGCCAATTAGAGCCAATAAAGGCAATTAAAGCAAATCAAATTAAAGTACAAGGTAGGCAGTCCCTGTACTTGGCAGAGCTTGATGATGCATGACATCCTAACCCCAGTGTGTGTGTGTGTGTGTGTGTGTGTGTGTGTGTGTGTGTGTGTGTGTGTGTGTGTGTGTGTGTGTGTTGATTCTACCTGTTCTCCATCAGTGGTGTGTAACAGGCACTGTGAAAACGGCGGCAGGTGCATCTCTCCGGACGTCTGCCAGTGCAGAGCGGGCTGGTCCGGACCCACCTGTAACTCAGGTACCAGCAGACACCTTGGTCACTTTCTCACTGTTTCTCTACTTCCTTACTTTTCAACTCGCATTTGACTTATGGTTCTTTGCAAAGCAACCTGGGGGATTCCACCTCTTTAGAGTGATCACAGTCGTACACGTAATATAACATTGAATAACAACGTTAGCTAGCATACCTGACCTGAAAAAGTGATCCTGTGATTTTATGGTTTAATATCTCTCCCCAGCGTCGTGTGACCCGGTGTGTCTGAACGGGGGGGCGTGCCTTAAACCCGGGGTCTGTGCCTGCCCCGGAGGGTTCTACGGGTCTCAGTGTCAGATCGGTGAGACCGCAGGAACACACACACAAGCACACACACAGTCACCCGTCAACCAGGGCTTCGTTTCCCAAAAGCATAGTTGCTGAGTTCCTTAGCAACCTACCTCTAAGGGACTCAACAGTTAATAGGAAAGTGTTACCCAAAACTATTTCACCTACATAGGAAGCTCCGAAGTTATTAAACTCCGTAGTACTAGGTAAGGTTTGGCTTCCTGACTGTTTCCCAACAACGTAGTCTGGCTGAGTCACCCCAGACAGCTGTTTTTAACAGATGTTTGACATAGGGAGCTGTTAGCTAGCTAGTAGCGAGCTCTGCGTACTCAGCCTTTAATATCAATCACATGTACATTCAGGAACAGAAAAGACAACAGAGACACACCACATTATCTGGCGCACTGAATCTTAAACAAGTGTTCTTCACTTGTTCTTGACGTGTTCTTGCCATGTTCTTGACGTGTCCCTAATATGTTCTTGATGTGTTCTTGGTGTGTTCTTGAAGTGTCCCTGATATGTTCTTTATGTGTTCTTGGTGTGTTCTTGACCTATTCTCGACGTGTTCTTGGACTGTTCTTTACATATTAATGTTGTGTTCTTGGCGTGTCCCTGACATGTTCTTGGCATGTTCTTGACGTGTTCTTGCCGTGTTCTTAACGTGTGTTCTTGATGTGTTACAGCTGTGTGCAGCCCCCCATGTAAGAACGGAGGCCAGTGCATGAGGAACGGCGTGTGTTCCTGTCCCGACGGCTACACCGGGAAGAGGTGTCAGAGGAGTGAGTACAGTACAGCCTATCCCCACGGCAACGGTCGCCAAGGATCCCCCATCAGGTCACCTTTGGGCCTCACACAGGTGTCGTGGTCACTGCTGATTACCGGGGCTCATTCTGACTGATGGATGATATATTGAATGTTTTTCAAGATTTCATGCTGCTCACTTCCGACGATAGAGAGTTAGAATGGAGCAGGGAGAAGACAGGCAAAGGCTCCTTTCTGCTGCTTACAACCAATTTTAAGAGTTATACAAATTTAAGAAGAAAGTTAAGAGTGTTATACAAAGTTAAGCTCAAAGTAAAGAGAGTTATACAAAGTTAAGCTCAAATTTAAGAGTTATTCAAATTTAAGAGAGTTATGCAAAGTTAAAATCAAAGTCAAGAGAGCTATACTAATTTGAGAACAAAGTTAAGAGAGTTATACAAAATTAAGATCAAAGTTAAGAGAGTTGTACAAAGTGAAGTGCAAAGTTAAGTTAAAACCACGAACATACAACAAGATGTAATTGATAAAAAAAAACAGAGCCTAAGGATTGTGCATGTGTGTGCTGGCTATGTTGTTCGTATATCTGTGGCCTATTGTGGCCCCAACAGCTGCCCCCAGGCCCTCATACGTGTGTGTGTGTGTGTGTGTGTGTGTGTGTGTGTGTGTGTGTGTGTGTGTGTGTGTGTGTGGGTGTGGGTGTGGGTGTGGGTGTGTGTGTGTGTGTGTCTCCCAGGCGTGTGTGAGCCCGGGTGTATGAACAAGGCGAAGTGTGTGGGAGCCAACACGTGTTCCTGTCCGTCGGGCTGGAGGGGCGAGCGCTGTCACATGCGTGAGTTCAGAGACCGCCTCGGGGGCCGTGATTTGACTGAGCAAAGATACATACATAATTATTCGCCGATGGTAAAGTGAATAGTGGGGAATAGCAAGATAACACTTGTTGTAGTAAACAAGATAACTCTACTGCCACTCTTAAACAGAAGTCAATGGATTGAAACACTTAGCCTAAACTGCGACTCAAAATGTCACAATTTCATTGTTTTACTTGCTGTTTCATAAATAATAAGCGAAGACCATATTTTGTTGCTCTTTTTCTGTTTTTAGGGATAGCATTTTGTTGAATTTCTTGTATTTTTTTGCAAAGCGGGACATTTTGCGATGGAAACAATATCCAGAGTTGGGGATCTCAATCATGGGATATTGCCCAATATCCCGAGATAGCGAACCAAATTAAATTGCGCCATCTTCGGTGATTAAAGTGTAGCATATACTAATATATATTATACAGATACTGTGAAAGGGTCAACCGTTTTGAACCTCTGAAACACTGGACACACTTCATTTACGACCGTGTCATTGTAGCGACTGCATCACAACATGTAGGAATACGCCACTCTTCAGTAAAGTGTTGAGACGTCTCTTGAGAAAGACGACTTATTGCTGAACTTGCTACCTCTGACTGAGAGGGGTGGTCGCTTTGCATGATTGGCTCATCTATTGAGTATTTATGTACCCTTAAGGGCTGGTCCCACGTTCACGCAACGCAGGGGGGTTTACGGACCCCTTAGGTCCTTGCGGACCCTCCTTGCGTCCACCTCAAGGGCCTGACATGCGCCTCCCAAAAATTGTACCCTTCCGTCGAGGCGACACAGCAGCGAGGACTGCGATTGGTCCGCTCACTAAAACCTGACGCAGAACCAAAACTGGTTTGCGTCTGCGTGGTCCTTGCGTTGCGTGACGTGGGACCATAATCAGCCCTTATGGACCAATCAGGCATCTGTATAAATGTGTTCACCTGTGTGTGTGGGTATGTTTGTGTGTGCGTGCGTGCGTGCGTGCGTGCGTGCGTGCGTGCGTGCGTGCGTGCGTGCGTGCGTGCGTGCGTGCGTGCGTGCGTGCGTGCGTGCGTGCGTGTGCGTGTGCGTGTGTGGGTTGTTGTAGCCCTGTGTCTGCAGAAGTGCAGGAACGGAGGGGAGTGTGTGGGACCCAACACCTGCCAGTGCCCCGATGGCTGGGAGGGCCCCCAGTGTCAGACCGGTGGGTTCATTCACCCTCATCCATTCATATAATGTATATATTAATATGATATTCTAATATTGTAATGACCTCGCCAGTGACATAGGAAGGTCCAGTCATAAGTACTGCAGGAATATTCATTAGTACAAACCTGGTTACTGTAACGCTGTAACCAACGCCAGAAATGACTGGTTCACCGAAAACACACACACCGCAGAGCACAGAACACCTTCAACGCACCCCCACACTCCTGTTCTCCCAAGCCCCTCCCCCAGCTGACCTGGCGATTCGCCCCCAACATTGATTGACAGGTGGAACACTTCAATGCATGCACATGGAACAACTGGCACAACGGACAACGGAACACATTGCATAACACACACACTCCTAAAGAGTCCCAGGGTCGCTACAATATGTTCTTTAGCTGTATGAGGCTGGCGATGAACATAAACAGGGATATGTCATATAATTAATATAATATTTAACCTGAATGTTAAATAATTGGAATAGTTTTGGTTTTGAAAAGCTCTTTCCTGAAGTGTCCTGAACCCACGTATCAGGTAACAACGCATCGATTTCAGATAACTGTAAAATGTACACACTCTATACAAGCAGATAAGGGGTTGACATTTAGAACTCGGGAACAACAACGGTTTTAAGAGGTATGTCGGCCAAAACCCAGGACAAATAACCAATGAGCAAGCGTGGTCAGGGAGGTATGGTTGGATGGGAGCCCTGATTAAATGCATAAATAGAGAAGTGCACTGATAAAGATGCTCTTCATTTTAAAGTCCTCTGTCTTCGCCTCTGTGCAAACTAGTCGATTATTTCCACGACACTAATAGAGGTGTTTATGTCTGACTATTGACAGGTTGCCATGTCTTACGTTTGTGTTGTTGTTTTTTTGTCCACTGATTGGCTGCCTGGTCATGCGGGCAGCCATCTGTAAGGTGCGGTGTCTCAACGGGGGGCGCTGTGTGCTCCCGGACTTCTGCCACTGTCGGAGAGGATACAAGGGGGTCAGCTGCGGGGTCAAGGTCAGTAGGGGTCAAAGGTCAAATCACACTCCTGACTCTACCGGTGTTTGAAGACCGCTCCAAAGGGCACCAAAATACGGAAAACATGGCATGGGTTTGAGACAGAATTCAGAAGCCATCTTAGTATTTCCCTATTTATCCCACGCAACTTACAACAGATTCTGACACTAAATGGGTTATTTAGGAGCAGGTAGATATCTAGGTGTTTTCCTGATGGATTTCTACAGGTAGACTAGAGACATTTGGGGTCAAACACAGAACTTATTGGCTGGCGGTCGAACATCTTCGTCTGCCTCGCAGACAAAAGCAACCAAGAACCACACGTAGTGTCACTGCATGGTTATGACGAATCACCTGGCCCACACGGACCAATCAGAGATCACGCAGAACATGTTTGACCAATGGGATACAGCCAAACACTGAGAAGACAACAATTATTCAAATCATGGATGCCAGATGTTGCTGATGCTGGATTAGATACACCTAGGGCAAGCTACAGAGGATAGTTAATGAAATGTACTTTCTTCTTCAACATTGCAGGCACCGTATGCATAACGCCAGCGAATCGGCACAAGAATGCACGAATAAAGAGGCGCAGAAGGGATCGTTTGGCGTGTGTGTTTGGTTTGTGAGTCTATGTGTGCGTGTGCGTGTGCGTGTGTGGGTGTGTGTGTGTGTGCTTGCATGTGGTTCTGCGAGCATGTGTGACTGTGGTTGTGCCTGTATGTGTCTGGCTGTGTGCACAGCTCAAAACAAAGGGACTTGATGTATTGCACTTGTCCTCTCCCCTGTTGGTCTGTTCTACCTCATCGCCCCTGGTTACCCTTATTTACCCTTCGAGCGTGGAAGGCGTCCCACCACAGCGGAGTGCAGAGTCAGCGGACTCACACGCGTCGTTATCTTGAGTGTGAGAAAACAAAATAGGGACTCGTTTTACTTGAGGAATTGAGAGTGATTTGTACGCTGGGTTTTTCTTCGTTTTGTGGTTCAACATGTGTTTTCCTTGAGTTTAGCCTCAGTGAACTCTCCATAAATCAGTTGTCCGACGGCTGGGGCTTGATGAGAAGCCCAGCTTGAGGTCTGCTGCCCTGCTTAACGCCGGCAGGATGTACATCAGCGTTTTCAGAGGGGCCTGCTCCTCTAACACAAACTGTTACCAGAGTGAACTGAGGTCCTGGACCCTTTACCAGCGTAGGACTACAGTGACCAGAGTGGTTCACTGAGGTCCTCGAGTCTTTACCAGGGTAGGACTACAGTTATCAGAGTGGTTCTCTGAGGTACTGGAGTATTTACCAGGGTAGGACTACAGTGACCAGAGTGGTTCACTGAGGTCCTGCAGTCTTTACCATCGAGGACTACAGTGACCAGAGTGAACTGAGGTCCTGGAGTCTTTACCAGCGTAGGACTACAGTGACCAGTGGTTCTCTGAGGTACTGGAGTCTTTACCAGGGTAGGACTACAGTGACCATAGTGGTTCACTGAGGTCCTGGAGTCTTTACCAGGGTAGGACTACAGTGACCATAGTGGTTCACTGAGTTACTGGAGCCTTTACGAGGGTAGGGTTAGAGGAAACTCAAATGATGATCATGTTGTTTCGTGTGTTGATATGTTAAAGTACGATATCTATATTATGTTAGAGGTTTTGCTATGAACCAATGAAATGACGCAGACATGATGATAATGTCCCATAACGAATAAAATAAAATAAAAAAACGTTATCACAATTCTGTGTTTTCTTAAGTCCTTTATTCATGATGTTCAAAGTATATGTCTACATACAAACAAACATACATACATACATACATACATACATACATACGTACAGAGACAACGCACATATATGGACGTGTTTAATGACCAATCCTAGCACACAGGGTTTATACACTGTGTTGTCAAACATGAATGCGCAAATCAAAAATGTATAAAAAAAACAGAACCCCCCCCCCCTATGGGTCCGTTAGTGACCTTTGACCTTGTGTCGGTAGTGGTACTTGGACCGCCTCTTAGTGACCTTTGACCTTGTGTCGGTAGTGGTACTTGGACCTCCTCTTAGTGACCTTTGACCTTGTACAGGTAGTGGTACTGGGATCTCTTCTTCTCACAGTGGGGGCCTTCATGCGACGGGCGACAGCGGCACTTCTCAGGAGAGATACACTTCCCTCCGCTCAGACACGGCTGGCTGCACACGGCTGGGACAGACAGAGGGGTCTGGGTTAGACGAGAGGTCAGGGGTGCAGTTCACCAATCTTACCACCGGGGGCGATGCTGAACAGCCATCACAAGCCGTTTCAAAAATCGCTCCTCTAGTGACATCACAAGTGGGAGTGTCCACCCAGAAGTCTGATTGGATAAAGATCAGCCTGCCCTTTGGTACAGTCCACACAGAGGTCTGATGGTTTAGACCACCCTGCTGTTTGGTACAGTCCACTGGGTAGACTGCTGGAGTGATGGTTTGTCATAGCTAATCAACATCGCACCTGCTGGGGAAACAGGGGGGCCTTTAAATAACTGCACACATGAATCCATTACTACTATTTCCTGTTCCTGCATCTGGCCATGAAGTAAGAGAAGAAAAAAAAGGTTTATTAGATTGAGTGAGTGCTCGCGAACCCGTGGAGAACTCAGATTTCCAGATTCACAAGTTCCCACTGGGGAGTAGAAGGTGGCCGACCCAGCGCTGTTTAAAGCAAACAGAATGTTTTACATTTCCTCAGCTCACGCAGACTGCGGTTCTACGAATGCAATGGGATGCTCACATAAACACTGCAGATCCAATGGGTTGGTTCAAGCAAGGAACAAGTAAAGGAAAGGAAGGAAAGATGGAAGGAACAGAAGGAGCTTCCATCCCTCCTTTTCTACTGGATATTCTCCCAGTGGTGCTAGCTGTGAGTATGTACCAGCACATGCACATTTAGGAACAAGTGTTCTCTCACCAGACAGGCAGACACACAGACAGGCATCGATATGAACAGACATTCGGGCAAACTTTGATTCAAACAATAATATATTTTTACAGGCAGCCAGGCAGACTGAGATTTGGATACCGACCAGCAGACAGAAAGACAGGCAGCCGAAAGACAAGCTTTTGCCTGTCATTTGGCTGCCTGTCTTTTTTGTCTGCTTGTCGACTGCCCGTCTACCTGGCTGTCTGTCTTTCTGCCTGTCTTTTGGCTCTCTGTCTTTTGGCTGCCAGTCTTTCTGTCTGCTTGTCTTTCTGCCTGTCTTTTGGCTGCCTGTCTTTCTGTCTGCCTGTCTTTCTGCCTTTCTTTTGGCTAACTGTCTTTCTGCCTGTCTTTTCGCTTATCGTATCCAATTCTGAGTAATAAAAGTCATTTTTTTACAGGCATTTTTTACAGACAGACAGACATATACCCAGAGAGACAGGGCCGTTGCCAGGGTTACCCTTACCCGTGTGGCAGGCTCCGCCCACCCAGCCGTCCGGACAGCTGCAGATTCCCGGAGCCACGCAGCTGCCGCCGTTCCTGCAGCCCTGGGGACACACCGCTGCCATGGCAACCAGACCGCAGGTCATAACTCGGCCTCGGCCCCAAAAGGAAACAAACCTTCACCCCGCAGTATACAGTTACCAGGGGCCCCACAAACACACGTCACGTAACACACACACACACACAGTCAGGTTCCCATAAACACATCACGTAACACACACTTACACAGGTCGGGGCAAAACACACATCACGTAACACACATACACTGGTCCCCACAAAACACACATCACAGAACAAACATGCACACAGGTCTCCTCAAAACACACATCACGTAACACACACATACACAGGTCTGGGCAAAACACACATCATGTAACACACGTACACACTGGTCCCCACAAAACACACATCACAGAACAAACATACACACAGGTCCCCTCAAAACACACATCACGTGACACACACATACATAGGTTCCCACAAAACACAGGTCACGTAACACACACATACACAGGTCCCCACAAAACACAGATCACGTAACACACATACACAGGTCTCCTCAAAGGGGGGTTTACTGTCAGACGGCTGCAGGTTTTAAACTATTCTCATTGGTTAACATTGACCAATGGCTTATTACAAAGCGTGGTTAAATGAAACTCAAAGCTTACCTTCTTGGCAGTTGTTCCCAGTCCAGCTGGAGAGGCAGAGGCACGTTGCCTTGCCGTGGAGCGCTTTGCACTCTCCTCCGTTCCAGCAGCCTTCTTCACACGTCACTGCCACACACAACACACACACACACACACACACACACACACACACACACACACACAGTCAGTCGTTTCTTTGATCTCAGCCACGTATTAGTGCAACAAAATAATGAGATGAAAGACAGCAATCTGAAACGGATATACAAACCTTTGTGACAGTATTTCCCGCCAAAGCCGGCAGGACATCCGCACTTCCCCGGCCGGAGACACTGTCCTCCGTTCTTACATTTGGGAAAACAGTTGGCTGAACACAAGTGGAACATATGTCAGTATACGTTTTTGTGTGCCTTATCTATCGAAACTTCAAACATTAAAACATGGATGATACGACTACTATTTCATTTAATTAATTTGTTAAAAAAGGAAGTTTGGTCAAAACAAATCCACATGCTGTGTAATCGACGAGCGGAACATCACCATACTGGCAGGTCTCTCCCTCGTAGCCCCGTATGCAGAAGCAAGTGTTGTTCCGAATGCAGATACCCGAGTGTTTACACGACGGCTCGCACTTCGCCTTTGGATCGAAAACGAAGGGGTTCGCGACTCCTCGGGGTGCGTCGGAGCGCGATGCGCACGGCCCTGTGAGCGCGGCCAGAAGCGCCAGGAGGAGCAGGGACCCCCCGGGGCCCAGACGCACGAGCTGCATCGCGACACAGGTGAGACAACTTTGTTGTGGAGAGAAATGGCAGAGATTTACGTCCCTTTTTTACACTTGCCGAGCTGCTGTTACCGTGCGTAAAGTTGCTGTGGTGGTGCGGAGATCGTTTGAGTGAGAGCGACTTGAGGAGGGGGCGGTGAAAATGATTGGGTCTCCCATCGTTCAATGTAGCTTCCTATAGCCCCCTCTCCTCGGACGGGGTAGGGGGCGCGGTGGGCGTATAGTAGCCTACGCGCTATAGAGGACTCACAGACTCACAGACAAGGACCCCCCACAAAAACAACGAAATACGTTATTCATTTTGTTCCACTTTTTACGCGAATGGCTAACAATGCAAAACCATGCACATCTCCATCATAGGGCAAATAAGTTGCACATTTACTTTCAAGCAAATAAAGTCCTTGATGAGAGCTCCGACTTCAATCGAAAGATTCCGACTGCATTAAGTCCTACAAGGATCAGACAAGTGAGACATTTGGAGCTTGGCTTCGAATCAAAATCTCGTGCTGGACGCCAGACCAGCGTGGCATTGGAGACGGACTCTTTTCAGTATTGATGGAGGTGTAACAGTACAGCGGACGCTATGTCCACACCAGCGACCACAGTCCCACTGGTATGTGGTGCACGTCTTTAGAGGTAGACAGAACAAGCTGGTGGATCTGGGGAGAGACGTGCAGAACGCAATGTGGAAATGCAATTTCCTCTCTGAGCGGAAAACTCAGCGATGTCTGTTACAGGACACCTCCATGTTAGCACACGGCCTACATGCCTTCCAAGTCTTTTACTAATGTCTAGGTAAGTCCTATCACACTGCAGATACAATATTTATATTCATAGGATCTGGGATGGTTAGGACATAATAGGTCAGAGCACAGGACACAGGTTATCCTAGAGTATAATAGGCCTACTTCGCTTCATAGTTTAAAACAGCAGAAAAATCAAGAAGAAAACCCCAATAGTCCTTCTGTAATGTGGACACTTAATAGTCCACCCTCTCAGCCCCCGTGCGTAAAAGGCTGGGTCTTTGTTTCATCCGTTTTGTCGGTTGTTTTTCTCCAAACAGGTTCTTCACACACCGCTGACCTGGGTTCTCCGCGGTCGAAGCAGCTTGTACTTTGATGAGTGGAACAGATGGTGATCTACCTTCCGACTAGGCCTGCTCAGGGTTTACTTCATGGACGACCAACACCAGTAAAAAAAAGAAGTATTTACTACTTATAAGTAGCGCAGTAATATTAGTGGGCCTATTACAAGTTAATTGATTGAAAAGATGTTACACTTGTTCTTACCATGTAGGCGCTGGTCCTCTTATTTGACCAGTTGAGCGTCAACCGGTTTCCTTTCCTTTCCATTTGCGCCACCCAGTGCGAGAATACGGTACAAAAAACTCCAAACAATGATATTCAAAACTAGTTTTTTTTTTAATGATCTTTAAGGTCATGCAAAAACATTCACAACTACGTCGAGTCTTGGCAGTGTTCAGAAAAAAATAGATATTCGTTATCCCATCATTCTGGTAGATAATCCTCACCAAATTACCTTTTTGAAATGTCGGTCCCACTCGGACACGGGAATTGTGTACGACCTATGAAAATAATTCTTGTTGAAGTCCGCTAAACTCTTCTCTGAAGATAGAGTTATAACGTGAGAACTCATCCCATAGACATAACATTACATACAATGAGCATCAGAGTGAAATATTGATAAAGTATACCAAGTAGGCTATTTAAGATGATACATAAATAGAATGAACCAAGGATGATTAAAATCACATTGAAAGATTAAAATTACATTGATGAAACAAAACCCACAAAGATGATTTGTTACAATAAAACATCTCAAAACGTTAAGAGGGGAAAAAAACACCAAAGAGAAAAATTATAATCGCAAAGGAGCCGGAATAACATTATTAAAGAAACATCCGACGCTAACGTTATTACAAATTGAATTTCCCCCTGGTGGACAGAAATTATAACGAATAAAAGCAAACTATGTGTCTAGTCAGTTCATCATTAGCAAACATAAAAAGACAGAGATACAGTGACTCATACTCTTATTGAAGGAACCTTCCCCTAGGGTTAGGGTTAGGAGTAGTCTTACCCTAACCGCCTAACCCTATGACAATATATTTAAAAAGAGGTGATGAAACGTGTATAAACAGAGTCAAATTATATTTGGTTATTCCTAAAAACAGCTCCATGGATTTAAACATATTATTATTTTTCAAGTAACAACAGCTTCTGTTCGGGTCGAATAATGACTTAGTTGTGCTTTAGTTGTGCTTGTTTGGCCACAGAGCTGGAATGTTTTAAACCAGAAACATCAGGTTGAATTGATGTGTAATGGTTTCCTTTATCAAGCTAAAGTGCATCACGTGTGTGTGTATTATAGTACGTTTCTGAAGGTATCAAAACAATTAAAATCAAGGAGCGCGATACAACCTTAAGACAACATGACATTGAGATACTGATCCCCTTATCAGCCTATTTCCACATTCATAGCCTCGACCTTGAAAATCCTGTTAGGGAGCACGACCTGCCCAGAAGGTCATCTCATGTTGTATTTCACTTAAAGGAAAAATCCGGTGTAAAATGGATCTGGGACATGTTTAGTATGATAACGAGTTGGAATGTTAGTTTGGGAGCAAAAAAGCCGTATAGACGCATTCTTAAGTTGGCCGTTTTTAGCTGATTCTACCAAAACGCTATAAACATGGAACGATGGGGGCATGTGTTATGGTAAAAACTAAATCGTTATTTTAAACCACTTAAAATGCTAGAAGTAACCCTACTCTTCTTTGCATAATAAGGTTCTTAACATATAAAACAAGGCATTGATAACTTTGTAAGTGCACAGATTGTTTATTAAAAATGACATTTTATACACACAATACCATCAGTAGTTCACCCGTCGACGCCATCTTGTTTTTAAGACTCGATAAGTAGATTGGCGACCACAGAGCTTGCGTGTTGTTCACGGATGTCACAAGCTCTGTGTTCGTCAATCTACCTCTCGAGTCTTAAAGACAAGATGGCGTCGACGGGTGAACTACTGATGGTATTGCGTGAATAGAAATGTCATTTTTAATCAACTGTACACTTACAAAGTTATCAATGCCTCGTTTTATATGTTAAGACCCTTATTATACTACCAAAGAAGAGTCGGGCTACTTCTAGCCTTTTAAGTGGTTTAAAATAACGATTTAGTTTTTACCATAACACATGCCCCCATCGTTCCAAGTTTATAGTGTTTTGGTAGAATCGGCTAAAAACAGCCAACTTAAGAATACGTGCTTTTTTGCTCCCAAACGAACATTCCAACTCGTTATCATACTAAACACATTTGTGCTTTAAGGCCACCCTCTTCTCTGATTGGCTCAGAATGAAAACCCTGTGATGTCGCTTCCCGCACAAAAAGACAATGCTGGTGAAATCCCAAGACACCGAGCCGTCCAATCAGAAATCAGGTGGATTTTAAGTGTTTAGCTCACTTTTTTTAAAATATCAAAACTACCCTGCATCGACCCGGTTCGTTTCCCTGTTAAATGTAACCATGGGGCCGGCTGCAATGGTAACAGGAACCCTTGGAACTTGGAACTTGTTACCATGGTACCCTTTAACATGGTACCCGGTAGCGTGGAAACATGGTACCATGGTAGCGGGTACCATGGGATCCGTTACCATGGGCCCCGTTACCATGGTCCCCGGTACCATGGGACCCGTTACCATGGTACCCGCTCCCATGGGACCCGTTACCATGGTCCCAGCTACCATGGGTACCCGTTACCATGGTACCCGCTCCCTGGGCGTCGCTGCTCATTTGTAGACCTGCACGTGCCCGTGCAGGGAGGTGGTGTTCCCCCCGCAGTCGACGTACTGGTACATCTCCTGGGACACCTGCTCCGCGTGGCCGAAGTACGACGTCGTCACGGTAACCCTGAGGACGACATTGACGTTCAGGGTCGTTCAGCCGTAGGGGGTGAGTCATCGTTCACTAGGACACACCTCTGATAGCGGGGATCAAACCCGGAACCTCCAGGCTGAACAGACTCTTCATAATCTCACACACAGCATCCAAGATAATCGACCACCCCACCCCCGGCCCGTCGGAAGCAAATTAACTTGCTATCGCACGCCTGGCACGTGTAATAGTGTGCAGCCCTGAACAGCCCCTTAACCAATTCTTCATATTACTCCCATCTGGCCACAGATATAGGGTACTAGACTTTGTCCCCTCAGCCATCATAGCAGTGAACAAAATTATGTATTTTTCATCACTGTATATTGTCCATGTCATGTTTATTTGTGGTAAAAGGGTTTGTGATCTGTCATGTGGGGGTCATGGGTGGATGTTTTGATTGCTGCTGTCTATATGTTTTTATATGTTTTTCTGTTCGTTATGTGGGAAGAGGGTTTGTCTGTTATCTGTTGTATATGTGGGAAGAGAGTTTATTTGTTATCTGTGTGCTAAACAGTGCTGCTACACCGTGTTAGCTGCCCTGAAACCAACTTGACTGTGTGAAAACAATTATCCCCTTGGGGACATTAAAGAACCGACCTAACTAACTAACTAACTAAGTATCCTCCCCCCAGTCTCAGGGATTTCGTCCGCTTGGCTTCTGGGTTTGTTATCTTTCTAGCATGCTGGTCGTGGGTTCGAAGGCCGGGGGTCAAACCGTGTGTGGGAAAGGCCTTCACCAGCGTCGTCGTGACGACAGTGTGTAGGAAAACTGCAGAGGATCCCTCAACTCATGTCAGAAGGATGCAGGACTAGATAGGAACAACAAATACCTAGTACGCAGACGACATACCTAAGGTACTGAGACCTTAAAGTGCTGTACCCTTTCGATGAGCTGCGTTCTAGCATTTATATGTAGTGGCCTAACACTTTTATCCAAGGCGACTTACAATAAGTACATTTGTCAGAAGAAGAGAAACAACAATATATCTCTGTCGGTACAGTATGGATGATCATAGAACAAAGTGCCAAGCAATAGCAACCGCTAGGTTAACCCATTGCTGCCAAGATCCATTACTACACAATGCTAAGTACTATTTTTAAATGGCAGGAGGCAAACCATACAATGAGTAAGAGGGGTGGGGGCAGAGCTTATCTCTGCTTACTCCCAGGCTTTCCTTCCTGACATCTCTGAAATGCTGATGGGTGAGTAGACTGCCTACAAATGTCTGTTTAGAGAAAATGTGTGCACAGGATTTGAGAAAACGAGGAAGTGTGCATTGTTAAAAATACTCACTGCATCATGACCACGATGTTGTGGACTCTTATGGACGGCAAGGTGCAGTAATCACTGTGAACATAAAACCATGGTTTATGTTATCACATTCACTGGTTCTAGAGGCACCATGAAAATGACCTCGGTTACATATTTCCTTCGTCCCTGTTATGCATTTCTACCACAAACTACGTGTGGACATCACTACGAGCATTGGCAATCCTGCCACTTCCTGCCGGCCAAATCTTTCACGTAACTTCTTGGGTCAATACTTACAACATGTAGCTCATTTCATCGGCGATGGTGGTGGGAACGGTGTAGTCGATCTGGAAGGTTTTACAAAGTAAATGGACTGTATTTATACAGCTCTTTTCTAACCAGTGGCCGCTCAAAGCGCTTTACGATATTGACTAACATTCACCCGTCCATGCACACATTCACACACCGACGGAGGTGTCAACCAAGTAGGGAGACAGCCAGCTCGTCCGAAGCAGTCAGGGTGAGGCGTCTCGCTCAGGGACACCGCAACACTCTGCTAGGAGGAGCCGGGGATCGAACCAGCAACCTTCCGGTTACCAGCCGACACGCTCTGCCTCCTGAGCCTCATGCCTCCTTGAGCCACATGCCGCCTGAGAGAAACACTTCAGTACGGGTTCATGTTGGAAAGAAGCAATGAGGCATCCAGACTTTGCAGAGCGTGACTGAGTGTCCCTGACATTTCGCTGGTTTTATCTTGGGAAACTGTTGGGTCATGGGCTGATGGCCCAGGGCTGACACTGCCTCCAACAACAGACGCACTCTTTAGCTCGAAATAAGACAGTGGCTGCTGGAATATGGGGAGAATGTTTAGGATTATTTGTTTTAAAAGGCGGATTAATGGCAGTAGTCATAGGAGTAACTACTGAGGTGTCACACTGGGACAAAGGGAGTCGGACGAAGAGGCAGCGAGCTAGCAGTACCACAGGTCTCTGTAGGTATTTAGCATGTGTAAGTCAGCGCAGATTGCCTCGGCAACCATTGTTCCCAAAGCAAGCCTTGTTCAAACACAATGATTATCTTAGTTCAGCCGGAGGGCAAACACTGTAAAGGCCCAGTGTTTACCACCACATTTCTCACGAGCCGTTTCAAAATCGATGTTAATGTAATGACATCACAAGGGGGAGTGTCCTCCCAGATGAATGACAGACGGACGGGCCTACCACTAGGTAAATTCCCCAAATGAGGTTGACGGTCGATCTTTCCATCTTACATCTGCTTTTTTGGATCAACACCACACTGTAAACTTTTGCCCTTTAAGAACCACTGCGGTGTGTGTGTGTGTGCTTGTGCGTGTGTGTGTGAGATACCTGTTGCTTGCCCAGCGGTGCGATCATGGTACTGTTGTTGATCCTGGCCTTGCCGATCACCGTCTTGGAGAACTGGACCTGGGCCGTGATGTTGGTCAGGGAGATGGCGTAGTAGTTGTTGTTGGTGATGTTCAGAGTGTTCTGGAAGGGGAGGATGGATTGAATTGAAAATGTTTTTATTTCCAACAAGTAAAAAATAAGGAAAAAAAAACAAAAGAATAAACAATAAAATAAAATGATGAAACAAGTGGACAGTTACAATAAAGTAATATTTACACACAATGAAAACCACAAATGAAAATAAACTGTTAAGAACTGAGTAACAAAGAGTTCCGGTTTCCGAAGACCCTTCAGTGAAGGAAGGTGACTTACAATAAGTACATTAAGGTACACCATAGGGCTGGGTAAAAAATAATAGATTTAATCGATATTTGGATCGATTTCATTTAAACTTTGCAATATCGATTCATAGGGCATGACATCAATTTTGCTTTTTTTTTGTTACCATTATTATTATTTTTGCACTTTAATAAACAATGGCTTAATGCAATTTGCAGTGATGGAATGTTTGAGTTCAAGTAGAATTTTGCTTGCAATTCCTTTCTAATTTCAAAATTGCACTTTTGAGACTTGAGACAGTTTAGTTTACAGCTCAAGTTTAAACTGTCCAATTTACAAGTTTGCACTTCAAACCTTTTGTTTAAGATGAAGAGAAAATATAAAGTACATTTGTATTTTGTAACACAGTTGAGCCATCTTCATTATTTAAGAGCAGATTGAATCTAATCTAATCGTGATTAATCGATTCAGAACTTTATGAATCGAAATCGAATCGATTTAGGAAATTTAACTCTGAACAAGTGATTTTGAGTCTTAAGTATCTCATTTATTGATGACTTTAATCCCAAAAATAACAAATATACAATAATCTGAATAAGGAGAACGTTTCTAAAAGATGAAAATCGATTTATTATAAACGCACCAGATGAAGTTGGACGGCTTACCGTGATGTTGAGGAAGACGATCCTCTGGTCCGAGTCGTAGGAGACGAACGCCGACTTGACGCCCACGTAGGAGACGTCGATGGTGCGGGGGAACAGGAAGAAGACGGCCAGGCTGGACAGCAGCAGACAGATGGACACCGAGATGGTGACGTACAGCTTTCTGTGGGGCCGACCGGCGCACGTTGAGGTTATGTACGCCATGGATAGTCAACAGTACTGTCACGACCCCACTGGTATATTCAAAATGGCTCTCTGTCTAGGCAGGAGTCGCGGCATTAAACCACAGCTGGCAGACGACTAGCTTCCGGCCACGTGAGTAGTGAAAAATTATGCATCTTAAAATGAAGGCATTAACATTGGCTTCCGGTCATCCAAGTTTGGGAACCCCTGCTTTAGCATATCCCTCTTACTTACCATCTTGTTAAGGGATAGCCCAAGCGTTGGGGTAAACGGTGGCCTGTCCCGTTTGGTTATTGTTTTACACATAACATAGACCAACACTTGACAAACATCCACGACAAAGGGGCGGTCACGTTCCTTAATCCAGGTACTTTCCTTGTATGAGGGTGAATAGGCTTTAAATAGTCTTGGTTTCTGAGTGTAACCAAGCCTGTCGACCATGCTGTCTATTCAGACACCATCTTGCTTCTGTCCACCATCTTGGATCCGTTAGTTGACCCTTATATGGCACTTGTTAAGTGTAACTTATAACTTGTAACGACTCAACCTCTGTTCTTGTGTCACTCAGTTACTAACAAGCTATCCTTACATTATATAACATAATAGTTGAGACCTTGCCGCCCACCACAAGAACCTGAACCTTCTAGTACATCTGGTTTGTTTAGCAGAGGCCTTTAGCCATGCAGTGTTCTCAGAGACATGACCCCGAAGAGCAGGTGGGGTCAGGTATCTCTGCCTGAGGAGACTTACAGGTGAGGTGGGAGACTTGGGGTGGGAGTCCTCATCGCTCACCACTACGCTAACAACATATTCTTATCGGAGAAAGTCTCTGGCACTTTGCTTTAGAGTTCCTTCCTCATCGATCGCAGAGCTCCAGTTCTGAAATGAGTTTTAATACTCACGTTCTGCTTGGTCTGAGTCGCTGGTCGCTGTATGGAATCAGAGCCACAAGCTGGTTTTCCTGTCCTGAAAACGAGGCCAACATCGCGCAATAACATGTTAGTATTACAAAACAGGGTACTTCGCATCGCTGAGGAGGTTTTAGGACCAGACTGAGGAAAGGCTGGTACTAGAAGCAGCGATTACTGATGCAATTGTGGTTTGAATTTTAAAATGGTCAAAAATCCTCTTGTGGACGACGAGATGAACACTCACCCCGCGGTATTCTGCCGGTGCCCTGGCACGTGGGGCAGGTGACGCTGTCCCGCCCGGTGAACTCGACGTAGGGGAACTGAGACACGTCTCCGTGCTTCCCGTCCTCCTCGCCGTGCGTGTCTGTGGACTCGGCGTTGGTCGTGAGCGCGTCCTGGCCGTCGTCGCCGGGCTTGGCCGTACGGGAGCGGGACGAGCCCATGGTGTGTCCGTGTGTCTGTGTGGGGGCAGAGGGAGCGCGGTGGCTTTAGGACGCACGCCACTCCGCTCGCTGGATCACATGCGTGACCGAGGACGGAATGTGGGATTGGTTCTGGCCGACTGACAGAAAGCCTCTCCTGTTTTCAACAAGTATGTTTCAAAGTGCCAGAAAAATGCCAAAAAGAATATATATACCGTCCATGATTCGTCATTTAAGATGCAAGAAATAATAGTAAGCAATAGGGATATGCTAAAGCAGGGGTTCCCAAACTTGGATGACCGTTAGCCAATGTGAATGCCTTCATTTTAAGATGCATCATTATTCAAGAAGGATGTAGATGTTTTTTTTGAGTCTCAATAATTTAATAATACAAAAAACTACAATTTATAAGAGACACAGAAAATAGTCACCTGAGCATTAAATCAACACAAAGTAGTTTACAGTGCTTAATTTGCAGTTGTTTAGATGCATATTATGAACTAGGTGACAACTAATAATATAAATTGAATATACCAATATTTAACAATTTTTTTCCCATTTTCTCCACTACAAATAAAGATATGGAGTCTATTGGTTGGAGGATATAACTTAACTCGTATAGCCTAACTTATAAAACATGAAATATTTATTATCATTTTTTGTATCATCCTTTTCTGGGAAATAATTCTAGGCCCGGTACCAATGGGTCCCCGGACTGGGGGGGGACCAGGGGTTGAGGACCCCTGCCCTAAAGGGTTCCACCCAGTGTGTGTGTGTGTATTGTTCAAACCCCCGGTGCGTCTGTGCCCCAGCCGCCATGGCTGTGCGTAACACGAGTACACAATGTACTAACAGGACCTGTTATTCCGCACGGTGGGCACATTGTTACATTCAATTCACAGTCTACATCTACGAAGCCTGATATTTGCATTATGCACAATGTCATCATTGGCAGCGTTTAAATTAAAAGCTTATTTTATGCCATGGCCCTTGCGGAGTCACCTGGCTCTATGGTCTATAACGTAACGTTAAGCCGATGGGGACACGCTTCGAGCTCCGTACGCGGGGTTCAATGTCTAGATTTAGCAAAACGACCTTCAAGTCTGGTTTTTATAGTCTAAAATAGCATGTGGTGTGCGTATCTTACCGTTTATCCGCTCTTTTGTCTATTGGGTATTTGCATTCGATCACAGCGCTGTTTGTTGTGGTGGACGAATAGCAGCCCCGCGAAGCACCCGCCTCCCCTCCTCTCCTGATTCGACGAGCGAGTTAAGCGGGGGACGCTGATTGGTGCAGACGATAACTGCATCGGCTCTCCTTTTATAAAATGTGTTGTGTGTTGTTGGTTTGCTTTAAAATAAACGCCTTCCAAATACTTCGGCTTGGACTTGTCTTTCAGTAGGGTTAAATATGACTGATGAGATCCTTGTTGTTCACATCGTCAAGTCCATATAAAGTAACATAGGTTATGATAAAATATAATAATGATAAAATATAATTATAATATAGGAGTGTTGAAGTCAGAAATATACTACCCCCCCCCCCCCCCCCCTCATTTGTAATACTCTTCATTCTGGTCTGCATGTCTTTCATGTAATATGTTGTGGGCAAAATGATTCTTTTCCGGCAACTAGTTATTTCAGTTCAGTTCACTATAACGATTCGTTTATTTGATTCGTTCGTTTTGATTCGTTCGTTACGTCAGATTACATCTTAAAAAAAAATAAAAATAAAACAACTTTTTTTTATAATTGGTCATCAAGACCGCAGTCCGCCGTTTGGAGATGCCTGCTATTTAGTATGTTGAACGTCCCACCAATATTTATACCACTTGCTTACTCTCTATATTTCATTCATGGTTTTACATTTATAATTTTATTTTACTTTACATTTAATTCTTCATTGTTCAGGCATTACAGAACTTGCATGGTCATAAATAAAAAATACGAACTGCAGTTTAATTTCTTTGTTTGTTCTTAAATTGACGTAGAATGGAGCAAAGACTCCTTGGATTGGGAAATGCGTTTATCCAATAAACAGATGGAGGTCAAGTCTATTTTCGAAAAAATGTAGGGGGATATATGAGTCGAATGGTATGACCCAAGATACGTCAGAGAGAGAAAGCGCGCATATTCGACGGTACCGCCTTGTCATTGGTTTACCCAGGTGCCATTCCAACACCATTGCTACCTCTCATTGGCTGAATCTTTGAGGAAGTTGTAGACTCAATCAATATAAGTCGCGGGGAGACAGAGCTCTGTTCGTTTGTATATTTTATTTACGTGACCATATGTTTGGTTGATGTTAAAAAAAAAGAATCAAAGAACCAGTTCTTCTTGTTTTGGGGAACCAGTTCTTGTCGTTCACGTTCGGGATTCGTTCGTTGTAACGAATCAGTCGCGACCGACACATCCCACTATGTTCATCGGAGGTTGATTTAATCCTGCAGTTTATCCACTGGCCAGAAGATGGTAGTGTTATTCCGTGGGTTTGTGCCTCAGAGCCGAGACTGTTAAAGACAGCACACACAAAATGTTGTAGCAAATTGTTACATTAGTTTACCTGATTTGTTTCTAACAGAGACGATTCTAGACCCTCTGACACAAACCAATCCAAACAATGTTCAAATTGGCTAAAAACAAAGGTGTGCTCTCCGGACCATGAGAGTATAGGCCCCGGTGAACCAGTAATGGAGCAGAGTTCAGAAAACTGCAGAAAATAAAAACATCCAACGTGCCTTTTAAGGATACCTTGGAATATCTGTCTATTTTTTAACCATCACACCTTAGTTTACGACAAAAACAACACAATGACGGCAGCTCCTTCTCCGCGTGGGAACCTACGGACTTCAGTGGGGGTTTCATTCCGTCAGTGCACGGCACCTTCTCAACGAGCAAGTGTGCGCCTGCAGCCAGAGGGGGCGCCAAAATACCTATTCCCCAAACAATGTTATGTAGTAGGGCCTACTTCATTGATATCCGCTACGCAGCGCCATTTTTTTTTTACTGCTCGTGGCGCCCCCCATGTGATTTGGCGCCCCCCACAAATATGCCGCCCCGGGCGGCTGCCTGGTTCGCCCGTACCTAAAACCGCCACTGCATGTAAGGATTAGAGGGGGCAGTCGATAGCAACCACCATAGCAATTATGACAGTCAAGTGATGTGAACGCAGCCCCCTTGGAAAAAATAGAATACATAGCCTACACAATCAGGGGATTAATTATATTTAAATTATTATGACCATGGAGCCTTTATTTGCTGGTTTACATTGGTTCACATTTCGTTCTGTGTAGCATGGAAAAATCGGAGAAACACTCCCATTCAGAATGCATTGGTTTACATTTCGATATTTGGAGCACCGTTATTTCTATTTATTTTCAGTTTTTGAGGAGGTGCTTCAAAAATGCAAAATGTTCTGCAATCATCCGAAATCCAATGGAAAAACCCGTTGGCTTGTTGTCAAGGGAACCTGCAGGGCGACCCTCACTTCCGGGTTGGCCAACATACGTCATCCCTCCGCCACTCTATACTGTAAAAACACATGTTCAAGTTGAATGATAAATTGATAATGCATGAATTTATTCTTTATTCTTCCATAGTAACACGGTAAATAAATGGCAAAAAATAGGCTGAGAACGAATTTGTATTTGTGATATGTTCAATAATACGTTTTTCAGACAAACGTAATTGAGAATGCCGAATTGTTCTCTGGGAACGTAATTTTGATGAGAAGGGGTTGCTCTGTCAGTTGTCAAAATGACAGTTTCTCTCAATCAAAGCACAAAACAGCACAACTAATGTCCATAGCCTTAACCCATACATGTTGTGTAATTAATAAGGACACGTTGGTGTAGTTGTGTTGAGTAAGGTCACAGATTTCGCCGTTAATGTGCAGCCATCGGGTCTACCGTTAGCCAATGGGATGAATAGCTTCATATATTGCCGTGGAGGGATTAGGCCTACATTAGCTGCGTTTCCATCTAAAAGGTGATGCGAATCTTTAGAAAGTTCGCAAAAAAGTAATTTGAATTAGGTGCGTTTCCATCAGGTGGTTGGAGCGGGTAACAATCCTAGTTCTGCCTGGAGGTGGCGCTGTAGGCAAAAAAAAAAAAAAAAACTGCGGCCGGCCGGCAGCTCCGGAGCGGGGAGCTCGGAGGCAGTCCTGCAGCTCAGCTGAGCTCCCGGAGTACAATCCTTTTCTTCTCCATGTCGCGGTTCATAGAGTTCAGAAAGTCAATGCCAAAGTTCCTTCCCCCCAATTCTTCTCAACCATGGCCGAGGTATCCCCCACTACGAGTCTTTACTTGTGGAAGTACCAGAGACGTCAGACATAGTCTTTATTATTCATAATATCATCCGAGGCGCACATAGCTTTTGGCCGTTATATAAGATAGATTCTATAAATACCTGTATATAATATTATTATTATGTTCTATTATATATTATATAGATATAGAGCTCCAGGAGTCAGCAAACGGCAACAACCCCTTCTCCTCCATGCTGTGGTTCAGTCTGACAGCTCATTGGTCAATGGGCAGCAGCTCATTTGCACCAACGCTACAGACACCAGAAACAGCGCATTCTGAAGGGACTGAAACAGAGGGGTATAGCGATAGACAATATTTTTTTTCCTAAAAGCTATTTGGGGGGTATGCAGACACATAGCAGGCGCCCCCACCCCCTTTTGATCTGGGCACAAATTTGACCTAAAACACACTCTGATATTGAATCAAAAAATTCATTTTGAGTGCATCAGGACAGATATCCGGTGTTTTTTTTAAAGGCAGCCTTCCTAAGATGCTCTGTCAGTGTAACATCATACCGTGCTATAAGAGATCAAGGATACCCAGAAAATGTCAATTTCTAGGATTTCCTAAGTGTTCATTTTGTCCCCCTCAGTGGCAGGTTTCTATCTACAAGGACGAGTATGCAGTCGATCACTGGAGTCAACAGGCTCTCTGCAATTCGCTATCAATAGTTTTACCTCGGCATAAGCGGGATGCCAATTCTTTCCACATCAGATAAGCATTTATGGGTAACCACTTGTTTCATGGTGCTTCAGTATCTTTGAAAGACACTGCAGAACTGTTGGAGTACAGTAACCAATAGGGGTGGGAAAAATAATCGATTCTTCGATGCATCGCAATACTGTGTAGAACGATTCAGTCTCGATTCAGATACGATAATAATCTTTTTTTTTACTTATTAACTTTTGGATTATTAACAGAGTTATAAAGTATCAACTTTATAACTCCGTTTTTACTGGGTCTATTGACATAAAACAAAGACTTGCATAGAGATTGAAGTAAAACAAAATAACCACAAACAAGTTCCTTTATATTTCTTGCTATTATCCGTTATATTGTAGGCTCCATTCTGATCAGTACACAGTTGCAAGACAACAGTAACCTGTTGTTTTACTAGCAGTAGATTTAGCCTCCTCTTGATACACTGACATAAAAACGACTGTCTTTCAACCACTTTGAAAAGCTTTCTTTCATCCCTGCGCACCCTTTCTCCTTCCCAATCTTTCTTTTCTATGTTGTGACCCTGAGGGCTTTCTTCTCTGCCTCTCCATATTGAGGTACGTGTCATCAGATGACAATGCGGTTCAAATTAAGACACTCTGGCGCTTGCCTCCAGGGCGTGGTCGAGGGGGCGGCCACTGGAGCGCCGTGTGGGGAGGAGGGGGGGAGGGAGGCGAAGGAGCGGGGGGCGCCTTATCAGTGTCGTTCCTTCCTCTGTTATTGATCATCATATCATGTAAACAAACGCTGTTAAATACAGAAAATGACGACTCAATTTTTTTTTACTTCTATCGCTTTGGCGGCCCCTCTGGTGCGGCGCCCCTATGCGCCGCATATAGTGCATACCCACTTTTTGCGCCACTGTGTGTGTGTGTGTGTGTGTGTGTGGTGTATGCTGCTACTTGAGATAGGCGGTGTGTTTGATCTGGTCAATGACATTGCTTTCAGCGATAAAATCGTTAAGTACCAACCCATGCTGGGAATACTAGGGACCTACGCTATCATTGCAAGCTAGTGGTGTTTATTTTTGGCAGCTTGGGGGTGCGTTTTCACTGGGTTAAGGCTGGCAGGGCTCTCCTGTGTGCGCATGTGTCCGTGTGTGTGTGTGTGTGTGTGTGTGTGTGTGTGTGTGTGTGTGTGTGTGTGTGTGTGTGTGCGTTTTTGTGTGTTTGTGTGTGTCTGTGCGCTTGTGTATGTGTGTGTCTCCATGTGTGTGTGTGTGTGTGTGTGTGTGTGTGTGTGTGTGTGTGTGTGTGTGTGGTGTATGCTGCTACTTTAGATAGGCGTGTGTTTGACCTGTACCATGACATTGCTTTCAGCGATAAAGTACCAACCCATTCTGGGAAAACTAAGGGACCTACGCTATCAATGCAAGCTAGTGGTGTTTTTTTTGGCAGCTTGGGGCATGTTTTCAGTGGGTTATGGCTGGCAGGGCTCTCTTGTGTGCACATGTGTGTGTGCGTGTGTGTGTGTGTTTGGGTAATTTCAAAGCAGATGATACAAAGTACAGCAGATCTCAATACCCTTGACGTAGTTTAAGTTCCACTGTTTTAACCTCGACCATAATGACTGGGTCGTGGTGGTTTTATAGCTTTATATGGAACTCCTCAATTACAATTAGGGCATTTAGCAGACGCTTTTATCCAAAGCGACTTACATGGTTAATACACACATTGACACACCGACGGCAGAGTCAACCATGCAAGGTGACAGCCAGCTCGTCAGGAGCAGTTAAGGTTAAGTGTCTCGCTCAGGGACACAACGACACTGGAGGAGCTGGGGATCGAACTAGCAACCCTTTTGGTTTCAAGAGAACTGCTCTACCTCCTGAGCTAAGTCCGACATTTTCAACACAAACATTTGCTCTGTCTTATCTTATCAGATGACACAGATTATGGGTGTGTTCTGGTGAAGCCCAGCCTTGACCCAATCATCGTTTTAGGTGTAGTTAGCTGTATTCAAAGCCTCCTTCCTCATTCGATCTGTTTTCACTAAGGAGCCCAGCAGCTCAATCTTTATTCTCAGAACCTTTAGAACCGTGTTAATGTTCTGTCTCGGTTCTAAACACTTCCTTTGTGTTTTGGCCAACACCTGAATCTCTTTCTTCAACGGATCTTACTTTCCATCCTTTTGTGCTTTTATATTTTCATACGACACGGGCAGCACACATTTTCACCACAGAGAAGATAAGGTAAAGTTTGCGAAATGTCATGTTCCCTTGAGATTATTGGTCATAAATTCTCACTGTATTCATATATTCTAAATTAATCTGTTACCAGTCCCGGTTAAATGTTTCCAGGTTCCTGCTGTAAAAGAGTCATTGATCTCAGAGAGACAACCTGTCTGAATAGAGAATATGGGTCAGAACATCAATTACTAATTTCAATGTGTTGAGGGCATTTTTATATGGAGCCTCTGGTCCAGGATCGGAACAGAACTCACATTGGGTTCCAATGGAAAACAGTTTAGATTAAAACATTCCCTGTTTTGTGCTGAAAGGACGAGTTGTGATGATCTCTTTGACTGTATAAGTATAGTGTGCTTTGGAGGTTTATTGGCACATTAGTGACTTACTGTTGGTTTTATGAGCGTCAATAACGGTACCCTGATCTTTACACTCTTGATGCCAGTGACTCCACTCTGTGGAAGAGACGTTTCAGTGGTTCCCGTTGTGAGGGAGCAACATTTCCACCCACACTAAACACAGTCGGCCATCCCTGAAAGGTCACTACGTTTTCAACTGCTCACAGGTGAGCACTCTGTTGTGGTCAGACCGTACCATCTGGCAGATAAAAGGGGGGAAACTGGAGTCTTCTTCAATACTGTATTTACTTCAAAAATGGAAACACAAATTATTAATATTTTCACTTAGTAAATTATTCGTTTTTATTTGATAGCAATAATCGATGAGTATTCATACTTTAATATGGATCCCCACTTTGTTTTTAATCATGGTATGTCCCAGCTCTTATTTAAACTCCTCCATTGAGAGTTAACAATGGGTGGCTGTCTCTTGGGCTGGGGACACCATAGTTCTCTGAATCCTCCTTCTCCTGTAAGCGCATCTAGACAAGTTATATTTGTTTTGCTGTTTGGTTTTCTTATCAATCCATTAGCCCGCTGTTAATATTAAGTTAAAGTAAAAGAGCTCTTGACATTTTTTTGGATTAATTCACCTTTATCATACAGCATCACCAGCACTGCTGGTGATTCAGTGCCCCCCCCCCCCCCCCCCACACACACACACACTCTGATAATGATATGAGACTTACAGTGATAGACTGTATGAGATCTAGACATACTGTAGAAAATAGTGTGTATGAGATCTAGAAAAATAGTGATATTGTGTGTATGTATATCAGAGAGAAGAAGGACAGGAAGTCTCCGAGAAGCTAAGGTACAGTTTGCTCAATGTCATGTTTTCTTGAGATTATTGGTGATATTACTGCAATAACATATTCTAAAGTTGGACCCAAGAGCAGAACACAGAGAGTACAGGAGTTGTAGTGAAGGTGATCAGGTTTATTTGGTGTAACCAGGAGTGAGGCAGGAGGCAGGTTGGAGAGTGACGCGCATCAGGCTGGAGGGAGTGAGGCAGGCAGGCTGGAGGTGTAGATCCACAAAACTATGGGCAAAGAGAACAAAGGTGAGGCACGCGATTTCAACAGGAGAACTACTGGAAAGTGTGTATACTGGAGCCAGGTACGAATAACTACCACGGTGTATCGAAGTACGCTCTGGCGACAACTGCAGGGAAATGAGGTGTATTTGAAGAGGAGTTGATGAGCTGATGCAGGCCAGGTGTGAGCAGTTGAGAGTGGCAGGCAAAGCACAGATACAGACAGGGGGGGTGGCCGACACAGGGGAGAACACAGCACCACAACTGTGGCCATGACAAAAGTACTCCTAAAATACTTCCATAGTTAACTAGTGTGTGTGTGTGTGTGTGTGTGTGTGTGTGTGTGTGTGTGTGTGTGTGTGTGTGTGTGTGTGTGTGTGTGTGTGTGTACAGGTAGAACAGTAACTCTTTTGTTAGTTAAAGATTGATTAAAGACGGCTCTTACTCAAGATCCAGGTCTGTGTCCTGGTTTGATCTGAGGTGTTTCTGACAGCGTGGATACGTTTCAAAAGATCTCCTTACCAGTGGCGTCACTATGCTGTTTTATTAGGGGCTAAAGCTCCGGACATTATTTAATATTCATTGGTATATTTACTGGTAACTATTGATTGAATTAATTCAATTCAGTCTAGAAGTGATGAAATGATTCTAGTCATTAATGGTCGTTAGTTATTTAGAAAGAAACATGGGGATTCCAGGAGCATCTCAAAATAAAGTGAGATTTTCCTGGAATGTGTACTTATACTCATACTGAGCCAGTATCCTGTGTACTTATGCTCACACTGAGCCAGTATACTTTGTACTTAAACTCATACTGAGCCAGTATCCTGTGTACTTATACTCACACTGAGCAAGTATACTGTGTACTTATACTCACACTGAGCCATTATCCTGTGTACTTATGCCGCGTTTCCACTGCAGGGTGCGGTACGGTTCGGTTCGCCTCAGTTCGGGAGGGAGGGGGCGGTATAGCCTAGCTCAGTTCCGAGGTCGCGTTTCCACCGCCGACAGTACCCTTTATGGTAGGCCGGGTGTCGATGGCCGCGGCAGCTACATAAACATCGTAAACAATGTCTTCCCCCTAAGAATGCGGAGGAACGTCTCCACCTCTTTGTTCGCCCAAGCAAGCGTTTTACGCGACATGTTTATTGTAAAGAAAAATACCTCGAGGCAACTGTTTGTTTGTTTTTATCCCCACGTCGCCCGGAAGTGATGATTCTGTTGACCAATCAACGGAGGGGGTTTTCCGGCACCCTTTCAGGCGTCTCAGTATGTTGGAGGTTAAAACAGTGGGACTAAGGTCACTCCAAGGCTATAAAGTTCTGCTGGCCAAGTCCTTCTAGATACTCCTTCTGCAAGAGAATAAACAGTTTAAAAATATAACCACACTGTTTACCACCTCAAGTGGATTAACCTATCTTATCCCCAGTCAGATTCATATATATGTATATATATGTAAGGTTTGCCTCACACGCATTTTTCTTTTCCCTCTAGGCTAAGCCCCTGATGTTTCACAAGCCTAGAAATTCCTCTGCTCCTTACTATGTTTGTTTGGCCTCTCTAAAGTGGTTTCCTGTCTGGTACTCAAATACAATCCACAGAACCAATATGTAGTTGTGTTTGTGTCCAGGCCTCCAGTCTACTATGGATGAGGAGAGAGAGGAGGGGGGTCCTACCTCTAGGACCACTCTGTCTGGGGAAGATGGCCGCCGGAGCAAAGCTAAGAGGTAAGAAGAGAATCTCTCTGTCTGTGACTGTTGACCATCTCAGAGCTCAGCAGTGATGTATCATCACTCCATCATTAGTCTGAGTAACAGCTGTGTGTGTGTTGTGTTGAAGCCCAGAGCAGCAGGATAGAGCAGACTCCCCTGGACCCAGCTGTGTCTCCATGAAGAGTGACTGGTCTATGGATAATCCTCTTAGCTTTAAAGATGGACGCCCCTCCAGAGAGGAGAGGTAGGAGTTTCTAACAGACGATGAAAACAGACCAGTTAAATGTTATCAGACTCTACCGATACTGATGCTTATAAGTTAGGAAAAATATTCTCTCTCTCTCTCTCTGTGTCTCTCTGTGTCTCTCTCTCTCTCTCTCCCTCTCTCCCTCCCTCCCTCCCTCCCTCCCTCCCTCCCTCCCTCCCTCCCTCCCTCCCTCCCTCCCTCTCTCCCTCTCTCCCTCTCTCTCTCTCTCTCTCTCTCTCTCTCTCTCTCTCTCTCTCTCTCTCTCTCTCTCTCTCACTCTCTCTCTCTCTCTCTCTCCCCTCTTTTATGTTTACTGTGTGTGTGTGTATGTTTACTGTGGGTGTGATTTCCCTCCCCAGAAAACCCCACCAGAGGTCAAAGGTTACCAGTGCTCAGTCTGTACAGCAGCATCAAACAGAGCTGATCAAGGTCTGTAAACGTCCGACATGTAATTTGACTTAAGCTCTACATGAACATTATAAAGCATCTCTTGTGGTGCTAATAGTCTCCAGGCTTCCCTCTTTAGACCAGCGGGACTTGAATCCAGGACAGATGCTTCTGATGTCCTCAGTGAGTTCAGCGTAAAGTTCTCTTCGATGTTTGTTCTGTTCCAGAGGGCTGAGGAGAACGCACATGTTTTCCTAGACAAGGAGCTGAAGAAGCTCTGGAGGGAACTCTTCTCAGATTACCCACAATGCTCAGAGAGTCAGAGGGAGGAGGAGGAGGTGGATGGTAAGAAGGAGGAGCAGAGGAGGCGCGCCACAGAGGGAGTGGTGGACATCACAAAGCTCTGCCTGATGGAGATGAACCAGGAGGAACTGGCCGACACACTGGGGGACAGTAAGAGACTCTTATTTTGAAGACAGTAGAGGCAATTATTTTGAAGCACAGAAGATAATCTATCTTAAAAACAATAAATTCTTATTTTGAAGAGATGCAGCACTATCTTGTTATTATAAGTCATATTAAGTCACTTTCCACTGATTCACTATCATTATTAATATTATTATTTTTAGACCAATCATATTGCTTTGAAAACAATAATCACAATTTTGAATGAATGATCCGGTCCTTGTCGCGACCAGCTTCTGTAACAACAAGTAATGAAGCCACAAGATATCATGAAGTTGATAATTGTAAGGGAAATATTGACATGCTTCTACTGATGTCACCATCCACTATCGGATGTCTTCTGTTGTTTTCTCATTTAGGATCTACTGCTGTCGAGTGCCAACACAAATTTAAGTCTCTTTTGAAGAAGAAATTCAAGTGTGTGTCTGAGGGAATCGCTAAAGCAGGACAGCCCACAGGCCTGAATGACTTCTACACAGAGCTCTTCATCACAGAGAGAGGCAGTGGAGAGGTCAACAAGGAACACGAGGTCAGACTGATTGAAACAGCTTCCAGGACACCGGCCAAGGAGGAAACACCCATAAAATGTGAAGACATCTTTAAACCCTTACCTGATCAAGATCATCCAATCAGAACAATCATGACAACTGGAGTGGCCGGCATTGGTAAAACCGTCTTAACAAACAAGTTCACTCTGGACTGGGCTGAAGACAAAGCCAACCACGACATACACTTTACATTTCTCTTAACTTTCAGAGAGCTGAATTTGCTGAAAGGGAAAAAGTTTAGCTTGGTGGAACTTCTTCATCACTTCTTTATTGAGACCAAAGATGCAGGAATTTGCAGATTTGACCGGTTCCAAGTTGTCTTCATCTTGGATGGTCTGGATGAGAGTCGACTTTCTCTGGACTTCCAGAACAACCAGACCTGGACTGATGTCACAAAGCCGATCTCGGTGGACGTGCTGCTGACAAACCTCATCAGGGGCGACCTGCTTCCCTACGCTCGCATCTGGATAACCACACGCCCTGCAGCAGCCAATCTGATTCCTGCTGAGTGTGTTGACATGGTGACGGAGGTGAGAGGGTTCACCGACCAACAGAAGGAGGAGTACTTCAGGAAGAGATTCAGAGAGGAGAAGCTGGCCAGCACAATCATCTCCCACGTCAAGAAATCAAGAAGCCTCCACATCATGTGCCACATCCCAGTCTTCTGTTGGATCACTGCTACAGTTCTGGAGGACATCTTCAAAACATCTAAGATAGGAGAAGAGGTGCCCAAGACCGTGACTCAGTTGTACAGCCACTTCCTGAGGGTTCAGTCAATACAGGGGGACAGGAAGTATCATGGGAGAGCTGAAACAGATCCACACTGGAGTTCAGAGAGCAGGAAGATCATTGTTTCTCTGGGAAAACTGGCTTTTAACCAGCTGGATAAAGGCAACCTGATCTTCTACGAGGCTGACCTGACAGAGTGTGACATCAATATCAAATCAGCTTCAGAGTACACAGGAGTGTTCACCCAGATCTTTAAAGAGGAGTGTGGGATGTACCAGGACAGGGTGTTCTGCTTTGTCCATCTGAGCATCCAGGAGTTTCTGGCCGCCCTTTACGTCTTTCTGTCCTTCATCAACAAGGGGGTCAATCGGCTCTCAGAAGAAGCACCAACCTCTGGTGAAGATAAACTCCTCCACCTCTACCAGCTTGCTGTGGACAAGGCCTTAGAGAGTGAGAACGGACACCTGGACTTGTTCCTCCGCTTCCTCCTGGGCCTCTCTCTGGAAACCAATCAGATTGTCCTACGAGGTCTGCTGGCACAGAAAAAAAGTAGATCAATGATCACTAAGATTAAGAAAGGTCTGCTGGGACAGACAGGAACTACCTCACTGACCAATAAGGATACTTACATCACATTAGTGTCTCACATCAAGATGAAGATAAATGGAGTTCTCTCTCCAGAGAGAAGCCTCAACCTGTTCCACTGTCTAAATGAGCTGAACGACCATTCTCTATTGAAGGAGATCCAACAGTACCTGACATCAGGAAGTCTCTCAAGAAAATCTCTCTCCCCTGCTCAGTGGTCAGCTCTGGTCTTCATCCTACTGACATCAGAAGAGGAGCTGGACGTGTTTGACCTGAAGAAATACTCTGCTTCAGAGGAGGGTCTTCTGAGGCTGCTGCCAGTGGTCAAAGCCTCCAAAACATCTCTGTAGGTTCACTAATAACATGTATTACGATACACATAACACGATACGCAAAAATTAGGAATATAAGGTTAAAATAATATGCAAAAGATCACTGTAGGTTCATAACAGCTTTATATTATATTAATATTATATTATATAACAACATGTATTACTATTCTACTCCAAACAGAATAAATACACTAGTTGAATGTAAAAGATACCCTCCTAAACAGTGACGTGAAGATCCTAGCTAAAACTCTTGCCCTACGCCTAGAAACCACAAAGACTGATGTGATCTCTGCTGACCAAACCGGTTTCATTTTGGGTCGACACTCATTTACAAATATCAGACGGCTTTTGAATATTATTCACTCCCCTGCGTCCAATGAGGTACCTGAGGTGGTCATCTCGCTGGACGCAGAGAAAGCTTTTGACAGGGTTGAGTGGGAATATTTATTCACGTGTTTAAAGAAATTTGGGTATGGTCCAAATTTTATCTCATGGATTAAACTTCTTTACAGCTCACCCAAGGCCTCTGTGGTTACAAACGGCAGGCAATCACAGTACTTCACCCTGTCGAGAGCAACCCGTCAGGGATGTCCAATTAGTCCACTTTTATTTGCCTTGGCCATAGAGCCCTTATCCATTTCACTCAAATCATTGCCATCAATAAGTGGAATTTTTAGAGGAAGAGAAGAGCATAGACTAAGCTTATATGCCGATGATTTACTATTATTTGTCTCGGACCCTATTCTTAGTGTACCTCATATCCTCCATGCTCTGTTAAGATTTGGTAAATTATCCGGGTATAAACTGAACTTTAGTAAAAGTGAATGCTACCCTGTTAACAACTTGGCTCTTCAAATTCAGGAGAATGTTTTACCGTTTAAAATGTCTAGAAACGGCTTTAAATATTTGGGCATTAACATAACTAGAGATATGAAAAACCTCTATCGGGAAAATTTTGCTCCTCTACTCGATAAAGTCAAATTAGATCTAAAGAAATGGAGAACACTCCACTTGTCCTTGGCAGGTAAAGTGAATTGCATCAAGATGAGTGTGCTCCCCAAATTCCTCTACCTGTTTCAATGTATCCCACTTTACCTTCCCAGGTCTTTCTTTAAATGTATTGATAGCGCTTTTATTTCTTTTATTTGGAATGGCAAGAACCCTAGGGTACGTTTAGAGCTTCTACAGAGGCCTAAATTACAGGGAGGCCTAGCTCTTCCTAATCTGTTCTACTACTACTGGGCTGCAAATGTTCAAAAAATAATGTTTTGGCTTCATACTCCAGACACAGACTGGTGCCACCATGAGGCTACATCATGCATCTCAACATCTCTCACGGCTCTGGTCACTTCCAGTCTCCCCATTTCTATTTCCCAGTTCACAAACAACCCAATTGTCATCAATACTTTGAAGATCTGGTTTCAATTGAGACGGTACTTTGGTTTCAAACAAATTCTTAGCTTAAGCCCTATATGCAATAACCACCTCTTCCCCCCAGCTAAATTAGACGCTACATTCTCTTTTTGGCGAAGACAAGACATTTCTAAATTTAAAGATATGTACATAAATTGTGTATTTGCCAGCTTTAACGACTTATCACAAAAATGTGGCCTTCTTCGATCTAGCCTATTTCGATATTTTCAAGCACGCCACTTCCTTATGAGCCATGACCCCAACTTTCCAATTCTCTTTTCAATGTCTGGCTTAGATTATATGCTAGAATCCCTGTTTAATTCAAAAAGGCTCATTTCTAGAATACATGATTGTATAGCTTCTCTTAAAACCATAACCATCGCAAAGATAAGGGCGGACTGGGCAGATGAATTGGGGGAAGACATGGAAGTTGACATGTGGAACTGTGCTTTACAAAGAGTGAATGACAGCACTTCTTGTGCAAAATTAAGTATAATACAATTTAAAGTTCTACACCGGACTCACTTTTCCACAGCAAGATTAGCTAAAATATATCCCAATTCAGATGCTAGTTGTAACAGATGCCATCACACCCCTGCCAACTTAACCCATATGTTTTGGTCATGCCCTGCTCTGGTCACTTACTGGTCTATGATCTTTAAAACAATATCTGAGGCGCTCAATACTGATTTCCAACCCAATGCAGCAGTAGCTATATTTGGTATCACAGACCGAAGACATTCTATAGTAAGGAAAAGTTATAAAAACATTTTGGCCTTTGTGACTCTGCTTGCACACAGAAGAATATTATTACATTGGAAATCAAAAAACCCTCCCAAAGCGTCTTTGTGGATGTGTGACCTGATGCACTTTATACAATTAGAGAAAATTAAATACTCACTTAGGGGGTCAAGGGACAATTTCTACTCCACCTGGGATCCGGTTTTGAAATACATAGGGAAACTCAAAACTATACCTGATACCCCCTAGCAATATTTCTTGTACTAGGACCGTATATCAAGTAGCGTACAGAATATATATATATATATATGTATATATGTATATATGTATATATATATATATATATATATATTTTTTTTAATCTATTATCTTCTTTTTTTTTTGTTATTCTAGGTGTGTGTACTACATGTTCAAGTGGGTGGGATGTTGTTTGTATGTGTACGTAAAAAAAATAAATAAAAAAAAACTATGGATATGTCTGTTAAAACGTATGCTCAGTGTATTCTGTGTTCATATACATTTCCAAATAAAAAAATTATCAAAAAAAAAAAGAATATAAAAGATACAATAATATATAAAACATCTTGCAGGTGTACTATTAAGGTATAATGAATTTCCGTACACACAGATTACTAGAATATAGAAGTATTATTCATTTAAGAATATATTTTGAAAACGCAATTAAACATTTATTCCACATTTTACATCGAATACATTATTAACATTTATACATCTAATGATTAAGTGAATATTATTGTAACTAGTAAAATTCCTTCATTTTGTAATAAGTTGAAGATTTATGTTAGTTTACTCACAGTTCCTAACATGTTTTGTATATTGATGTGAAGGTTAAATGGCTGTGAGCTGTCAGAGAGATGCTGTGAAGATCTGGCCTCAGTTCTCAGCTCCAACTCCTCTAGTCTGAGAGAGCTGGACCTGTGTAGCAATGATCTGCAGGATTCAGGAGTGAAGCTACTCTCTGCTGGACTGGGGAGTCCACACTGTACACTGGAAACTCTCAGGTCAGTCATCAGCCTCTTCTTCAAACAGGTTATTCTAGACTCCAGTAAGTGCTGCTCATGTCCAATGCATTTCTGTCATGCGCTCAGAAATTTGTTTCATTATTGACTGGGGTTTCCACATTATTGCTATGGGTTTAATTACAACTAGAGGTTGAGTGCGTGCAACACGTGAGCGAAAACTCTAGTTATTATAATGATAACTTTTTTCATAATTAAATAACTACTTGACATCCATCTCTTAATATTTAAAGAACCAGATTATTCATACAATTTAGTATTTCATGTATGTAAAAAGACTGGTAACAATTCTCATAACATTTAATAACAGTACCTAACATGTTCCTGTTAATTGGTGTAAAGGTTAAATGACTGTGAGCTGTCAGAGAGATGCTGTGAAGCTCTGGCCTCAGTTTTCAGCTCCAACTCCTCTAGTCTGAGAGACCTGGACCTGAGTACCAATGATCTGCAGGATTCAGGAGTGAAGCTGCTCTCTGCTGGACTGGGGAGTCCGCACTGCACACTGGAAACTCTCAGGTCAGTTATCAGCCTCTTCTTCAAACAGGTTATTCTAGACTCCAGTAAGTGCTGTTCATGTCCGATGCATTTCTGTTATGCACTCAGAACTTTGTTAAATTATCGACTGGGGTTTCGACATTATTGCTATGGGTTTAATTTAGAGCTGTCAGTTAAACGCGTTATTAACGGCGTTAACGCAAACCAATTTTAACGGCGGCAATTTTTTTATCGCGCGATTAACGCAAATCTTTTATTAAAAAAATAATAATAATAAAAAAAAAAAAAATTCTTTGGCTCAAAACAAAGAAGCAGTAGCCTGACTGCTATGTTCAAATGACATTAGTTCAAAGCAGTCTTAACGACTGCTTAGATTTTGATTGCACAATAGGCTCTTTTTTTGTATCTTCCTGTTTTGATCAGTATATGCCAATGTTGTTATCAATAAAAAATAATTTGCACAAGGCAAGCCGATGCACTTCACCATGTCGATAAGAGAATTAAAACGAGAAGAATTAATGGGACAAAGAAATCAAGGGATATTTAGCATAGAAAACGAATTTGAGATTAATCGCGATTAATGTGAGTTAACTATGACATTAATGCGATTAATCACGATTAAATATTTTAATCGCTTGACAGCTCTAGTTTAATTACAACTAGAGGTTGAGCGTGTGCAACGCGTGCGCGAAAACTCTAGTTATTATAATGATGACTTTTTTCATAATTTAACATCTATTTGACATCCATCTCTTAATATTTAAAGAACCAGCTTATTCATACAATTTACTATTTCATGTATGTAAAAAGACTGGTAACAATTCTCATAACAATTAATCACAGTACCTAACATGTTCCTGTATATTGGTGTGTAGGTTAAATGGCTGTAATTTGTCAAAGAGAAGCTGTGAAGATCTGGCCTCAGTTCTCAGCTCCAACTCCTCTAGTCTGAGAGAGATGGACCTAAGTACCAATGATCTGCAGGATTCAGGAGTGAAGCTGCTCTCTGCTGGACTGGGGAGTCCACACTGCACACTGGAAACTCTCAGGTCAGTTATCAGCCTCTTCTTCAAACAGGTTTTTCTAGACTCCAGTAAGTGCTGCTCATGTCCAATGCATTTCTGTTATGGGCTCAGAAATTTGGTACATTATTGTACTGGGGTTTCCACATTATTGCTATGGGTTTAATTACAACTAGAGGTTGATCGCGTGCCACGCGTGCGCGAAAACTCTAGTTATTATGATGATAACTTTCTTCATAATTAAACATGTATTTGACATCCATCTGTTAATATTTAGAGAACCAGCTTATTCATACAATGTAGTATTTCATGTATGTAAAAAGACTGGTAACAATTCTCATAACGTTCATTCACAGTAACTAACATGTTCCTGTTTATTGGTGTGTAGGTTAAATGGCTGTAAGCTGTCAGAGAGATGCTGTGAAGCTCTGGCCTCAGTTCTCAGCTCCAACTCCTCTAGTCTGAGAGAGCTGGACCTGAGTACCAATGATCTGCAGGATTCAGGAGTGAAGCTGCTCTCTGCTGGACTAGGGAGTCCACACTGTAAACTGGAAATTCTCAGGTCAGTTATCAGCCTCTTCTTCAAACAGGTTATTCTAGACTCCAGTAAGTGCTGCTCATGTCCGATGCACTTCTCTTAATCTTTTTTCCTGCTGATAAAACACTCCCTGGTTCTACACAATGTAAGAAACTGTGAAGAAACGGTCTTAGCCTACCAAACACAGCAGACTTCTCCTGACTCTAACCGAACAATATCTCATCTGAGTTGTAGCTATTGAGGAAGGAGCAATTGTTTAAGATCCTGTTTCATATCCAAGTGAAGGAAGGTCTGCTGTCTTGGGATGATGTCATCTCCCCACTTCCTCTTCCTTTTCTCGGACAGGCTGGCAGCTTTGTCTCCATAAAGTATCAATAAAGCTTTTACTTGTCCTCCATATGGAATGAATACACTTTATAAATGTGGTTATTTTAGATGGTGTGTGTGTGTGTGTGTGTGTGTGTGTGTGTATGTGTAGGTTGTCTGGCTGCCTAGTCACACAGGAAGGCTGTGCTTCTCTGGCCTCAGCTCTGAGCTCCAACCCCTCCCATCTGAGAGAGCTGGAGCTGAGCTACAATCACCCAGGAGACTCAGGAGGTGCGCTGCTCTCTGCTGGACTGGAGGATCCACGCTGGAGACTGGATACTCTCAGGTATGGAGAGGGCAGCTCACCACTCAGGGACAAAGTCTTCTACAGGGATTCAAGCCACTGCTAGATGAAGTGGTTTGAAAAGGCAGCTGTAACTCATGTTGTGTTCAAAGTGATGAGAGAGCAGATGATGATGGTGAATGTTTCAACATGCTGCTCCCACTTTGTTTCCCCCCCAGTGTGGAGCACGGTGGAGTGTGGAGGCTGAAACCAGTTCCACAGAGGTGTAAGTGTCTCTTAAGTTTATGTATACATTTACATATGTATATATACATTTAAATATATATGTATACATACATACATACATACATACATACATACATACATACATACATACATACATACATACATACATACATACATACATACATACATACATACATACATACATACCGAAATCGCGACACTCAAAGCCACGAACATGTCTCGCGGTGTGAGAAGGCCGAAGCGCGATATGCCCTTTCTAACTCTCCGGTCAAATTGTCAGATTGAAATGTGCTAATAATTGTCTAAATAATAGTCTGCTGACAGCGCCCCCTCCTATCGATGCCGTAAGTATGCGACGAGATGCCCTCCCTGTGATGACAGCTCTCCGTGGCTACGGAGGATTGGTCTGCTTATAGGTTGGAATGAAGCGGCCACCGATTATTGACAGGATGGGTACTTTATTCTACCGGACTCGTTCGCTTCTTCACTAGACACATGCGCTACCGCTCGCTCTCCTCGCTCGTCCACTCACTCGCTGACGTCACTCCCACACGCATATGCACACTGCCAATCTCGCGCACCCACATATGCTACTCGTGACACTATGCCTCGTTATTGCGACGTTCATGTTAAGACGTTCATTTTTTTCCCCATCTATTGAAAGTTAGGCTATTAAACATGTTGCATTCTATACGGCCTGATTATGTCATTATTTAAGCTACATAGCCCAATAAGAAGCGCTAATAAGGATATTTGACTAAACCAACCAAACAGTTGAGGGTTTTTTATGCCTACCAGCAAAAAGCATCCTCCAACTGCAATCTTTGGTTATTTCTTTATTAATTTAGCTATACTTTAATAGTATTCTTTCTGTTCAAATCTCTTCAGTGTTCCAAATTATTTGTTATTAAATGTTACATTAAGTTAATTGGTATACAGGGGTTGTTTAAATAAAATGCTTTTTAAATTAAAAAGAATCGTGGGATGTATCGAACCGTGGGTCAAAAATCGTGATACAAACCGAATCGTGAGTTTGTGTATCGTTACAGCCCTAATATATATATACGAATCCTACCCAAGTGACCCAAACGATATGTATATGTATGTGTAGGTAAGCACGTATGCATGAGTAGGCCTACATTTCTATGTCTGTATAGCATGTATGAACCAGTTCTATGGTTCATCAGTTAATCTCCAGCCTCAATGTGAGCTCAGCTTGTTCAGTCTGTGGTTTACACAGGTGTCCCTTTGAAGGTTGATTGCAATGTGTGTGTATTGGGAAATCCAAAAGTTTAATATCTTGGAAGATATTAAAAATATTGTTTAGATATTTCATCTGAGTAATAAGCTCATCATGCCAAACACAATATTGAGGGAGTAAATGCACTTTATACATTTGTCCTTGTTTCAATGTTTTGATTGGGACTGCCACTCACACACACATAGGATTTCAAATTAACTTTAACTTTAATTGTCTTAATAGTAAACACAATGTTTACTATTGCTTAGAAAATCGACAGCACATGATTCAACTATAGCTCCTATCATATGATATTTGTTTTGTCTTTCTCTGGTAATGTTTGAAGAAGAGAGAGCGATCAAAAAAAGAGTCTGAAAGAGAATATAAAGAAGAAGAATGCAGGAGAACAGTACTAGTGATGATGATGATGATGACCATGAACAATGGTTGAGCAGCTCACCATGTCTTGTTCTCCCTCAGATGCCTGTGAACTCACACTGGACCCAAACACGGCCAACAGATACCTCTCTCTGTCTAAGGACAACAGAAAGGTGACGTGGGTAAGAGTGGACCAGTCGTATCCGGATCACCCAGAGAGATTTGACTCCTGGCTCCAGGTGTTGGTTAGAGAGGCTCTGACTGGCCGCTGTTACTGGGAGGTAGAGAGGGAAGGAGTTGTTGATATAGGAGTGACATACAGAGGAATCACAAGGAGAGGACGGGGTGGTGACAGCTGGCTTGGACGGAACAACAAGTCCTGGAGTCTTTATTGTGAGGATGAAAGTTACTCTGCCTGGTACAACGGTAGTGTAACAGACCTCCCTCCCCCCCCCGCTGGCTCCACCAGAGTAGGAGTGTATCTTGACCGGCCTGCTGGCTCTCTTTCCTTCTACAGAGTGTCCCCAGGTGGAGGAGGGTCCTCAGACACACTGACACACCTCCACACCTTCTGGTCCTCCTTCACCCAGGAGGACCTCCTCCCTGGGTTAAGGGTATGGGGGGGTCAGCGGGGTGCCTCAGCGTCTCTGTGTCCGTTGTAAAAAAAAAAAACACACACACACACACACACACACACACACACACACACACACACACACACACACACACACACACACACACACACACACATACACACACACACACTAACACACATACACACACACACACACACACACACACAGGGCTCTGAAGTCTCATGCATTCAGCGTGAGACACACGCACTTCAACCCCTGCACACGCTCACACGCCACACTTCGTATTTCTCACGCAGAGAAATTACCAGGATAGCGCCCACCAATTTCTGCCGCTATTTAACAGTGGAACAGGTAGGAATCAAATGGGTTTCCCGTACGTAGGGTAACCAAACGTCCTCTTGTGCCCGGACATGCCTTCTTTTTGAGACACAAAAATGTGTCTGAGCGGAATTTCTAAATCGTCCGGGATTTTATTAAAGCCTCATACATGTTCACATTGAATATTTACGTTTCTCTGGATCGTTCACAAACTAGTTAGGCTCTGCCCTCCCCTATTCAGTTCTGTTCACTTTGCATTGGTGGAAGTGAGAAGGGGGAGTGGTTAGGTAGAGCCTTCAGATTGGACGGTTTGACTTTAGAGTTACCGTCATGTTTTGTATATTTTTATTTACCATTATTGTTTTATAGGGACAACATTAACACATTTCTCCTACAGGGGATTGTTGAAGTTCTATCTATTGAGCAGAAAGAAACATTTGGTCATACTTTGCACACTTTACCACAGCATTGGTGTACTGAATGCCACAGATATATTTTAAGCATTGGACTGAATGCCACATAAATATATAATTATGTTTTTACAACGTTTAAAACGTAATCTCACTCTGAACTCAGTTCAAAACTTTAGAGCCCTGGACAAACATACAAACACACATACTCTCTCTCTTCTTTCTCTTTCCCGCTGTCTGTCTCTCTTCGTTTCTCTCTATCTATCTCTTGTTTTCTATCTCCGGCTCCCTCTTGTTCTCTCTCTCTTTTCTTTCACTCTCTCTCTCTCTGTCTCTCTGTCTCCATCTCTCTTTTCATCCTCGTTCTCACTGTGTGTCTCTGTGTCTCCCTCTCTCTCTTTTTCTTTCCCTCTCCCTCTCTCTTCTGGAAAGTATGGGATGATAAACCATGAAAAGATTTTTAAGATCTTCCATATTTAGATAAGCACATTCATTATTTGAAATATATATAAAATACCTATTGATGCTAAATGTTTGTATATTTTTAGACGTCACCAGGTCTGGTGTTAAGGGCTCTGATATCATAATTTTGGTTATAATCCCAACAAGGAACCTGATTTAAAGCAGATGTTATAACTATTTGTAATAACCAAGAGGTTTATGGGATAATGTTGCATGTTGTAAAATACTTTAAGCTGAGTCTTGATTTTTTGTGTTCTGTTTGGAACCAAACGGCCGCAGAATATGTTCAGCAGTGATGGGAATAACGGCGTTATAAATAACAGCGTTACTAACAGCGTTACTTTTTCAGTAACGAGCAATCTAATGGATTACTCTTCCCATCATTATAGCGGTGTTACCGTTACATCCAAAAAATGTGGCGCGTTACTATAATTGAAGCAGTTTTTTCATCAGACCCACTAGATCTCGCTCTATCTCTTTACTGGTCTTCCTTGGTTAGAGGGTGGGTACGAGACAATCGCATTAATGATAACGATTGTCTGAGGTAGAGTAACATGTCACGGTAAGCCAATCAGAGGTAGAGTTTGGCGGGTGTTGTTTAAACATATTCGAAAGCACGCTCAGTCAGACAGACAACGACACAAGTGAGTCAACGTGAAACAGGAATGGCGAGCCCAAATAATCCTAAAACAGCCTTCTTTAAATGGAAGTATAGTATAGACATTACTTTTCCCTCCAAGAAATTAAAGGAACGAGTGTAATCGTGAAATGCACATTATGCCACGTCGGTGTCAAGTAATTCAAACATTGTTCAAAGTTGCATGCTTCCGTGCATTCCATGCTTCCGTGCATTAAACATGAAATTGTATTTTGAGTTCCATTAACAAGGGGTGGGGGTGGACGTGGGGTCCAAATTATTTGACACATTTGATCATTTAAAAAAATGTAATTGAAAGTAACGCAATAGTTACCTACCACAGTAACTAGTTACTTTCATAATTTGTAACGGAGTAACTACTTTAGTTACTTTTTGGGAGAAGTAACTAGTCACTGTAACTTTTTTTTTTTTTTTAATAACTTGCCCAACACTGATGTTCAGTTATTAAAGATATGTGCACACCTGTTGATGATTTGTAATGTCTGCTGCTTTTATTGTTTTAGTCCTTGTGTTTATTGTGACTATTTTTCTGTTGTTTTTGTTAATGAGGCATAATTGTAATAAACAGCTCAATGGATCCAACTGAATGTTCTTGTGTGTTCAGCCGATGATCATTCTCGTTTTATTAGTAAATAATGCCACATTTTGCTTGATAATATGATAGAGTTTCAAAAGAAATAATGGGAAAAAAACAAAAACCAAAAACCAACATGGAGCAATACACATAGGGAACCTTTTCCAGTTAACACACACTCACCCTTCTGGACAAATAATAGGTCACACTCATTCATCACGACTGGATCTAAAAATGTAATTTACTTTCATCAGGGCATCCTAGTTGTGAACACGTGCGCTGCCTCTTGTATGAAATTTTAAAAGTACAAACGTCAAGAAGATTGAATTTAGATATTTAGGAGTACGCCACACACACACACACACACACACACACACACACGTACACTTACCAGTAATTTGTCACAACGCTAGAGTAAGTTATTACCTCTAAGTCTAATTCAAGTCTAGTTGCTATTTAACTAACATTTTGCTCGGTAAGACCCTGAGGCCATTATTACACACACACACACACACACACACACACACACACACACACACACACACACACACACACACACACACACACACACACACACACACACACACACACAAACGCACACACAGATTTAGCATTAAACCGGTTCTCAAAGGGTTGGGAGTAATGATTGACCGTCTGGGCTCCTGAACCATAACTGTGATCAGTGATAAGAGAAGAAATAACGGTCTGAGGAGATCACAACGGACAAACACCTTGCTGGAGACCTCCAGTGGGGACCTTCCTGTTCACTGAGCCCTGAGGGCGGCGCTGTGCCCCCAAGTGGACACACACCTTGCTGGAGGGTAGGAACAATACTCTGATTCCCTACATCTGTTTATTTACAGACGTGTCTAAGTTGGATTCATTGAATTGTTTCCTTCATTCCTCCTCCTGCGGTCTTCATCCAATTAATGATTCACAACGTTAGAGGTGTTCAGTTTCCATGCCAACCGTGTCATGTCAACACCCAATCGAAACTCCCCCTTCTGTGTAAATGAAGACGCTAGAAACACTGCCCTCTAGTGTTCGTTTTTGGTTAAAGCACAAACAACCTTTTATTGATTGATTCATTTAAGTACAGAGAGGAACGTTGTCAAATTTAACCGATTATCGAGAATAATCAAACAAACCATGCAAAGGCAGAATCAACAGCAGCCATTAGGAGCCCATTTAGGGGCCCTTGAAGGATCAGTAGGGGGGGGGCGTGGTATTACTGGGGTATCACCATCCTGAACAGAGGTCAGCCGGCCCCCGGGGTCTGAAGCCCCTCTGCTGTGAGGGAGGGCCCCCCAGGACTAAAGAGAAGGCCCAGCGTTGAGGAGCCCTCTGCTGTGAGGGAGGGCCCCCCAGGACTAAAGAGAAGGCCCAGCGTTGAGGAGCCCTCTGCTGTGAGGGAGAGCCCCCCAGGACTAAAGAGAAGGCCCAGCGTTGAGGAGCCCTCTGCTGTGAGGGAGGGCCCCCCAGGACTAAAGAGAAGGCTCAGCGTTGAGGACCCCTCTCAGTGGCTGAGGATCAGTGGAGCGGTGAGAGTGAGGGCGCGGCCCCCACGGCCTACGCTGCTCTGGGCTATCGTCTAGCTACTGGACATGACTGCAGTGTGGAGGTCCGGCCAGCAGGGGCAGCACTGAGGAGGCCTCAGTCCTTTGTTTGTTCTGGAAGAACGGCAGAACGTCTCACTGGTGTCTCACTGGTGTCCCACTGGTGTCTCACTGGTGTCTCACTGGTGTCTCACTGGTGTCTCACTGGTGTCTCACTGGTGTCTCACTGATGTCTCACTGGGGTCTCACTGGTTTCTCACTGGTGTCCCACTGGTGTCCCACTGGTGTCCCACTGGTGTCTCACTGGTGTCTTACTGGTAAACCCCTGTCCTGAAACACGTTGGAGGGTTAGCAGTAGAAGCTTCTCACTAACTCTGATGCCAGTTATATTATCTAAGTTTCATGAAGGAAGGAACTTAATCTAGAAAACAGAGATTTCTAGATTAAATAAATAAACATAATTGTACCTCTGTAATGTGTGTGTGTGTGTGTGTGTGTGTGTGTGTGTGTGTGTGTGTGTGTGTGTGTGTGTGTGTGTGTGTGTATGTTTACGAGTGTATTTGAGTGTGTGTGTGTGTGTGTGTGTGTGTGTGTGTGTGTGTGTGTGTGTGTGTGTGTGTGTGTGTGTGTATTGCTCACCAGATTACTTACTTTTAGTTTTTGTGTATGCATGCGTGGTTAAGAAAGTCAAACTCCACTGTTGTGTTGGAGGAAATTACTCCAGAAGACTTGGAGGATTAAAAATTGCACAAATGGGAAGAATCACCTGAACACATGAGAAGGTTCAGTTGATCGACTGAGCAATTCCAAATCATAAACAGGTATCTTCAATAACTGAGCATGTTGACTTGTTGTTCCCAACAGAACACAAAGATCTTCAGTTTGAAGTCATTCACAACATCTTTACTAGGGTGACCAGACGTCCTCTTTTTCCCGGACATGTCCTCTTTTCGAGACCTAAAAAATGCGTCCGGCAGGGATTCCAAAAACGTCCGGTATTTTGCCTCGTCGCAAAAAAAATAAAATATATTATTGCTATTATTATTATTTATTTATTTTTTGCCTCTTCGCATATTTGTGTTTCTGGGTCTTTCACATAACCTACTAGTTATTACCATTGTATATGTCTATGGTTATAACGGCCTTCCAAGTTCTGGAAATGGTATCTCCCTTACGTTCCACCTTCTTGCGCGAGCTGACTGTAGTGACTGACTGTCTGTCATTGGGCGACCGATCTCAGGGTTGCCAGAGCCACGATAATTATCCTCCAAATACGACCATTTTGGTCCTTTGGTACGTTACTTTGCCATTTCCAATCTGGCAACATTGAGCACCTTGCCGCTTCCACTCTGTTTACAACAGCACATTACATCTGCAGCCATGCCTAAACGTAAATGTAAGTTCACGGACGAACTAAAGAAAAAAAAAAAAGTAATTTATTATTTAGAATATTGTATTTGTTATCATTATTGCTTTAATATATGAGGAGGACTGAAAAGTTTCTAATTTTCTTATTTGAATGTGGCCATATAAAGAATTTATTATTCAGAATGTTTTATTTGTTATCATTATTGACACATTTAAATGCCACAAAAAAGATTTGTTTTACATTTGCACTTTGCAATTTTGTTAAAGTTCAATAAATAGATGTTCATATTGTCATTTCATTTGTGACATTTGTATGCATTCACATGGTCATGGTGCGGCATGCTATACACTACCCCCCCCCCCCCCCGCGACGAAGTGTCCTCTTTTTTACAAACTCAAATCTGGTCACCCTATCTTTACCCTTTCCCATAGAACACTTATCATAATTTATGATTATGTTGTTAAATCTGCTTTAAATCACGTTCCATGTCAGGCATGGCAAAATGAAAACTAATATCAAATTCCTTTATAACGATGTTGAAAATATTTAAAATATTGTAGTAAAACAATGTACCATCGATCAACATTGAAAACACATATTACATTAGAGAGTAAATATTTGTACAACCCGCTAAACCCAAAGGAAGACCTTCCTTTCATGGTTTATGCTGAACCTTTCAGAAGCCCAATAAAATGAATAATTTGGAGTACAGCGGAGCATTTAAACCAATCACAAAGTGTTGCAATCCCACTGAACGGGTTGACCCCTCAGAGCACCAACAGCTGCTGCTCAACAACCCGATGCAGTACAGGTACGTCCATGGGTCCACAGGTATTCAAACGTCCCCCTAACAGCTGGTCCTCAACAACATGAGGACTGTGAGGACCCCCCAGACCCCCCAGACCCAAGCGGCCCCCTCTAATCTGACGCTCAGCAGCCCAGCTGAACACAGAGAGGGCTGAGAGATGAACCACGAGAGACACTGATGTTACCCGCTGCTTACCACCAGCACTGACCTGCTGTGGGTTTAGGTCCATGAGCGATGAGTGTGTGTGTGTCTGTGTACATATGTTTGTGCGTGTGTGTTTATAGATTAATGAACGATGTGTGGGTCCGTTTTTGTTTGTGTACATAGGTGTGTGTGTCTGGTGTGTATATAGATTCATGAATGATGTGTGTGTGTGTGTGTGTGTTTTATGTTTGTGTCAATATATATATGTTTGTGTGTGTGTTAGTATTTGTGTTTCGATGGGTCTGTGTGTATGTTTGTGTGTCTGTTTATAGATTCATGAATGATGTGTGTGTGTGTTTCTATGTTTCTGTGTGTGTGTGTGTGTGTGTGTGTGTGTGTGTGTGTGTGTGTGTGTGTGTGTGTGTGTGTGTGTGTGTGTGTGTGTGTGTGTGTGTGTGTGTGTGTGTGTGTGTGTGTGTGTGTGACAGCTCTTACTCAGCTACAGGTCTGGTTTGAGGTGTATCTGACAGCGTGGGTAAGATCTCTATACTATGTTTGTTCGGTTTGTTGTCTTGTCTGTTTCCTAACTCTGAAAAGTCTTTAGTCGTTTTCTTCTCCTTCAATTTAATAAAAGTGTTTCCTTAGCTTTTCATCAGATTGTATTTCGATACGTTGGGAGTCACATCATTTCAAAGCAGACGATACAAAGTACAGCAGAACGTAATACCCTTGACGTAACTTTAGTTCCACTGTTTTAACCTCGACCATCATTACTGGGTCGTGGTGGTTTTATAGCTTTATATGGACCTCCTCAAACCTTTGCTCTCTCTTATCTTATCACTTGATACAGTTATGGGTGTTCTGGTGAAGCCCAGCCCTGACCATCATAAAGGTTCCAGGTGTAGTTAGCTGTCGTTCAAAGCCTCCTTCCTCATTCGATCTGTCTTCACTGAGGGGCCCAGCGGCTCAATCTGTACTCAGAACCTTCAGAACCGTGTTAATGTTCTGTCTCGGTTCTGAACACTTCCTTTGTGTTTTGGCCAACACCTGAATCTCTTCCTTCAACGGATCTTACTTTCCATCCTTTAGTGCTTTTTTATTTTCATACGACATGGGGCATCACACGTTTTCACCACAGAGAAGGTAGAGTTTGCTAAATGTCATGTTTCCTTGAGATCATTGGTCATGTATTCTCACTGTATTCATATATTCTAAATTAATCGGTTACCAGTCCAGGTTAATTGTTTACAGGTTCCTGCTGTAAAAGAGATATTGATCTCAGAGAGACAACCTGTCTGAATAGAGAATATGGGTCAGAACATCAATGACTAGTTTCACTGTGTTGAGGGCATTTTTATATGGAACCTCTGGTCCAGGAACGGAACAGAACTCACGTTGGGTTCCAATGGAAAACGGTTTGGATTCAAACATTCCCTGTTTTGTGCTGGACGAGTTGTGACCATATCTTGGACTGTATGAGTATAGTGTGCTTTGGAGGTTTATTGGCACATTAGTGACTTACTGTTGGTTTTATTGGCGTCGATAACGGTTTAGTACCCTGATCTTTGCACTCTTTATGCCAGTGACTCCACTCTGTGGAAGAGAGGTTTCAGTGGTTCCCGTTGTGAGGGAGCAGCATTTACTCCCACACTAAACACAGTCGGCCATCTCTGAAAAGACACTGCGTTATCAACTGCTCACAGGTGAGCACTCTGTTGTGGTCAGACCGTACCATCTGCCAGATAAAAGGGGGGAAACGGGAGTCTTCTTCAATTTTGTATTTACTTCCAAAATGGAAACACAAATTATTAATATTTTTACTTTGTAAATTATTCGTTTTTATTTTATAGCAATAACGGATGATGTGGGTATTCATACCTTAATATGGATCCCCACTTTGTATTCAATAATGGTATGTCCCAGCTCTTATTTAATCCCCTCCATTGAGAGTTAACAATGGGTGGCTGTCTCTCAGGCTGGGGACACCATAGTTCTCTGAATCCTCCTTCTCCTGTAAGCGCATCTAGACAAGTTATATTTGTTTTGCTGTTTGGTTTTCTTATCAATCCATTAGCCCGCTGTAAATATTAAGTTAAAGTAAAAGAGCTCTAGAAACATTTTTTGATTAATTTCACCTTTTTTCATACAGCTTCACCAGCACTGCTGGTGATTCGGTGCCCTCCCCCCCCCCCCCACTCACACACACACACGCACGCACTCTGATAATGATATATATGAGATCTAGACATAGGCAGTGATAGACTGTATGAGATCTAGACATAATGCAGATAATGATAGTGTGTGTGAGATCTAGAAAAATATAGTGATATTGTGTGTATGTATATCAGAGAGAAGAAGGACAGGAAGTCTCCGAGAAGCTAAGGTACAGTTTGCTCAATGTCATGTTTTCTTGAGATTATTGGTGATATTACTGCAATGACATATTCTAAAGTTGGACCCAAGAGCAGAACACAGAGAGTACAGGAGTTGTAGTGAAGGTGAACAGGTTTATTTGGTGTAACCAGGAGTGAGGCAGGAGGCAGGTTGGAGAGTGACGCGCATCAGGCTGGAGGGAGTGAGGCAGGCAGGCTGGAGAGAGTGAGGCAGGCAGGCTGGAGGTGTAGATCCACAAAACTATGGGCAAAGAGAACAAAGGTGAGGCCCGAGATTTCAACAGGAGAACTACTGGAAAGTGTGTATACTGGAGCCAGATACGAATAACTACCACGGTGTATCGAAGTACGATCTGGCAACAACTGCAGGGAAACAAGGTGTATTTGAAGGGGAGTTGATGAGCTGATGCAGGCCAGGTGAGAGCAGTTGAGAGTGGCAGGCAAAGCACAGAGACAGACAGGGGGGTGGCCGACACAGGGGAGAACACAGCACCACAACTGTGGCCATGACAAAAGTACTCCTAAAATACTCCTATAGTTAACTAGTGTGTGTGTGTGTGTGTGTGTGTGTGTGTGTGTGTGTGTGTGTGTGTGTGTGTGTGTGTGTGTGTGTGTGTGAGTACAGGTAGAACAGTAACTCTTTGTTAGTTAATGATTGATTAAAGACAGCTCTTACTCAAAATCCAGGTCTGTGTCCTGGTTTGATCTGAGGTGTTTCTGACAGCGTGGATACGTTTCAAAAGATCTCCTTACCAGTGGCGTCACTATGCTGTTTTATTCGGGGCTAAAGCCCCGGATATTATTTAATATTTATCGGTATATTTACTGGTAACTATGGAATGCATTCATTCAATTCAGTCTAGAAGTGATGAAATGATTCTAGTCATTAATGGTCGTTAGTTATTTAGAAAGAAACATGGAGATTCCAGGAGCATCTCAAAATAAAGTGATATGATCCTGGAATCCTGGAATGTGAGGATACTGAGCCAGTATCCTGTGTACTTATACTCATACTTAGCTAGTATCCTGTGTACTTATACTCATACTTAGCTAGTATCCTGTGTACTTATACTCATACTTAGCTAGTATCCTGTGTACTTATACTCATACTGAGCCATTATCCTGTGTACTTATACACATACTGAGCTAGTATCCTGTGTACTTATGCTCACACTGAGCCAGTATACTGTGTACTTATACTCACACTGAGCCAGTGTCCTGTGTACTTATACTCACACTCAGCCAGTATCCTGCGTACTTATACTCATACTGAGCTAGTATCCTGTGTACTTATACTCACACTGAGCTAGTATCCTGTGTACTTATACTCACACTGAGCCAGTATCCTGTGTACTTATACTCACACTGAGCCAGTATCCTGTGTACTTATACTCACACTGAGCCAGTATCCTGTGTACTTATACTGAGTAAAGATTGAGCTGCTGGACAGATCGAATGAGGAAGTAGACTTTGAACAACAGCTAACTACCTGTAAAGCCTTTATGATGAGGCCAGGGCTGGGCTTCACCAGCACACACACCCATAACCTTATCAAGTGATAAGATAAGACGGAGCAAAGGTTTGATGAAGTCCCTATGAAGCTATGATCCACCAGATCTCAGTCACAATGTTGGAGGTTAAAACAGTGGAACTAAAGTGACTTCAAGGCTATAATGTTTTGCTGACCAAGTCCTTCTAGTATAGTCCTTCTGCAAGAGAATACACCGTTTTAAAACATAACCAGACTGTTTACCACTTCAAGTGAATTAACCTATCTTATCCCTAGTCAGATCCATATGTATATATATGTAAGGTTTGCCTCACACACATTTTTCTTTTCCCTCTAGGCTAAGCCCCTGATGTTTCACACCCTAGAAACGCCCCTGCTTCTTACTATGTTTGTTTCTCTTCTCTAAATTAATTTCCTGTCTGGTACTCAAATACAATCCAGAGAAACAGTATGTAGTTGTGTTTGTGTCCAGGTCTCCAGTCTACTATGGATGAGGAGAGAGAGGAGGGGGGTCCTATCTCTAAGACCACTCTGTCTGGGGAACATGGCCGCCGGAGCAAAGCTAAGAGGTAAGAAGAGGATCTCTCTGTCTGTGACTGTTGACCATCTCAGAGCTAAGCAGTGATATATCATGACTCCATCATTAGTCTGAGTAACAGCTGTGTGTGTGTTGTGTTGAAGCCTAGAGCAGCAGGAGAGAGCAGACTCCCCTGGACCCAGCTGTGTCTCCATGAAGAGTGACCGGTCTATGGGTTTTCCTCTTAACTTTAAAGATGGACGCCCCTCCATAGAGGAGAGGTAGGAGTTTCTAACAGACGATGAAAACAGACCAGTTAATTGTTATCAGACTCCACCGATACTGATGCTTACAAGTTAGGAAAAATATTCTCTCTCTCTCTCTCTCTCTCTCTCTCTCTCTCTCTCTCTCTCTCTCTCTCTCTCTCTCTCTCTCTCTCTCTCTCTCTCTCTCTCTCTCTCTCTCTCTCTCTCTCTTCCAATATCCATACTTCCATCAGTACACTTATTGAGAAGGACGCCCCACCGGAGAGGAGAGTAACAGCTGTGTGTGTGTTGTGTTGAAGCCTAGAGCAGCAGGAGAGAGCAGACTCCCCTGGACCCAGCTGTGTCTCCATGAAGAGTGACCGGTCTATGGGTTTTCCTCTTAACTTTAAAGATGGACGCCCCTCAATAGAGGAGAGGTAGGAGTTTCTAACAGACGATGAAAACAGACCAGTTAAATGTTATCAGACTCTACCGATACTGATGCTTAAAAGTTAGGAAAAATATTCTCTGTCTGTCTGTCTGTCTGTCTGTCTGTCTGTCTGTCTGTCTGTCTGTCTGTCTGTCTGTCTGTCTGTCTGTCTGTCTGTCTGTCTGTCCCAATATCCATACTTCCATGAGTACATTTAAACCTAGTATACTATCCGCACTCACTAAGTGCGCTAATTGTCAGATGTCAGTGTTGTTCCAAATCGAATGCTCCTTGGTGCACTAACCGGAAATTACGATCACGAGTGCAGCCGCGGCTCCTCCCCCGCAATAAACATCCCGCTTTGAACGGTAAACTCCTTACGCCTAGCAGCTATAAAAAGGTATCAAACCTGATGACTATTAATGCAGGCTATGTGGAAAATGCGCATGGACATATTATAGAATGGACACTGGATTCCAAAATGGCACCCATTCATTCCTATGTAAACTGCTCAATGGCGCAGGACAACATCAAGGAGGGATATGCTTCCGCATCCTGCTAGACTAGCCACGCCCTAGTTAATGACGTACCGGATGCAGAAATATTCTTGTTTTTTAGCATTGTTAGCATTGTAGCATCATAAGCGAGAGGTCTGAGCGATCGCAGTCGCATTGTTTACCGACCATGGAAGTATTAGTTAACTTCATAAATATGAAAGATTGCTCCATATAATATAAAATAGCAACAACTTAGTAAATGTACGTTGGCCTAGAAAGCAATACAGTTAAATTTTATTGCTTAAGAAACAGATTCCATCCAACTATTTACGAAAAATGTACTCATTACAGTATCATTTTTATAAAATTGTTAATAGCCTAATAAACATTTCAGTTGTGTTAGTATTGATTTTTAATTTGCTTGTTTAGCTATGTATGACAGTTAACAATGTTGGTGTAGGCCTATTACAATTATTAATGTGGGTAGGCTACTCCAACCTCGTTGCTGATCGATATGTAACCATTTATTTGTATATTAATTATTGATTCCATTTTTCATAAATATTTGGATGGAATCTGTTTCTTAAGCAATAAAATTGAACTGTATTGCTTTCTAGGCCAACGTACATTTACTAAGTTGTTGCTATTATATATTATATGGAGCAATCTTTCATATTTATGAAGTTAACTAATACTTCCATGGTCGGTAAACAATGCGACTGCGATCGCTCAGACCTCTCGCTTATGATGCTACAATGCTAACAATGCTAAAAACAAGAATATTTGTTTTTAATATGTCAAGTACGGATAGTATGGATATTGGAGTTAAAGTTGTGTGTGTGTTGTGTTGAAGCCCAGAGCAGCAGGAGAGAGCAGACTCCCCTGGACCCAGCTGTGTCTCCATGAAGAGGTGGATGGGTAAGAACAAGGAGCAGAGGAGGCGCGCCATAGAGGGAGTGGTGGACATCACAAAGCTCTGCCTGATGGAGATGAACCAGGAGAAACTGGCCGGCACACTGGGGGAAAGTAAGAGACTCTTATTTTGTAAATTCGTATTTTGAAGAGCAGTATCAAATTCATGATTTGCACTGTTCAGACTAAATTACACAATGTGGGATTTCTACATTTCTAACTTTTCAATATATTTTCTCTTGGGGGATAAATGGTTTGATCCAGGTATGTAGGGTTATAGTAGGGTTATCAGGTTAAATGGTTTGATCCAGATATGTAGGGTTATTGTGGGTCTATCAGGTTAAAGAATGTTAAACATTAAATTGCAAATAAACCGAATAACTCAGTGGAAGAGATGCAGCACTATCTTGTTAAATCAGCATATCAAGTCACTTTCCACTGATTCACTATCAATATTATTATTATCTACAGATCAATCATATTGATTTGAAAATAACAAAAACAATTCTAAATAAATGATCCAGTCCTTGTCAAAACCAGCTTCTGTAACCACTGATGAAGCCACTAAATATCATGAAGTTGATCATTTTAGATTAAATATTGACATGCTTCCACTGATGTCACCATCCACTATCTGATGCCTTCTGTTGTTTCCTCATTTAGGATCTGCTGCTGTCGAGTGCCAACACAAAATTAAGTCTCTTTTGAAGAAGAAATTCAAGTGTGTGTCTGAGGGAATCGCTAAAGCAGGACAGCCAACAGGCCTGAATGACTTCTACATAGATCTCCTCATCACAGAGAGAGGCAGTGGAGAGGTCAACAAGGAACATGAGGTCAGACTGATTGAAACAGCTTCCAGGAGACTGGCCAAGGAGGAAACACCAATAAAATGTGAAGACATTTTTAAACCCTTACCTGGACGAGATCAACCAATCAGAACAATTATGACAACTGGAGTGGCCGGCATTGGTAAAACCGTTTTAACAAACAAGTTCACTCTTGACTGGGCTGAAGACAAAGCCAACAACGACATACACTTTACATTTCTCTTAACTTTCAGAGAGCTGAATTTACTGAAAGGGACAGAGTTTAGCTTGGTGGAACTTCTCCATCACTTCTTTATTGAGACCAAAGAAGCAGGAATCTGCAGATTTGACCTGTTCCAAGTTGTCTTCATCTTGGATGGTCTGGATGAGTCTCGACTTCCTCTGGACTTCCAGAGCAACAAGACATGGACTGATGTCACAAAGCTGACCTCAGTGGACGTTCTGCTGACAAATCTCATCAGGGGCAACCTGCTTCCCTCCGCTCGCATCTGGATAACCACACGCCCTGCAGCAGCCAATCAGATCCCTGCTGAGTGTGTTGACATGGTGACGGAGGTGAGAGGGTTCACCGATCAACAGAAGGAGGAGTACTTCAGGAAGAGATTCAGAGAGGAGAAGCTGGCCAGCACAATCATCTCCCACGTCAAGAAATTAAGAAACCTCCACATCATGTGTCACATCCCAGTCTTCTGTTGGATCACTGCTACAGTTCTGGAGGACATCTTGAAAACATCTAAGAGAGACGAAGAGGTGCCCAAGACTGTGACTCAGATGTACAGCCACTTCCTGAGGGTTCAGTCCATACAGGGGGGCAGGAAGTATCATGGGAGAGCTGAAACAGATTCACACTGGAGTTCAGAGAACAGGGAGATAATTGTTTCTCTGGGAAAACTGGCATTTAACCAGCTGGAGAAAGGCAACCTGATCTTCTACGAGGAAGACCTGGCAGAGTGTGACATCAATATAAAATCAGCTTCAGAGTACACAGGAGTGTTCACCCAGATCTTTAAAGAGGAGTGTGGGCTGTACCAGGAAAGGGTGTTTTGCTTTATCCATCTGAGCATCCAGGAGTTTCTGGCTGCCCTTTATATCTTTCTGTCCTTCATCAACACGGGTGTCAATCTGCTCTCAGAAGAAGCACCAACCTCTGGTGAAGATAAACTCCTCCACTTCTACCAGCATGCTGTGAAGAAGGCCTTACAGAATGAGAACGGACACCTGGACTTGTTCCTCCGCTTCCTCCTGGGCCTCTCTCTTGAGACCAATCAGATTATCCTACGAGGTCTGCTGGGACGGAAAAAAAGAAGGTCACTGATCACTCGGATTAAAAAAGTTCTGCTGGGACAGACAGAAACTAGCTCACTGACCAATAAGGAAACTTGCATCACATTAGTGTCTTACATCAAGGAGAAGATATATGGAGATCTCTCTCCAGATCAAAGCATCAACCTGTTCCACTGTCTAAATGAGCTGAACGATCTTTCTCTAGTGAATAAGATCCAGCAGTACCTGAAATCAGGAAGTCTCTCAAGAAAATCTCTCTCCCCTGCTCAGTGGTCAGCTCTGGTCTTCATCCTACTGACATCAGAAGAGGAGCTGGACGTGTTTGACCTGAAGAAATACTCTGCTTCAGAGGAGGGTCTTCTGAGGCTGCTGCCAGTAGTCAAAGCCTCCAAAACATCTCTGTAGGTTCACTAATAACATTTATTACGATACACATAACACGATATGCATGAATTAGGAATATAAAGTTAAAATAATATGCAAAAGATCCCTGTAGGTTCATAACTGCTTTATATTATATCAATATTATATTATATAACAACATGTATTACTATTCTACGCCAAACAGAATAAACATACTAGTAGAATATAAAAGATACAATAACATATAAAACATCTTGCAGGTGTACTATTATGGTATAATGAATTTCCGTACACACAGAATACTAGAATATAGAAGTATTATTCATTTAAGAATATATTTTGAAAACACAATTAAACATTTATTCCACAATTTACATCAATACAAAATTAACATTTATACATCTAATGATTAAATGAATATTATTGTAACTAGTAAAATTCCTTCATTTTGTAACAAGTTGAAGATTTATGTTAGTTTACTCACAGTTCCTAACATGTTCTGTTTATTGTTGTGAAGGTTAAATGGCTGTGAGCTGTCAGAGAGATGCTGTGAAGATCTGGCCTCAGTTCTCAGCTCCAACTCCTCTAGTCTGAGAGAGCTGGACCTGAGTAGCAATGATCTGCAGGATTCAGGAGTGAGGCTACTCTCTGCTGGACTTGGGAGTCCACACTGTACACTGGAAACTCTCAGGTCAGTCATCAGCCTCTTCTTCAAACAGGTTATTCTATACTCCAGTAAGTGCTGCTCATGTCCGTTGCATTTCTGTTATGCGCTCAGAAATTTGTTTCATTATTGACTGGGGTTTCCACATTATTGCTATGGGTTTAATTACAACTAGAGGTTGAGCGCGTGCAACACGTGAGCGAAAACTTTAGTTATTATGATGATAACTTTTTTCATAATCAAACATCTATTTGACATCCATCTCTCGATACATAAAGAACCAGCTTATTCATACAATTTAGTACTTCATGTATGTAAAAAGACTGGTAACAATTCTCTTAACATTTAATCACAGTACCTAATATGTTCCTGTTTATTGGTGTGAAGGCTAAATGGCTGTGAGCTTTCAGAGAGATGCTGTGAAGCTCTGGCCTCAGTTCTCAGCTCCAACTCCTCTAGTCTGAGAGAGCTGGACCTGAGTACCAATGATCTGCAGGATTCAGGAGTGAAGCTGCTCTTTGCTGGACTGGGGAGTCCACACTGTACACTGGAAACTCTCAGGTCAGTTATCAGCCTCTTCTTCAAACAGGTTATTCTAGACTCCAGTAAGTGCTGCTCATGTCCGATGCATTTCTGTTATGTGCTCAGAACTTTGTTACATTATTGACTGGGGTTTCCACATTATTGCTATGGGTTTAATTACAACTAGAGGTTGAGCGCGTGCAACGCGTGCGCGAAAACTCTAGTTATTATAATGATGACTTTTTTCATAATTTAACATCTATTTGACATCCATCTCTTAATATTTAAAGAACCAGCTTATTCATACAATTTACTATTTCATGTATGTAAAAAGACTGGTAACAATTCTCATAACAATTAATGACAATACCTAACATGTTCCTGTATATTGGTGCGTAGGTTAAATGGCTGTAAGCTGTCAGAGAGATGCTGTGAAGCTCTGGCCTCAGTTCTCAGCTCCAGCTCCTCTAGTCTGAGAGAGTTGGACCTGAGTACCAATGATCTGCAGGATTCAGGAGTGAAGCTGCTCTCTGCTGGACTGGGGAGTCCACACTGTACCCTGGAAACTCTCAGGTGAGTTATCAGCCTCTTCTTCAAACAGGTTATTCTAGACTCCAGTAAGTGCTGCTCATGTCCGATGCATTTCTGTTAATCTTTTTCCCTGCTGACAAAACACTCACTGGTTCTACACAATGTAAGAACCAGTGAAGAAACTGTCTTAGCCTACCAAACACAGCAGACTTCTCCTGACTCTAACCGAATAATATCTCATCTGAGTTGTAGCTATTGAGGAAGGAGCATTTGTTTAAGATCCTGTTTCATATCCAAGTGAAGGCAGTTCTGCTGTCTTGGGATGATGTCATCACCCCACTTACTCTTCCTTTTCTCGGACAGGGTGACAGCTTTGTCTCAATAAAGTATCAATGAAGCTTTACTTGTCCTCCATATGGAATGAAAACACTTTATAAATGTGGTTACTTTAGATGGTGTGTGTGTGTGTGTGTATGTGTGTGTGTGTGTGTGTGTGTGTGTGTGTGTGTGTGTGTGTGTGTGTGTGTGTGTGTGTGTGTGTGTGTGTGTGTGTGTGTGTGTGTGTGTGTGTGTGTGTGTGTGTGTGTGTGTGTGTGTGTAGGTTGTCTGGCTGCCTAGTCACACAGGAAGGCTGTGCTTCTCTGGCCTCAGCTCTGAGCTCCAACCCCTCCCATCTGAGAGAGCTGGAGCTGAGCTACAATCACCCAGGAGACTCAGGAGCTGCGCTGCTCTCTGCTGGACTGGAGGATCCACGCTGGAGACTGGATACTCTCAGGTATGGAGAGGACAGTTCACCACTCAGGGACAAAGTCTCCTACAAGGATTCAACCCGCTGCTAGATGAAGTGGTTTGAAAAGGCAGCTGTAATTCATGTTGGGTACAAAGTGATGAGACAGCAGATGATGAAGGTGAATGTTTCAACATGCTGCTCTCACTTTGTTCCCCCCCCCAGTGTGGAGCACGGTGGAGTGTGGAGGCTGAAACCAGTTCCAAAGATGTGTAAGTGTCTTTTTAGTTTATGTATATACACATTTATGCACGCACGCACGCACGCACGCACGCACGCACACACACACGCACACGCACACGCACACACATACAAGTTTTGACAGTTAATTTCCAGCCTGTCTGTGTGTATATGATGATATATATATAATGATTCATATTAGGGTTGCCGCGGTATACGGTATTACCGATGTTACCGGTGTTGAGGCCAACACCGTTTACTCGGTGTTGCACACCGGCAACACCGAGTATTATTATTTATTTTTTTTAGTAATAAAAAACAAATTCAGTAAAAATGAATAATATAATTATAATTAAGAAAATTAAAATGTGTAGAATAGGCCACGGTTCTGCTCTGTGCGGGTGAATTGTCGCGCCGAGAATTGACGTGCTTCCTTACAAGACCGGTAACCATAGCAACGCCGGTAAACAAACCCCGCGGAGCCAAATCCCTACGTGAGCTCCCCGCGCTACGGCCATCCGGAGGCGCACAGAGCTTTTAGCCGTGATATTATGATATATATTACCCTATTATATATAGAACGTTATAAGGCGACGAGAATTGGCGCGCTGCCAGCCGCTGTCACCGAGTGTGAGAGGAGAGTTGACGGAGAAGATGGCGGTTGACCTATAGTTTCAAAGTTAATACCGTTTATACCGGTAATACCGGTGTTGACACGAGCGTATTACTCGGTGTGAAAATGTCCACACCGCGGCAACCCTAATTCATATATGTAACGATACGTTGTCCCTTTGAAGGTTAATTGCAATGTGTGTGTATTGGGAAATCCAAAAGTTTAATATCTTGGAAGATATTACTGCAGCATTCTTCAAGGAAGGGAGTCCAATCCAGATCGCTTAACTTACTTTATTTGTTAAAGTATTTCGGTATGGTAACTATGGAGCAAAAGGAGGGGAAGCGTGTCTTACACGTGCTGAGCGACTCCCAGCTGACCAAAGCTATAACCCTTTGTCTGGTAGCCGAGAGTTTCTGGTTTGTTTACTGGCTCTGTTGTCTGTTTTGTTCAAAATCCACGCGGCCCACAGCAGTGGGCGGAGCCGGCGTGACGTATTAGCCTCGGCCTCCTCACTTGTCTGAGGTGCTGCCTTCTGTGGATGGAGCAGCTATTGCAGCCTTTAGTAAGGTCCTGCTCCCCTTGTGGCTATGTATAGTATTTACGGCTTATATGTTTGGTCCTGCTTCCTAGTGGTTCTGTGAGGGTAATACAGCTTGTGTGTTTTAATCTGCTTCCTAGTGGTTCTGTGAGGGTAATACAGCTTGTGTGTTTGAATCTGCTTCCTAGTGGTTCTGTGAGGGTAATACAGCTTGTGTGTTTGAATCTGCTTCCTAGTGTTTCTGTGAGGGTAATACAGCTTGTGTGTTTGAATCTGCTTCCTAGAGGCTATGTGGAGGCAGCTTATGTTCTTAAAATACGTAACATTACAAATATTTTTTTACATTTTTCGTGTGAATAATAAGCTCATCATGCCGAAAATGTATGCATAATATCTTTATGTAGTGTAATTATTGAGGGGGTATATGCACTTTATACATTTGTCCTCGTTTCAATGTTTTGGTTGGGACTACCACTCACACACACATGGGATTTCCAATAAATTTTAACTTTAATTAAACACAATGTGTACTATTGCTTAGAAAATCAACAGCACATGATTCTCCTATAGTTCCCATCTTATGATATTTTAATGTCTTTATATGTTAATGTTTGAAGAAGAGAGAGCGATCAAAAAAAAGAGTCTGAGAGAGAATAAAAAGAAGAAGAATGCAGGAGAACAGTACTAGTGATGATGATGATGATGATGATGATGATGATGATGATGATGATGATGATGATGATGATGATGATGATGAAGAATGGTTCAGCAGCTCATCATGTCTTGTTCTCCCTCAGATGCCTGTGAACTCACACTGGACCCCAACACGGCCCACAGAGAACTCTCTCTGTCTGAGGGCAACAGGAAGGTGACGGTGGTTGGAGAGGACCAGTCGTATCCGGATCACCCAGAGAGATTTGACTCCTGGTCCCAGGTGTTGGGTAGAGAGGCTCTGACTGGCCGCTGTTACTGGGAGGTAGAGTGGAAAGGAGATGTTGAGATAGGAGTGACATACAGAGGGATCACAAGGAGAGGAGAGGGTCGTGACAGCCTGCTTGGACGGAACAACAAGTCCTGGGTTCTTTATTGTGAGGATGATGGTTACTATGCCCGGTACAACGGTAGAGGAACAGCCATCCCTTTCCCCCCCGCTGGCTCCACCAGAGTAGGAGTGTATCTGGACCGGCGTGCTGGCTCTCTGTCCTTCTACAGAGTGTCCCCAGGTGGAGGAGGGTCTTCAGACACACTGACACACCTCCACACCTTCTGTTCCTCCTTCACCCAGGAGGACCTCCTCCCTGGGTTTAGGGTATGGGGGGCTCAGCGGGGTGACTCAGTGTCTCTGTGTCGGGTTTAGGGTGGGGTTAGGGTGGGGGTCCTCCTCAGTATCTCTGTGTGGGCTGTAGAAAAAAACAACATACAGACGGGCGGGCGGGTGGGCGGGCAGGCACACACACACACACACACACACACACACACACACACACACACACACACACACACACACACACACACACACACACACACACACACACACACACACACACACACACACAGACACACACACACACACTGCTTTTGTGTTAGAGGATGAATGGCTTCGGATGAAGGGCCTTTGGAAGCCTGAGAGGATGGATGACTCAGTAGTCACGTTTCCATCTAAAGGTGAAGCGAATCTTTAGAAAGTTCGCAAAAAAGAAATTCGAATTAGATGTGTTTCCATCAAGTGGTTTGAGCGGAAAACTACACACATTCCAGGGCTTGTCGTATCCTTTTGATGACATGCTCTCTCTTGATATATAGTGGAATTGCGTTGTTGTTTTCCATCTAAAATAGCTGTAATGTTTTTTTCTTCGATGAAAGCAAGGAATCGTTTTACCTCTTCAGCGGTCCACACGTATCTATTTTTCACATTGGCCATCTGTTCCATGGACGTATTAAAAGGATACATTGTACATATTTATAATACAAAATTCATCCCAGCCTTTATACCACAGATACTCTAGGGCCTATAGCATATAACCATGTTCTCTGATTACAGTTTAATTATTTTTTTACAATTTAGCAGCTCTCGTTTTGAAGAATAATCACCGCACCGTTTGTTTCAATGGGAATCGCGACGGTCTATAATTTCAACGTAAAGTGTACATATTTATAACTTGAAATTTGCCCCAGCCTTCACACCACAGATACTCTAGGGTCTATAGCATCTAACCGCATTTTTCTGATTACAGTTTAATGCATTTTTCACAATTTACCAGCTCTCGTTTCAATGTTCGCTATGTCACAGCTGTTTCGGAAAGTGTGTTTCCATCTCCCATTTTGCACATGTAATCTCTTTCGCATAAATCAAAAACCACCTCTAGCGAACGGAAAAACATTTTTGTGAATTAGTTTCCCTCTCTCTATCCCTCTCTTTCTCTCTCTCTTCTTTCCCTCTGTCTGTCTGTCTGTCTGTCTGTCTGTCTGTCTGTCTGTCTGTCTGTCTGTCTGTCTGTCTGTCTGTCTGTCTGTCTGTCTGTCTGTCTGTCTCTCTGTCTCTCTCTCTCTCTCTCTCTCTCTCTCTCTCTCTCTCTCTCTCTCTCTCTCTCTCTCTCTCTCTCTCTCTCTCTCTCTCATAATATCATAATAACAAAGACGTTTATGGGATAATGTTGCATGTTGTAAATTACTTTAAACTGAATCTTGATTTTTTGTGTTCTGTTTGGAACCAAACGGCGGCAGAATATTTTCAGCAGTGATGGGAATAACGGCGTTATAAATAACGGTGTAACTAACGGCATTACTTTTTTCAGTAATGAGTAATCTAACGGATTACTCTTCCCATCATTATAACGCAGTCTTTTCATCAGACCCACTAGATCTCGCTCTCTCTCTTTACTGGTCTTCCTTGGTTAGAGGGTGGGTACGAGACAATCGCATTAATGATAACGATTGGCTGAGGTAGAGTAACATGTCTCGGTAAGCCAATCAGAGGTAGAGTTGGGCGGGTGTTTAAACACATTCGAAAAGCACGCTCAGTCAGACAGACAACGACACAAGTGAGTCAACTGAAACAGGAATGGCGAGCCCAAATAATCCTAAAACAGCCTTCTTTAAATGGAAGTATAGTGTAGCCATTACTTTTCCCTCCAAGAAATTAAAGGAACGAGTGCAATCGTGAAATGCACATTATGCCACGTCGGTGTCAAGTAATTCAAACATCGATCAATGTTTCATACTTCCGTGCATGAACATGCACGGAAGTATGCAACGAACATTAACGGAACTGTATTGTGAGTTCCGTTAAAGAGGGGAGGGGGTGGACGTGGGGTCCAAATTATTTGAAAATTTTGATCATTTAAAAAAATTTACTTTCCACAGTACTAGTTACTTTTCTAATTTGTAATGGAGTAACTACTTTAGTTGCTTTTTGGGAGAAGTAACTAGTAACTGCAACTAATTACTTTCTTATAGTAATTTGCCCAACACTGATGTTCAGTTATTAAAGATATGTGCACACCTGTTGATGATTTGTAATGTCTGCTGCTTTTATTGTTTCAGTCCTTGTGTTTATTGTGTACATGTAAGGGACTATTTTTCTGTTGTTTTCGTTAATGAAGCATAATTGTAATAAACAACTCAGTGGATCCAACTGAATGTTCTCGTGTTTTCAGCCGATGATCATTCTCGTTTTATTAGTAATTAATGCTTACCTAAGTGGCTTAATAATAATAATAATAATAATAATAATAATAATAATAATAATAATAATAATATATGAATCAGAAATTATAAATAAAACAAATGTTTTTCCGATAATATACTCGGACCTCCTCCCTCTCTCCCCGTCTCTCTCTCTCTCTCTCTCTCTCTCTCTCTCACTCTCTCTCTCTCTCCGTCTCTCTCTCTCTCTCTCTCTCTCCCCCCTGCTCCCAATCCCCCCTTCTCCCTCTCCCCCCGTCTCCCTCTCTCCCCCATCTCCCTCTTTCCCCCCTCTCCCCCCCCCCCCCCCCCGTCTCCCTCTCACCCATCATCAATTAATCACTGGTGTGATCAATTTAAAACACTTCCATCAAAATACTATTTACAAATGTTTTGGCTTCATGAGGCCATGTTACATATTAAAATCTATAAAATTGTTTAGAAATAGCTTCCTTTTTTTAAAGTTGCAATAAGTTGCTACATACAGCATAAAGACTATTGCCATATTGTAATTAATGTATTTTCAAATTAACTACAAAAACAATGGTCATAATCAGATCCCAAAACCCTGGTTAAAAAGCCTTTTAAAGAAGCTGATTGGTTAAAGTGTCCCGCACAGCGTTCCAGGTTAAACACAGACCCCCCTGCTGCGTAGGGTCAGAGAGGAGAGCAGCGGTCACCTTGCCACAGGCCCGGCCGCGGTGTCTCCTCCAGGTGAGGGTGAACTCACAGGTGCACACCGTGCACATGGTGGCCCGCAGGTCTGGGGTCCAGACGGGGGCTTTGGAACCCAGCGGAGCCCCGATGTCTGGAACCACGTCCGGCTCCAGGAAGAAACACAACACAGGGTCGGGGTCCGTTCTGCAGAACGGAGAAAATAAAACATTTTGGGTTTTTTGCTTTGAACTTCTAGTGGGAAAATCGATCAGTCAAACAATTGTTTTAAAATGTATCCCTGCGTGTTTTCACTTGCCAATATGTCACATATCAAAATTAACCTTTGGCTGGTGGGTGAGGTGTTACTATGGAAGCAAATATGTAGCAAAATTCAAATGGCAATGCAATTTGCAATTCAATAAGTCATTACATTATGAAATTGACAATTCATTTTGCAATTTTATAATGTAATTTGTAAATACGTTATTCAAAGTGTATTTTAATATGCAAAGTGACATATGCTTCCATATGTTACTGCTGACCCTCAGAGCCGTAGAGAGCCAGTGATCCAGACCTGCTGTCGAGGAACACCACAGACACTAAACGCTAGGCTGGGCCTGCTCGTCGTCCTGGCTGAGACTGGAGACAAACCTGACCTTCTTCTTTGTGGAGTCGTCCATCGCCTTGGCGATGACCTCCAGCCAATGCTCTCTGGACGAGCTGGAGGGGGGAGCGGACGAGACGCGTTCTCAGAACAGCCAGCAGGGGGCGGCGTCGAGGCACTCACAATAACCAGCCACGTTTTGATATATTTCAGAATTAAAAGTGACATATTATACCACCAGGTGTGAGTGTGATTAGCAGTTACAAGCCGTTTTGAAAACCGGCCTCTTCTGACATCACTAGTGGGCGTGTCCACCTAGATGTATGAGGGATAGATGAGCAACGTTTTCTACAGTCCACTCGGTAGGCTGGTAGACTGATCCATCCAGCACACATGATGTCAGAAGAGACCGATTTTGAAAACGGCTGGTGGTATAATATGTCACCTTTAAGAGAATGCTAGTCAGTGTGTGTTAGTAGGCGTGTGTGTTAGTAGAAGTGTGTTTTAGGAGGTGTGTGTTAGTAGGCGTGTGTGTTAGTAGAAGTGTGTTTTAGGAGGCGTGTGTTAGTAGGCGTGTGTGTTGGTAGAATTGTGTTTTAGGAGGTGTGTGTTAGTAGGCGTGTGTGTAAGTAGGCGTGTGTGTTAGGAGGCGTGTGTGTTAGGAGGCGTGTGTTATTAGGCAAAAAAAAAAAAAAAAAAATTTTTTATTCTAAATTATTATTATATCACCAGCCCATAGTACTTCCATAGTACACCCCCCCCCCCCCCCCCCCCCGTCAACAATTGCTTTTCCCGGTCAACAATGTGCTCCTTCCACCCCCCCCCCCCCCCCCCCGTCAACAATTCAGCGCAGGGGGGCCCATCAGTAAATCTTGTCTAGGGGCCCAGGAATTGTAGCAACGGCCCTGCACACACATAAACACACACATACACACACACACAGGAAACACATGTTCATAATACAATTCAAGTATGACAATTTCCTCCCTACACTCGTGCGCAATTTCACACACACACACACACACACACACACACACACACACACACACACACACACACAGACACACACACACACGCACACACGCACGCACGCACGCACGCACGCACGCACGCACGCACGCACGCACCTACACACACACACACACACACACACACACACACACACACACACACACACAACAATATATATAACACTATTAAATTGTAACTAATGGCAATAAAGTAATAAAACAAAGGTAGCATAATATGCTGTACCGTCTCCGGCTAAAGATCCAAATTGGACCGACTGGTTCAACGGGTCTGGGGTAAAGTAATTGTGAATAAAATACCCTTATTTTCAAAAGGATGCCGGTGATTGCATTGCTTTGTGACCAACCTCTTTAAGTGCAGCTGGAATTTTCTTATGTTTCTTAGAAAACGGTCACCTGGACAACGGGACAATTTGATACGATTATCATTTGTTAAATCAATTATTTTAGCAGAATGGTGCATCGCCAAAGATCCGTCCCCTCTTCCTGTTCTCCTGGAGCTTGGTGAAGCAGTGCTCACAGACGCGAGTCGGCTGGTTCTTCAGGTACTCCAGAGAGAACTTGTTGTTGGAACATGCCTGACACACCACTTGACGACACATGATACGGAGGACTCTCAGAACCGAACGACAGAAGCCAAGCTTCCTTTTTGTTCCCACAAATTCCCTGAACCTTGAACTCCAAAACCAAGTTGGTGAAAATAATAAAATATTGGAAAAATATCCAATGTTCAATAAATAAATAATACAAACGTAAATACATTTAAAAAAAAAACTGGGATAATACTGGAGTGGTGCACATGAGCGCGTCGTTGGACTGCAGACACACACAACGATGACATCAGCAGGTCAACAAACACACACACACGCACACACTAATAAACACAATGGTACTTCTTTAGCGTTAAGTGGATGCATTTGTAGTTATTAGCTGCTGCTACTACTACTGCCATTATTGGTAACAGCAGTAGTTGTCCAGCTGCAGTAGTTGACAGATAGGCTCTGTGTGTCAGCTTGACAAAAAGACAGCTTCAAAATGGGTCGTTTATGTCCTGCCTCATGGTGCCCCCCCTCCCCCTCATGGTGCCCCCCCTCCCCCTCATGGTGCCCCCCCCCTCATTTATATTTATTAAAATAAGCCTTCTATAAAAGAGCCATACTTTCAAATAGTTATTTGGTATAGGGACCATGGCCTCTTAGGTTTTTATATTTATTTATTTATTTATTTATTTATGGCATGGGGAAAATACATTTTATAATAATAAAAATAATGGATTTCATTTATGTAGCGCTTTTCTAGACACCCAAAATACACAGCTTTACAGTGCAGGGGGGACCTCACTAACCACCACGGTGTAGCACACCTTAGAACTGCATTTAGCCTATTGGTTTATTTATAGACTTCATCGCTGTCCTACACAATTTAAAAAATAGCGAAGCTTTTGTCATTAATCCCTTCCTTCCAATAAGACCAAAAGGACTTCCACACGATTGATGATTTCAGATCCGCTGGTTCACTGAAAATCGTTTCACCGTTTTCGGTCACATGAGCGTCATCCCTGGCGAGCCGTCTCGTTGTCACCAGGACCGTGAACGCGCCTTTACCTGCTTCAGAGATGCAGGGCGCGCGCGTAAATACACGCAAACGCACACACGGATTCGCCCAATTCTAAGTTTCATTTTATGGATCCGTATCGAAACGGGATGAATTAGTTGACAATGCTGTCTTGATATCAGGCTAAAGCTTCACTCAACCCATTCGCAACCTTTGAATCGGTGCATCGATTCAGTTGGAAAGCCAAGAGGGATCTTTGGCAGTAAGAACTGTTTTGTCAGTGGACCGATGAGCCACACATGAACCAAAGTGAGTAAAGTTATGCCATTGGTATAATTTATAGCCTCATATTCCGGGCCAGCTAATGTGTATTCAGTTTAGATAAAGTTAGAGAAGAAGACCGTGCATACACATTAAATATGTTTACTAACTTTAGTAGGCCTACTCTGGGTCCCGGATATATGAACACAGAACGCATATAACCTTAGTATTCTGGGTAATATTACAATATAAGGTAACAATTGGAATAAGTTTCAAGTTTTCACGATTTCAAAATCGTTATGGTTGGTAGGCCTAGTTGAAGAGGAGGTTTGGGTACGTCTAGTGTTGGCTTGAGACCAATGGGGGGTCGGTGAGAACACAGGGGTGTCCAGTCAGAGTTACAAGTTGATAGGCTTTATTGTCCAAAGGAAAATAATAATAGTAATAATAATAATAATAATAATAATAATAATAATAATAATAATAATAATAATGATAATAATAATTGATCCGTTTTTTATAGCGCTTTTCTAAATACTCAAAGACGCTTTACAAATAAGAAAGGAATGCATACAGACAGTACAGACAATCACCAAAAGGGAAAAAATAAACAACACCACAACAACAGGCAACACATTAAGAGAGTGGGAGAGAGTGGAGGATGGCTTTCCCTCCCTCCCCAGGCCGGCTCAGCCTGTTACCTGGCCCTTCTCAGCAGGTGAGTCATCAGACACACCCTTTCTTATTAATCGTTTGAGTCCCGACAAGATTCTCTTCAATACATTAACACCTAGGGGTTTTCCAGAAAGGATTGGAATGAAGACGAGAAGGCGTAAACACTTTCCAGTTAACCTTACCAAAGTTAGAAAGTTACAATTTATTCCATGGGTGTATTCTTTGTTACCGTGATTTTGCAATTTGTCACTCGCTGTCTGGACAGGCTCTCCAAAATGTCCCTGTGGTGTATCTGTTATTTTTAATGCATACTTGATTCTGAAGATGCTGTGAACCCCCCCCCCTGGGCCACCCCTACTACATTCGTTTGGACAGCCACTGTCGAATTCCAGAGGGGCCAAGGCAGTAAAATATAACCATGAGTGAACCACTTGTGAAAGGAGGCCTGTGATGGGTAGCTGCTCTCATAGACTAATGAGAGGAGGCCTGTGATTGGTGGCTGCTCTCATAGAGTGATGAGAGGAGGCCTGTGGTTGGTGGCTGCTCAAATAGACTAATGAGAGGAGGCCTGTGATTGGTGACTGCTCTCATCAAATGAAGAGACGAGGCCTGTGATTGGAGGCTGCTCTCATAGAATGATGAGAGGAGCTTCGAGTTTCGAATCTAATCTTGTGTATTTGGAAGAGGGTCATCTATTGCATGACTGTATGAAATTCTTATGTGCTACACGGTTGTGGCTTGAGCATGGTCCGTTGCCTAAACATTTTTGCTGTAGATGCCTAATGGGGTTCATTGAAGCAGGAGAATAATGGTTTTGAAGAGGGGCTCATTGATGGTAAAGAATGAGGCCAAGAATCTGCTTCAAACAGCCCACACGGCCCGTGGTGTAGTCTATTTTATTGTAGTGGGTATACTGTGAGGATTCCCTCCCAGCCTCGTACAAACCCGTCCCGTACGTGTACGTGTGTGGCGCTTATGGGGTGTCGCACCACACTCACCAACGCAGGGGTCTACAACCCGCGGATTTAAGAGTATAACGATTATCAACAATCATGGAAAGCTGAGTAGGTTTATCAGTTTTAATAACAGTATGAACAAATTGAACACAAAATGACAAGTTGTCCTTTGTATATCTATAGTAGCAATAGCACATGCTAAACAAGGACAAAATCCACTCAAAATAATTTAATGAACTGTTTACAACCATGGCTAACCAGTGCATGAGAAGGAGATGACAGGAGACTAATGTTTCACTCTTTCAATTGCTCTAATTTGAGCTCTGAGTGTGAAATTATTGCACCTTAAAAATGACCATGAATTAGCTATACTCTCATTTGCATAGTGATTAACTTTATGAACTTCAATTGTGTATACCAACTGCATGTTGGCTGATATTTACCTAACTTTTTTTCCCTCCACTCTAACCGAGGATGCCTTTTTTAAATTCCCTAGCCTGACACCCAGTCTGAAAGGCTGGCCAGGGGTTCTCATCTAAAAGTAACAAGGAGATATACAGTGGGATTAAAACATTGTCTTCTGTTGACTACTTGTTATGTGGTTTATACATTAATATGGGAGGACTGCACACACACACGCACACACCGACGCACACGCACACACACACACACACAGACACTTTTCTGTTGTGTCTTTGCTAGTCTCCGTAGCTCTGGTAGTGGCATCTGCTGCTGCAGGGTCAATTTAAGCGTCAGCAGTAGATTTTGGGCCAGGCTTAAAACTAACTAAAACACTGAAATAGTGTAGTTTGCTTTTCATATTGTAACGTTGAATGTTATTGTAGCATATAACCGGGGACTCTTTAAGTGTTTTTTATCGTTTTATCCAGTTGTTTTAACTGTTATGCCAATTGTTTTGCGCGTTTAACTTTCAATCTGTGTGGGTTGCTTATCGCAGCGCGAGAAGGAGGGGCTCGGCCCGCCAACTAACATGGAGAGATGCAGGGGCAGCTTCGCGCTTCGTAACAGAGACAGGGCAGAGCGCGAGCGCACAGGGGGAATTTTATGAATGGTGAATGTAGGAGATAACTTCCCCTGCTAAAAGTATTTCATTGCAGTTATACCCAACCGGCATTTACGAAAAATAAACACAGAAGTGAAAGATCTGTTACAAGACGATTGATACGTATCCGTGCACATTTTTAAGTGGGTATACGCAAATCCGGGTGCGTTCCTAGTGGGTTTACGGTAGGGGTGCAACGGATCACAAAGCTCACGGTTCGGATCAGGTCACGGTTTTTGAGTCACGGGTCGGATCATTTTCGGATCAACAACAACAATAAAGATAACAAGACAAATGTGACTTTCAATAAAAAATTAGGTAATAATCCTGCTTCCTTTAAGCATGGTCAATATTTAAAAAAATTGCAATCTGAGGCATTATTCCTTCTTCTTTTTAACATGGATAGGATAGTAAATAATCCCTAACCCTGGATTTACAATTCAGGATGTCTGCATTGCCTGGGGAGAGTTTAGAGTCTACACTCTCCCCAGGCAATGCAGACATCCTTATCTTCTTTTTTTTAGTTTGGTAGCGAAATACAGTTTCTGTGGTGTTTTATTTGGCATTTTGTAAATCCATTGATTTCGGTTGGGAGACTCATTGCTCATTGCAAGGGGGGTTGGTCTGTAGTCTTTTCACTCGGTTCTAGCCCTACTGTTGATACCATAGGGTTGATACGGCGAACCGAGCGAAAAGACTACAACCAAACCTAAACACGTCCGGTTCCGGTTCCGGTTTACGTTTCAATGGGATTTACGGAACACCAAATAAAACACAACAGAAACTGTATTTCGCTACGATACTTGATGATGTTATTAATACCGGAATTGTCCTCCAAACATGCGCTGATCACGTCAACGCACAACTTCTTTTTATCAGCCGATCCACGGATCACTTGCGTCCCGAACCGTGATGGTTGATCCGTACGGATCACGGGAAACCCGTGAACCGTTGCAACACTAGTATACGGCGCATAGCTGTGTATCACGTAGACCAGGGGTGCCCAACCAGTCGATCGCGGTCTACCAGTAGATCGCCGACAGATCCCAAGTCGATCGCGAAGGGGTGAAGAAAAAAAAAAAAAAATTTTTTTATTTTTTTTTAATGAAATTAAATTTGCGCGGTAGCATATACGCGCGGTAGCGCATGTGCTGTTAACAGCAGTTGAAAGCCGTCAACAGTAGTTACACACTCCTAAACGTTGGCATGGCTGAGGGGAAACAAGCTAAGACCTACCATTTTCACCCTGAGTGGGAGGAAGATTATTGATTATCGTTGAGAAGGTGCCGTGCGCAGACGGAATGAAACCCCCATTGAAGTCCGTAGGTTCACGGACTTCAAGGTAGGTTTGCTGGTAGATCTCGGGAGGTTGGCTACTTGAAAAGTAGATCTTGGGTCAAAAAAGGTTGGGCACCCCTGACGTAGACTATACCACTGGGTTCCCTGATAGGGACTGGTGGATAGTGGTGCCTAGGAAATGGGAGGAGGAGACCCACTCCACAACCTGGCCATTAATGGCTATGGGAAGGTGCTGGTCTGCCTTTTTCCTATAGTCAACTATGAGTTCTTTGGTTTTGGTTGTATTGAAGATTAGGTTATTTTCTTCACACCACTGCACCAGCTGTTCAACCTCACTCCGGTAGGTAGATTCCTCCCCATCAGATATGAGGCCTATGACAGTGGTGTCATCTGCAAACTTTGGCATTTTGACCGATGCAGAATTTGATGTAAAATTGTTAGTGTTAAGAGAAAATAGTAGAGGTGACAAGACACACCCTTGTTGGGAGCCAGTGTTCAGAACCCTGGGTGATGACACATTATTCAGGATTTTCACACACTGTTTTCTGCAGGACAGGAAGTTTAAGATCCACTGACAAAGTAGAGCATTAACTCCTGCGGCCAGGAGAAAGTTGTACAGTTAAACAGGAATGATGGTATTAAAAGATGAGCTAAAATCAATGAAAAGTACACGGGCATAGGTGGGACTTAGTGTTCAGATGTTGTAGAATGAAATGTGTGCAAAGTGAAACTGCATCGTCCACTCCCCTATATGCCTTGTAGGCAAATTGGAGAGGGTGTAGCGTGATGTGCGTCAAGTACCTACAGACTAGGCGCTCAAGGACCTTCATAACAACAGAAGTAAGTGCAACAGGCCTATATCATTAACGGACAAATCCGGTGTAAAATGGATCTGGGATGTGTTTAGTATGATAACGAGTTGGAATGGTCATTCGGGAGCAAAAAAGCTTGTATAGACGCATTCTTAAGCTGGCTGTTTTTAGCCGATTCTACCAGAACGCTATAAACTTGGAACAATGGGGGCATTTGTTATGGTAAAAACTAAATTGCTATTTTATTTTTAAACCACTTAAAAGGCTAGAAGTAGCCCGACATTTCTTTGGTAGTATATGTTGCTGACAGATATCACAATCGCTGTGTTTGTCAATCTACCTATCGAGTCTTAAAGCAAGATGGCGTCGACGGGTGATCTACTGATGGTATTGTTTGTAAAAAAAATCCTTTTTAATAAACAATCTGTACACTTACAAAGTTATCAATCTCTCGTTTTATATGTTAAGACCCTTATAATACCACCAAAGAAGTGTCAGGCTACTTTTAGCCTTTTAAGTGGTTTAAAATAGCCGTTTAGTTTTTACCATAACACAGGCCCATATCGTTCCAAGTTCATAGCGTTTTGTTAGAATCGGCTAAAAACAGCCAACTGAAGAATACGTCTATATTCGTTTTTTGTGCTCCAAAACGAACATTCCAACTCGTTATCATACAAAACCTCCCAAATCCATTTAACACTGGATTCAATGTTACTTTTCTTGGGCCCTGGAATGATCATAGCTGATTTAAAATATGTAGGTACCGTCGTGTTAAGAGACCAGTTGATTTAATTGAGTATGGGAGCAAGCTGGTCTGCACAACTCTTTTCGTGTAGCTGGTGTCACACCATCAGGCCCTGCTGCTTTTTTGATGTTCTGAGGCCGTAGAGGTCTACGGACTTCATGCTCTGGGATGGAAAAGGGAGAGTACCCATCCCACAGCGGGTGAGGGAGAGCACTTGTCTGGGCACCATTGTTCTTAAAACGGCAGAAAAAGTAATCAAGCCACTCTGGCAGGGAGTCGTCACAGTCAAGAACGTGATGTTTTGTCATGTAGAGTCAGTTATCGCCTGTAGGTCTTGCCAGACACCCTTAATGTTGTGATCTTGGAGTTTGTTTTCAAGTTTGACTCTGTAGTTGGCTTTAGCTGTATTAACTGCCTTCCGGAGTTTGTATTTGAGAAGTATGTATTGCTCTTTGTCCCGACATTTGAAAGCGTACATTTTCTCCTTAAAAAGGCGCTTATCTTCCTTGTTAGACCAAGGCTTGTTGTTGCTGTAGATGGTAACAGTCTTGGTGGGGATGCACACAGACTTGCAGAAACAGATGTAGGACATTATGCAGTCAGTGAAAGTGTCTATATCGTCCTGATTCTCAGGTTTAAAAACATCCCAGTCAGTGATGTCAAAACAGTCTTGTAACATATCTATAGCTCCATGAGAGCTCCTCTTGACCCACTTAGTCATTGGCTTAGTTGTCTTAAGTCTCTGTCTGTAGGAACAAGAATTATGGTGTTGCGGTCAGACTAACCGGTTGGGACTCTGACTAGAGCCGGTTACCCCTCGGTCATCCTCGAGGGAAATAAGGTGGTAGGGGGTCATCCTCGAGGGAAATAAGGTGGTAAATCGAGAAACGAGAGAATGTGAGTCCGGCAGGTTGTTCGATGAGAATGAGTTCGGCTATGTCATACCGAATAAGCCCATTGCATGATTCCAGAAGTACACAAAACAGTATATAAACGAAACAAACGAAGAGCAACACAGAGTCACAATAGTACGGCGCCATCTTGCACATGCTTAGAGCCAAGAGATGTTTGTGGACAGTGTCCATTAATAAGGAAACGTATTTAAAGATCCCATGGCATGAAAATCTCACTTTATGAGGTTTTCTAACATTAATATGAGTTCCCCTAGCCTTCCTATTGTCCCCCAGTAGCTAAGACTGTGGGCCCATATGTCATCATAAGGGGCCAGGTTATCTCCCGTTTCTCTGCCTTGCCCGCCCAGAGAATTTGGCTCGCCAGTGAGACAATGAACTACAACCATGCGAGCGCAAAATGTGTTTGTGTGTGATGACACACACTGTAACTAGGGATGCAAATTATCGAGTAATTCATTAATCGATAGTTGTTTCATCTTATCGATCGATGATCGATTAATTGACAAGCGGCAATTCTTCTGAGAAGCTGAATTTCCTTCTGAATGTGACACATTTAGGTGGTAATTCAACGAAGTCGTTTAGTTGTTGTACTTTAAAATACATTTAGGGCATTTAGGAGACGTTTTTATCCAAAGCGACTTACAATAAGTACATTTGTCAAAATACTTCCACATATTGTGCATTTGGCGTCTTTGTCGTCATTAACCAACTTAAAGTGGCTCCATACTGCAGTCCGTTTTGCCCTCTTCATCGTGTCACTAGCTGTGTTCGAAATCGTTCCCTATCCACTCGTTCCCTATTCCCTATATAGTGTACATGATATAGTGCACTATATAGGGAATAGGGAACGAGAATTCGGACACTACACTGAACATTTCTAAACGTAATTTGCGTCAGTAAATACGCCGGGTATTTGTGTGACGCAGACAGATGCGCCCACATCAAGTTAACAAACCGGGCACTCACGACGAAATCTGGAGGTTGTATTGATGTTGAATGTTACATTTCCTTGTTTAATTAATTTTGAATGTTAAATATTCTTTGTTAAATCCCAAATAAATTGTTGACATTTCTAAACGAAAGCCGGAGACTCCATCATTAAATGTATTCGTTTTCGCGGTTATTCGGCTTCTTCTCCCCTGGAAAAATACAACCGCATTGCATTGTGGTATACGGGAGTAACATGTAGGGAACATCGTATGTACCCTATTTTAAGTCCACTATATAGAGCCCTATATAGAGGACCACTGAGAATTCGAACACCCTAGAAAATGGCGTGCACCCTATTTAGTGCACTACATCCATGATAAGGAACGATTTCGAACACAGCTAGTAGTGTCCCGCTTTTCGTTTGTCTTGTTCTGCTTCGCTTGTGATCCCGCTTGTGTTCCCGCGTGTGCGTCAAGTACGTCTGGCGTCAAGCGCGCCCTCACGTGGATGGTTGGGGAATTACAGGTTAAAATGCGATTAATTGCAAGTAATTTATTTTAATCGAGTAATCTCTTATCGACAATTAATCGATAATCGATTAATTGTTTGCATCCCTAACTGTAACGCAAGTGTTGTACACTTCTTTATTATATGGATAACCATTCTGCTGTTGGTGTTATGGCACATAACACGTCGGTTCTCTGAAGTCTCTGGTATTTCCACAACGAGACTGAAGTGGGGGTTATCTCAGCCATGGTTGAGAAGGAATTTGGGGAAAGGAACTTTGACTTCCTGAAGTACATGAACCGCGACATGTAGGAGAAAGGGATTGTTGCCCGCGATTGTCTCCCGCCGGAGCCCCGCTACCCGAGGCACCACCGCCGCGAGGCACCACTGCCCACTTCCGAGGTGGTGGTGCCACTGCCTTGACAGCGGGGCTCTGGCGTAAGACAATCGCGGGCAACATTCCCTTTCCAATCCATGTCGCGGTTCAGTCTACTTCAGATTGATGTGGAAGTGGAAGAACCAGAGACGTCGGAGAACCTGACGCAGTCGTTTGAGATTCATAATATCGTCTGGGGGCACACACACTTTTTGGCTGTGATAATATATATTATATGATATAGATATCTATTTATAATATGATATTATTGAGGTATAGAGCTCCAGGAATCCCGACGAGCACCAGGAGTGTTCTAGAATATTGACAGGACACGGCCAAAGGCTGTGTGCGCCTCGCTATTGCGATACATCCACTGTAAACAGAGTGCATGGTACCGTGGCTGCAAGCTGCTCAGGGCCACACCCCCACCCTCCTCCTTGACCCGCCTCTCTCCTTCTCATTTGCATTAAAGCTACAGACACCGAAACGGCGAGTTTGGGGAAAGCTCAATGTGCGACTGGCTCGTAGTGGCTGTTATTCTGCACCACGGCTGAATTTCGGGAACATCTTCAAATACTGTGTTAGGGGCCCAATAATGCTGGATGGATGCTCTAATACCTATATTAAAGCATCCATAGAGTAGCATGCCAATGGGACCTTTAATATTTTTATTGGTGTTAGAGTTATTGTTGTCGAATGTCGAGTTATGCTGATATATTTATCTCTTTTCTAGACCTCCTGAATCTATAGTGTACAGACCACCTCTGGAGTTTATTAACAAAGTGTTCAGAACTAAGTAAGGCATCCGGAGGGACTTCCGCTAAAATGTCTGAAGAAAACACTCTTTTCAAACATTATCTGACTTGCAACGTGTGCAATGAGATCTTCAAGGACCCGGTGTCTCTGGGCTGTCACCACAGCTTCTGTTCCAGATGTCTCCAGGACTTCTGGGCCCAAGCTGAGAACAAGAACTGTCCCGTCTGTAAGAGAAAATCCTCAAAGGATATATACGTTAACTTTTCCATCAAGGAGCTCGCGGACTCCTACACTGGAAAACAGAGGTCTGCCCCCTCTGATGAGGCCCAGGTTGTCTGCACTGAACACTTAAAGGATATCAAGTGGTTCTGTAAGGACGAGCAGAGAGCTGTGTGTCATGTGTGTGAGTTGCCTCACCACAAGGGTCACATGGTTGTTCCTCTAGAAGAACAAGTCCAGGAGCTGAAGCAGCAGCTGAGACCAGACCTCACGGCTCTACAGGAAAGGAGGAGGAGGCACCAGGAGCTGGAGAAGACGTATGAGGCCATGGTTCCTCGCCTCAAGAGACAGCAGCTGGAAACTGAGAGGCGGATCAGAGCAGAGTTTGACCAGCTTTACCGGTTCCTGAGAGAGGAAGAGGAGGCCAGAGTGGCAGCCCTGAGAGAGGAAGAGGAGAAGAAGAGGAAGAGGATCCTCCGGGAGAGGAAGACCCTTCAGGAACAGATCTCGTCTGTCTCAAAGAGTCTCTCGGCCCTAGAAGCAGACCTGCAGAAAGACGGCCTGTCGTTCCTCAGTGCTTCCACGCGCTCCCGGACCAGCGCCAGAACCCTGCTCTCTGGTTCTGATCCCCAGCTGCTTCCTGGAGCGCTGCTGGACGAGGCCAAACACCTGAGAAACCTGGCCCCCAGAGTCTGGGAGAAGATGGGGCAGAGAACCACCTTCAGCCCTGTTATTCTGGACCCAAGCACTGCCTCACGCCGACTCTCTCTGTCTGATGATCTGACCAGCGTGAGAGAAATTGATGCAAAACAGAAGGTTCCTAACAACCCAGAGAGGTTGACTAAGTACACTGAGGTTCTGGGTTCCCATCAACACACTTTCACTGACAACATCTTCCCTTGTTTTGATATTGGAGCAGCAGGTGAACACACACTCAGATCTAGATTGACGTGTGTGTGTGTGTGTGTGTGTGTGTGTGTGTGTGTGTGTGTGTGTGTGTGTGTGTGTGTGTGTGTGTGTGTGTGTGTGTGTGTGTGTGTGTGTGTGTGTCTACATCTCTTCATTTAACTTTGTCAGTTCTGTTTGCCTGATAGAGTTTCTAGTATGTGGAAAGATGGTCATATATATATATTATATATATATTATATATATATAGAAATTGTGTAACACAAATGTAATTTTTACTGTCAGGAGTAATGTATTGCACTGGAGATTTAGCAAACCAAATCACCTTTAAAGCCCTGATCACCAGCATGTTGACCTATTGGCGACATTACCTACTACTACACTGCAATACTACAACTAGGCCTGTGGCGATAAGCAATAAATCTATTAATTGCGTGGTAAATTGAAACGAGCGACAATCTTTTGCCGGCCGCAATAATTTCCATTCGCACATTTAAAATGATTGCTTTATTGGCCTAATCTGAGAAGAAATCTATGCCATAAACAGAAATATTATAGGCCTTTATAACACGGGTCTTCTCAATGCCGTGGAACGCTCCGTTCACTTGCATAGATGGTAGTCCGGTAACTTGTCAACCCCAGCGTCTTCGTTTGCTAAGCAACGTCAATGTCGTTGGCAGGCTATTTCTCTGTTAATCAACACTACGAATGCTGCTAACGAATAAATTGTAAAAAGACACACCATGTGAAGTTATTTTTTCGTTTTGGCAAGTAGCCGTGTAAGCGGGATAATGTATAGAAGGCGCCGGTCATTATCGAAAATAAGCCCCTTCAGAGCCCTGTCTGGGCTTATTTTCCCGATAATGACCGGCGTTCTATGCACTATATATATTTATATATATTATATATATTTAGCAGAGTAGGCCTAAGTAACAAATGTCGGGCTGAAATCGGGCTCGGGCTCATAATTACAGGGCATAACGAGTTAACCCCCTCATCACGTGTCAGTCACTTGTTGCATGGTCTGTGTGGGAGGCGGAGCCCTGGCGTTTTTTTTAAATCTAGCGTTTTATTTTTTTTTAAATCTGCCAGCGCTTGTTTTACATTATATTCCTATGGAGCAGAGCGTTTCTGGAAAAAGCCACGGCTGTTTCTTTAAACGCCTCTCCCAGCGATTCTTTCTGCCACACGGAGCGTTGAAAATAGTTCAACTTCCAGGAAGAAAGCGGCCGACGTCAGGCGTCTTTTTGGCAACTGTCCAATCACAAGCGAAACATTGACACTTCGTCACAAAGGAAACTCTCAACTGTCAAAGCAAGAAACAATGGCAGACAAATCACTTGGGAATGTGCCGGTGGAGCGATTAATAGTTTTAATTACAGAACATGTCGAGATCTACGACCTGTCTAATGGGCTCTAGCCTGGATACGTAGTAGGCGAGTAACGTCGGGTCTAGAATGGGTTCGTTGCTAGGCGATAGAAAAAACGCTCTCAGCGGTTTTTTTTACGGTCGGCTCAACTTTTCCCTATTACAAAAAACGCTAGATGTGAACACGGCCTTATTGTTTATTGATCTTCTAAAGGGTGTATTTGCATTTGTATGCCATTATCATTATATTAGATGAAAAACTGCAATATTATCACTTATCGCAATAATTTCTGGGGCAATAAATCGCCCAGAAAAATTTGTTATCGTGACAGGCCTAACTAAAACACAAATACCTTTATCCCTACATACTTTAAGTGAACAGAAACATGCCCAGAACAAGTGCTTGTCAAGCGGTAAAACAAGTGTCCTCTGTCTCTCCCTCTCTCCCCAGGCCGGCCCAGCCTGTTACCTGGTCCTTTTCGGCAGGTGAGTCATCAGACACACCCTTTCTTGTTAATCGTTTAAGGCCCAAGATTCTCTTAAATACATTAACACCTAGGGGGTTTCCAGAAAGGATTGGAATGAAGACGAGGAGGCTTAAACATTTTCCAGTTAATCTTACCAAAGTTAGAAAGTTACAATTCATTCCAGGGGGGCATTCTCTGTTGAGTGTGATATCATACTCTTACCGTGATTTGCAATTGGTCACTCGCTGACTGGTCAGGTTCTCCACAATGGCACTGTGGTGTATTTGTTATTTTTAATGCATACGAAGATGAGGTCAACCCCCCCATTCGTTTGGACAGCCTCTGTCAAATTCCAGAGGGGCAAAGGCAGTAAAATATAACTGTACCACTTGTGAAAGGAGGCCTGTGATTGGTGGCTGCTCTCATAGACTGATGAGAGGAGGCCTCTGGTTGGTGGCTGCTCTCAGAGACTGATGAGAGGAGGCCTGTGATTGGTGGCTGCCCTCATAGACTAATGAGAGGAGGCCTGTGATTGGTGGCTGCTCTCATCGAATGATGAGACGAGGCCTGTGATTGGTGGCTGCTCTCATCGAATGATGAGACGAGGCCTGTGATTGGTTGGCTGCACTCGAAGACTGACAAGGCTGCGTCTTGCTCGTCCTTGCTAGGATGCCACAGGCCATGGATTCCACAATGAAGATGACCCTGGTCTGGGAAGCAGCAGCTCAGAGACCAGCCTCACGTTCGAACACACCAATCCGTGCACTTCGATGCCCCCTCCACAGACCCCAGCGGGCCGGAGCCCCAGCCCGCCTTCTGCAAGGGTGAGTACGTCGCCATTGATCCTATCCTTCCTCTACACTTCACTTCCAATTGATTAAAACCGACGTAGCCTGGTGACAAGGGGCTGATTGTTGGCTGATCTTTCCCCCTCTTCAACACAATGTATTTTCACCCATTACCTACCAACCCTCATACTACCACATGGCCTAAGGCACACGTGATCTGTGCTTCGAATCAAATGTTGTGTATTTGGAGGAGGGTCATTTATTGCAGGTATGACATTTTTATGTGGCTTGTGCATGGTCCGAAGCAGGAGAATAATTTTAATTTATGGTAAAGACTGTGACCAAAAATATACATCTGCTTCAAACGGCCCACATGGGTCTCTAAGGCTGTGACTGCATCAATGGTTTTATGTGGGAATCTGTGTGGGGTCCGCCTAAAGTCATGAATTCAGTTGACATCTGCTGATGTGAACCTCCTAGACTCTTCTCTTAAATTTTTTTTGCTGTCAGTACGTTAAGGATGTTCATAGAACCAAGTGCCAAGCACTTAAAATTGCTAGGTTAACCCATTCCCCGTACACAAAAAAGATAATTAAGATAAGATGCTAGCTACACAAGGCTAAGTACTATTTTTAAGTGCAAGAACTTAGAACATACAATATCCAGAGTCTAGCTGAACTCTGAACAATTGACTACAGAGGGTGACTGGTGACTGCTAGTCACTCTGAATAGGGGAGAAACTGGCTATGTGAGCACGGGACAAGCAACAAGGACTGTTCTGATTTGTGTTTACCTTGTCTTTTTTTCTAGAATGATGACGATTCACTGCTTGTTCCTTTACATGGTAAGATCTTTATTTTTTCTGGATTCTAAATACAACCAGCCATACTTTATACTGGGTACTGAATACATCCAGCTATACTTTAAACCGGGTAGTGAATGCATCCAGCTGTACTTTATACTGGGTCCTGAATACAACCAGTTGTACTTGATACTGGATACTGAATATATTCCATTTGTACTTAATCCTGGGTACTGAATACATCCAGCTGTATTTTATACTGGGTATTGAAAACATCCAACATTTTCCCCTTCTGTGTTCAGGTGAGAAGTCTCTAAAGCGCTGCTTTGAGTATTTTCACTATTACATGGATTCCAGAGTTCACAAGAGATTCTTCCGGGAATTGGATCTGAGCGACAGAACAATCAACGACGCAAACTCCGAGGACCGCGTCTTTGAGCTGCTGGTCGTGTGGCTGGAAAAGCAAGGCCAAGAAGCCAAACTCCACCACCTCCTGCGAAAGCTCAGGGACTTCAGTCAGAACCGGACGGCAGACTCAATTATTGAAAAGGCCATCGCTAAAGGTCACTATGAAAGAGTGATTCCAAATCCACCTCATTCGGGCAAAGGCGATGAGTGAATCAGACCTGGGGGGTCTTGCTTGTGGACTTTCTTGGGCTTTTCTGCAACTCCTTAAGAAATATAAAACAAAGGTCCAACTGGATAAATGCGGTGAGGGAGAAATTCCAAGAGGACCAAGTCCATGGGAACAAACCCTGGGTGGTAGGGATTCTCTTTTTCTTGTGTCCACCACTTTTCTGTAATATATCTGAACAGTGGTGAACATAAAACGTTTACTTACCGTATTGGTCCGAATATAAGACGGCCTTTTTACCCCTCAAAATAGGTCCGAAAAAGTCGAGTCGTCTTATATTCGGGGTCTAGTATTCAGAGCGCAGTTTCTCTTCGTCGCCTCTCCATTTAAATGTCAATACACATTCGCGGCCGCAGGTGGCGCCAGGAATTGGTTCCAGGAAGAAGTAGTCCAGCGTCCTTAACAACCAGACCGTTACCGGCGTTTAAAGTCTGGCATTTAGAGACAAGTGGATCAAAAGTGGGTCAGGTCAATCAACAACAGCGGAGGAGCTATAATGCCAATTTTTTAATAATGGTCGTCAATAAGGCAGAGTCAACTGCCAAGCTGCCAAGAAGTTCGGGGTCACGGAGTTTAACGTAAGAACATGGCGAGCACCAAAACAACGTCTCAAAGATGCCAACAGTCAGCGCAAATCCTACCGTGGTCCTTAAAGTGGTCGTTTCAGTGAGGTTAACCGGAGAGTTTTCGAATACGTCAGAGAAAATGCGCTTTGGGAGGAGCAGCTGGAAGCGGAGCAGCTGGGGAGCGATGACAGTGAGAGCGAACACAGCGGGGCAGAGGACGTGTGTGAGGGATAGAGACATCGGAGGAGAAATTTGGCGAATTTTAGTTAAGTTTAGTTAAATATGTGGCCTGTATTTTCTCTGTTATTTAAAAATATTCACAATGTTGCTTGATTATTGCTTGATATTCATTTTGAATCATACTGTACATATTTTGCCTTGAAAGTGCCGTGGCCTTTACTGGCATTATTATTATTGTCATTAAAACAACAAGTGTTTAATTCACTGTGCTTTTAATATTGTTATTAAGAAAATAAATGAAGTTCTTTGTTCTGCAAATGTGGTCTGCAAATCTTTTTTTCTAAATGTTTGTGTTGAAAAACGGGGGTCGTCTTATAATCAGGGTCGTCTTATATTCGGACCAATACGGTACTTGTGACATGAAGTCAAAAGGTTCTCAGGGTCACGCGGTGGCAACCTACTAGTCTTCATGTTTGTCTTCCGCGTTATGTAGGAAAGATAAAGCAATGTTGTGAAACAACTGTTAAGTTGTAAACTAACGCTATGATTGTAGGCCGGTTCAAAGTGTGTTTACAAATGGACTGAACACCCGGGCTACCCTGACGTCAGGAGATATAGTCTAGTCGTAATCTCCATAGGCCCAATAGTAAACCTAGGAATTTTGAGAACCTTAAAGTTTTTTGCAAAAATTTCATTTCTAGACCTAGTGGATGGAATTCGACTTTTGCTAGAAGTTGCTAAAAGTTGCACTTTGGCGAATTTGCATAATTAGCATAAATAGGCAATAAAGGCGAGACACTAAAGGTGAATAGGGTAAAAAAAATAATAAATAGATATAACCATGAAACTTTATCAGTTGATTACTGATGTTGATTACTAATCTATTGCATGTTTTTTGTACTTTAATGTTTACATATGCAAATTAGGCCCTATCTCATTAAATATGCTCTAATTTCAAACATACAAAATCCGATCTTGTTATAAAGCCAGGCTCAAAAAAAAATATTCCAAGCGGGACAGAGTTCGTGAAAACCTTTAAGGAACCTTGTTAGGAGGCAGTATTGACACATTAGACCATTGCTAGATTCGGTGGTCCAGTCTCTAATCAATACGATTTTATGATACGAAACAAGTTATTATTTTGGTAACACTTTATTTGAAGGTGCATGCATAAAGGTACGAACACACCAAACGCGTACCCCGCGTATAGACGCGTATAAAATCGGCAATTTTTCCATAGGGAACCATTGGTTTACACGCGTATGAGCTGCGTACATGCGTTACATGCGCTAAAGCAACATTTTACCCGCGTTAGCGGCGTATGAGCTGCGTATATATACGCACGTACATATACGCGCGTACGCGAGGAGTTCAAAAAATGTAACTTTCAAAGCTCATACGCGTGATGCTTAGCCGCGATAGCCAATCAGCGTGGAGCTTGACCCGACGTCACTGGCAGAGAGTAGTGACGCTTGCACAGAAGCATACGGCCGACATCTTTCTTTATTCTGGGTGGAAATAGTAATATAGTTACGCCATTAAATGCGTTTATGGAAACATTTTTAGCGAGAAATGTGCATTTTACTTTCATAATGTTCGCTCGGTGAATGTGAAGGATGTTTGGTTTGATAGTTATGACGAAGAGTGAAAGCTCCGTTCACTTGCATGGACAGAGTCTCTGGTTGCTAAGCAACCTCAACGTCTTGGCGGACTATTTCTCTGCTGATCAACACTACGAATGCTGGAAACACACCAGACACACCATGTGAAGTTATTTAACCCGATTATTGTTATTTTTATCCGAGATTATTTAATCTAACCCGATCCAAGCTCTATCATGCACCCAAACACGGCGGCGTTTGGGTTTCCTTCCTCGGACTCCTAAATCCAGCGCAGCCACAGGCGCGTAGCTGCGTACATAGGACCATATTTGACACAAAATGGTCAAGCAACATTTTAGCTGCGTTACGCGCATAAATCTTACGCGGGTACGCGTTTGGTGTGTTCGTACCTTAAGACTGTCATAAGACTGTCCTTACACTGTTATAACCATGACACGACACCTGTCATGAACATTATGAATAGTTATGACTGTTGTCATAAAGTGTCATTCGGTCAATTATGTCACGTTTAATGCAACATTGACATTGTATGAGATGTCTTTTTTATGACAACCTGACATAAGCTGAGACAAAATAACTTGTCTATGTCTTTGTTATGACAACCTGACATAAGCCAAAACAAAATAACTTGTCCATGTCTTTGTTATGACAAACTGACATTAACGAAGACAAAATATCATGTCAATTTCTTGGTTATGTCGACTTGACATTAACCAACAACATGACCTGTCATAAAAAGGCATAGTAGGCTTAATAATCAAATGTAAAGAAACTATTTCGATTTATGTGGTAAGATTACATTTAACTGTCACATGCGGAAGGTTTTGACATTGACTGTCATGAGACCTTTATTATAATGTCATGAATGATTATGTTTGCCTCAAGTAAAGTGAAACAATTTGGACATTTCAATAACATGTCATGAAGCGTTATTACACTCTCTAATGCCTTCTCTCTCTGCTCCCTCTGCCGCTCCCGGCCCTTATCTTTCCCCTGCTCTCTGTCTCTGTCTCTGTCTCTGTCTCTGTCTCTGTCTCTGTCTCTGTCTCTGTCTCTGTCTCTGTCTCTGTTCTGTGCTGCCTCTTCTCTGCATTCTACCCGAAGCCTAAATTATGGATTTTATCGGTTGGTCTCTCAACGCTATTGATCAAATTTTCTCGACGAGAAAACAGGGCCAAGGAGAGCCCGCCTGCCCTGACGGATCGTTCGCAGCGGGATACATGATGGACTCCTGGAAGGAGTGGAGGCCCTTGTGTCTCGCCATACTTTCCGTCGAGGATGTTGAAGACGTCTACATAATTGGGTTGATGATAGCAGGATTCCTGCTGTTCGGAGGTTGCGGGTTCCTGTTCTATCTCAAAGTTAGTAAGGTGATGGCAGCATATCCGGCTTTTGAAAAGCTGCCCGTCATTATTGGATTGCAATCCAACATTGCTGGATTGTGCCGGATGGCCGACACACAGACTCATGCGTCGGGCGAACTAAATCGCAAATTGGATACCATTGTGGTGAAGTTGGACCGGGTTTAAACGGACCACGAATTTTTCGGCTATTTTGGCTTTTTGGTTTTTGGATTCTGGAAATGGAAGACTACAGAGAGCACCAGAGAGACTCTAAGGTTGGCAAAAATTGCAGTCGGCCTGACCCAAAGCAATCGTTATCTTCATTCGGCTCCCCCACTTTGGCCTTGGAAGGCTGATATCTCTCCTCTCCCTGGTTGTTATGCAGACGGATGCCCTGCCACCCTTCCCCCCACAAAGTCCACCCCCCACCTCCTGTGAACTTTATCTCTGGTCGGAACTCTTCGAGGTCGTCTCCACGGCGACGGTCGTGTCCTCGTCACCAGCTATCAGACGGGAGAGACACTGTTGGGTCCATTGAAGATGGAGTCCCTGAGCTCACACACACACGCACACAAGACTGATTACACACACACCCCCTGGACTCACCGCCTACTGGACTCCCTCCCCCCTTCCCTGCCCCCGTTGCAGCACAGTATGCCGTGAGCGATGTGATGCGCCTGTCGGCTGCGTCCGCCTCCCGGTGTCTGAGTTGTGACACCTCCCCTCCCCAACTCCCTTCCCCCCTCCCATATGCGTTTGTGATGTTTTTGATGTGATGCTTATGTGTTGAGGTGTTTTTTTTTTGCTAATCCCTACAATGTGCCCCCTTTATAGGAGCATAGTTTGGGGTTTTGACAATTTTTTTTTCCCCCTCGTTCCCTCTTGTCTTAGCTTTGAAACTTTCTTATATAATGCGGGCCGCATGGTTCTTCGTGAACAAGCGCCTGACAGTCTCTCCGTCCTGTCTCCCCACACTGTCTTCTATGTTTCTTGGACGGAATGTTACTGGGAATTTTCCTCATTCTCCACCTCATCCCTAACTCTCCACCCCAAGCTGGTGTGTAGTGAGCGTTCTGGCACCGATTGGTTGCCGTGCATCACCCAAGTGGGTGCTACATATTGGTGGTGGTTAGTGAGGTCCCCCCCTTTCTTTTGAGTGTTATTCTGTTTTGCTATATGCTCTGTAAGGTGACCTTGGGTGTCTTGAAAGGCGCCCCTAAATAAAATGTATTATTATTATTATTATTATTATTTATAACAGGCTCATGAATGATTCTGTTGGCCTGAAGTAAAGTGAAACAATTTGGACATTTCAATAATATGTCATAAAGAGTTACTACTCTGGCTAATTTTGAAATTGACTGTCATGAGACCTTTATTATACTGTCATGAATTATTCCCTTTACCTCAAAGTGAAACATTTTGGACTTTTCAGTAAATGTTATTACACTTAATTACACACACAACAGTGTACAGTAGTCGCAACTTCATGAATGTAACATGAAGCATGTGGGTATTACATGAGGAAAATACCTAAACAAAGCAATATAAGTCAAGACAGTCTATTTTATTTACATTAAGACACAAAACTAAAAATGTATACAGTGGTGGCCAAAATGATTTGGAAACAGGCGAAGAGATATAAAAATGAGTGTCTCATGCAATGTTTCTGAATTTTTTTTGGAATTTTCCCTCTGATCATAAACAACCTCTAACAGAAAACAAGATCAATAGGGTGAATGAAAGCTATTTTTATATCGTTTTTCTTATGCCTTCGAAGGGGTCCGATTGCCCCGGACTTAATGTGTTTACCGAGTCCGAATATTAAATCAATGCTCTGCTGTCGTAGAAAACACTACAGCTTCAGTCAAAAGGTGCTACTTGAATCAAAAGATACTTCCTCTGAGCTACTTCAACCTAACAACCCTGACACTTTGACCTAAGCTGTTTTTTCACATCATGAAAAAGTCTGCCCAAGACGCCATCATTATGGCGGGCACCTAACCAGTTGTGCCACTCAATCATTTTGAGGTGAATCTTCAGGGACTCAGGAGTCCGATTACCGCTATGACGCTGTATTTCTACTTTGTATTTCTGCCATGCGGGCTCAATATGTTGGGTATGAGCACCACTGCCTTGGTCGACAAAGTTCATTTTATGGCAGACAGAATACTGTCCAAAACCAAAGTTATAAAGCTGCCCTTTGTAAGCAAGCCATTCATCAGTCAGGATGGATGTTCTTGGTCTGACGTGTTTTTTGATTTGGTGGATAAGCGTTTTTCGTTTGCGGCCCCTGACGAGCCTCAGAATGGGTCTTCTGGAGGTCCCATCTACCTGCAGCATGCCGAAGACAAGTTACTGGTAATGTATGTGTTGGGACTAGGGTCGGCATCACCAGGGTTCGCGGGGAAATTGATGCTGAATGTAACCTGATACTAGGGGGCGGGGGAACACTCCCGGCGGGGGCGGGGGAACACTGCTAACTCTCCCTCTCTCTCCATTTGACCTCATACACCCCCTCTCTCACCGAGGTCTTCATTGGAGAGCCATCCGCCCTCGAGTCAAGTGGACTTATGCGGTCGAATCCACTGGACTATAAACCATGAGTAAAGGCATAATTTCTAAGGTGAGTGGCCTACTACTCGCTATCGTCAGCATGATTGGGTGGATTGGTTTAATTTAGTGTTGTTTTAATTCAGTTTAATGTAGTTTAATGAGTCCATGGCCAATGGCGGGGTTTGGGTCAGAGTGGAAGGCTGTACTCTAATAGTGTGATCCTGATGCGTTGGACGCCAGCCTTCCGAGTTGGAAGTGGGGAAATTTCCCAGCTTTCTTCAGATTAAAATAATATATACATAGAAGACAGACGGGAATGCTTTAAAAGCGCTATAAGTGCTGGAAATGACAGCGTCACAAGTGCAACTCGGAAGGCTGGTGTCCGAGGCATCTGGATCACACCATGACTCCAGATCTCCGCTAATTTTTACCTTACTTTAAAAAAAATAAAAATGTCTTCGATCCTTCAAACGAATAACGAGAAGCACTGCGTGAAAACAGTGAAGAGTTCCACTAAATTGTTTTAATTTTCTACATTTCTTCCCAAGGCCCGCCGGCGTTTGTCCCAAGACCTCCTCGCCTTTTGTGCTTTATTGGGAAGTCTGTGACCAACATTGGCGTTTATTAATATTTATTAAACGTTAGGATTGTGATTAGGTTTTCTGTTTGAGGTCCGTTCTGAGAGTTATTCAGAGCGGTTATTAGGATATCTTTCTAAAGCAGCCATCAGCTTAGTGTCGGTTTGTCTTTAATGGACCTCTCGTGAGTGTGACATTGGTCGACGTCTGCACAGGTGAGGCCGTAGGAGACACAGGTGTGTGAAGCCCGTCACGTGTCCACTTCCTGAGAATCAAATTTGTGAGCTCGCAATGGAATCACGTTGCCGGTGTGAAACTTCCCCGGACCATATATGGCAGTTACCTGCATCGAGTTAAAGTCAAATTAAAGCTTAATTTAATTTGAAGCCTGTATCAAAACCAGGGAGAGTATATTTATTTTCTGAAGTGCGTTTTAAGAACTAACTTTGAGACTTGAATAAGAAGAATTAAAAGTGATAGATCACAAGATTCAAAAGTCCCTACACACCTTCAAAATAACTTTAAATAAAAAATTTCCAAAAGCATATTAATGTACATCTCAAAGTTGGCTGGTAGTCCATTCTTGGAAAGACTCCGGTTGTCGGGTACACCTCTTTGGCTGTGGCTTCATTCAGCCTCCCCCACACACAGTGTGTACAGTGATCGGTCACCAGCTAGGCTACCTAGCCTGGAGGCACCGACGACTCAACCCTCTCTCTCTGTGTGTGTGTGTGTGTGTGTGTGTGTGTGTGTGTGTGTGTGTGTGTGTGTGTGTGTTTATTTCTGTGGCCGCCCTCCTCTGCGAAGCCCTGCCCACTCCAGGGGGCACCAATCCAAAGAGGGATGGACTGCTGGGCAAACCCTCCTGCCCTGAAGGCCTGTCAAAACTGAATGGATGACTGCAGCAACATTCAATAAAACTGCGACCACATTAGAGGTGCAGGGGTGAGATCATTTGAGTGTAATTTGTTGGAAATTACATCGGTGTGTGTGTTTGTCAGGAGATCAGCAGGTCTCCCCGTGCTCCAGCGACCGGGGGGGCAGTTTGTGCTCAGAGTGTCCCATGGGGACGTTCACGGAGCACAAACCCTCTAGTCCTATCGATCTATCTGCTGTTTGGTCTTTTAGCACATGGTTTTATCAAACGCGTCTTACTGCATCGGATCAACACAGTAAGGCCACGTTTATACGTAGCAGGATATTTATAGAAACAAATATTTCCCCCCCTCCGTTTTCAAAAATAACATTATGCACACATCGTTTTCGAAAAAGTTGTCGTTTACATCAAAACGCATAAATACGCCGTTGGGACATTATAACTATGTCAAACCTATGGGCGGCAGTGTAGGGAGAAGGATAAAGCCATGCAAGCCAATCAGAATCCTCAGAATCAACAACAACGAATAACACAAGGGTCTTCCTGTAACAAACAAACTGTAAACATAGGGTGCTCATATGACGTTAAGCATTTCCTGGCGCATAATGTGACGCTTCAGAACCTAAAAACCCGTTTCTACCCGTTGACACAACAACGCATAACCGGCGTTTTCAGAAATCTTCACTTTGGCCGGAGTTTTTAGAAATCATCGTTTTCTGTGACAAAAACAGCGTTTTCGTGTAAATGAGAGGCCAAACCGCGTGGAAATATCTGCGTTTTCCCTTCGTGTAAACGGGGCCTAAGACTCTTAAGTGACCCTGTTACGGCTCCAGGATGTTAGCTTGCTACGTCTAGGGGGGGGGGGGAGTAGGGGAACCATAACACATGTTACTGTTAGACTGACTGGGAGAACAACAAAACAGGGCACAACAGCAAACTAGGTACATAAGTGTATTTATTTGGCGAGCGTTCCGCCAAGGGGAATAGGGAACTATAAGCGGAGACGAATCAAAGAAAACAAGATAAAGTGACAACTAACTAGTGCACACATACAACCTAGCTAATACATACAGAGGGTGGCCCCGCTTCTAACCTGATGTGATAAGAGAGTAAAACTACGTGATGGTAGTGTACACCCAAGGGTATCTTACCTATTCACCTAAACCCCTATGGCATCTCAAAAACAAAGGCAACGGCATGACACAGCCAACAAACAGGCAGACAATGGCGTGTTACAATGGAGACAAACAGGTGCAAGTTATCAAGGCCTGATGACACTGATTGGCCAACAGACAGCTCCCAGATCGGACAGGGGGTTGGATGATGGTGAAGGAACAGCCAATGGTGTGAGAGCTACAGAGAACGGGGGGAGGGGAGACACAGGAAAACAACCACACACGTAACAGACCCTTTACACAGAAGGAGTCGTAGTAGTAGTCGTAGTAGTAGTAGTGGTATCCCCTAGTAAAGATGGGTCTGCAACCTGTTCCCTGGTTCATGCGGAGCAGACACCTAATTCGTTTTATGAGCGACACCGGGGTCTGTTTTTCTGTAAATTATGGGTATTAGGCTTTTTTAAATGGTAAATGGTCAATTAACTGCTTTTATATAGCGCTTTTTTAACCAGTGTTCGCTCGCTGTACAACATTGCCTAACATTCAACCATTCATACACGCATTCACACACTGACAGCGGTGTCAGCCAGGCGACAGCCAGCTCGTCGGGAGCAGTCAGGGTGAGGCGTCTCGCTCAGGGACACCTGGACACTCGGCTAGGAGGGGCCGGGGATCGAACTAGCAACCTTTCAGTTACCAGCCGACCCGCTCTACCTCCTGAGAAACATGCATCGATTGTTAAAGCGTGCGTTGGTCCAATCAATCAGGGCCAGACTACGGGATGAACTTGTTGACACTGAGCTCATGAACATCAGATCCACGCTCATGGTGGCCGGTCGTCTTATGTCTCCGTCTGCAGCGCTCTGGTGGATTATAGGCTTCCCAGCGATCGCTGTTGGTGCTGCTGTAGTTGGCGTCAACAAGAAAAGGAGAACTTGGTTGAAATGTAAGTTGAAGACAGCAAGGCCAGAATAAGGCAATCTTTTATTGTGTTGGAGTTGAGAAACTATATCCTAGTATTTTTAAAAAGGTTATATTGTTAGTTAGTAGGGGTGTGCATCTGTCCTTTATAGGACAATCCAATACGTATCTAGATACATGTGTTACGATACGATTCAGGGACGATACATGTTGATATGGAACGATTAGATGCGATTCGATTCAATGTTCTAACGATCCTGTGCGATTTGATGAGATATGAATCAATCTGATAGATACAGTTAATATTTGTTGAACGTTAACGCATTCAATTTATATTTATTAAAATAAGCCTTCTATAAAAGAGCCATACTTTCAAATAGTTATTTGGTAAAGGGACCATGGAATCATAGGTTTTCATATTTATTTATTTATGGCGTGGGTAAAAAATTGAAGACACATTGATCAATTTAATAATAGTCAAAGTAATGGATTTCATTTATATAGCGCTTTTCTAGACACCCAAAATACGCTTTACAGTGAAGGGGGGACCTCACTAACCACCAGTGTAACACACTGCTTAGAACTACATTTAGCCTATTGGTTTATTTATAGACTTCATCGCTGTCCTACATAATTTAAAAAATAGCGAAGCTTTTGTCAGTAATTCCATTCCTTCTTATAAGACCAAAAGGACTTCCACACGTTTGATGATTTCAGATTCACTGGGTCACTGAAAATCGTTTAACCGTTTTCGGACATATGAGCGTCATCCCTTGCGAGCCGTCTCGTTGTCACCAGGACCGTGAACGCGCCTTTACCTGCTTCCGAGATGCAGGGCGCGCGCGTAAATATGCGCAAACGCACACACGGATTTCATTTATGGATCCGTATCGAAACGGGAAGAAATCAGTTGACAATGCTGTCTTGACATCATTCTAAAGCTTCACTCAACCAATTCGCAACGTTTGAATCGGTGCATCGACAGATTCTTGGTCATTTTAAATCGATTCAGCTCGAAAGCCAAGGGGGATCTTTGGCAGTAAGGAGAACTGTTTTGTCAGTGGACCGATGAGCCACACATGAACCAAAGTGAGTAAAGTTATGTCATTGGTATAATTTATAGACTCATATTCCGGGCAAGCTAATGTGTATTCAGTTTAGATAAAGTTAGAGAAGAAGACCGTGCATACACATTACATACATGTTTACTAACTTTAGTAGGCCTACTCTGGGTCCCGGATATATGAACATAGAACGCATATAACATAAGTATTCTGGGTTATATTACAATATAAGGTAACATTTGGAGAAGTATATTTCAAAATCGTTAGGGTGAGTAGGCCTAGTTGAAGAGGAGGTTTGGGTACGTCTAGTGTTGGTTTGAGACCAATGGGGGGTCGGTGAGAACACAGGGGTGTCCAGTCAGAGTTACAAGTTGATAGGCTTTATTGTCCAAAGGAAAATAATAATAATAATAATAATAATAATAATAATAATAATGATAATAATGATTGATCCGTTTTTTATAGCGCTTTTCTGAATACTCAAATACGCTTTACAAATAAGAAAGGAATACATACAGACAATACAGACAATCACCAAAAGGGAAAAAATAAACAACGACACAACAATAGGCAACACATTAAGAGAGCGGGAGAGAGTGGAAGATGGCTTTCCCTCCCTCCCCAGGCCGGCTCAGCCTGTTACCTGGCCCTTCTCAGCAGGTGAGTCATCAGACACACCCTTTCTTATTAATCGTTTGAGTCCCGACAAGATTCTCTTAAATACATTAACACCTAGGGGTTTTCCAGAAAGGATTGGAATGAAGACGAGAAGGCGTAAACACTTTCCAGTTAACCTTACCAAAGTTAGATATTACAATTTATTCCATGGGTGTATTCTTTGTTACCGTGATTTTGCCATTTGTCACTCGCTGTCTGGACAGGCTCTCCAAAATGTCCCTGTGGTGTATTTGTTATTTTTAATGCATACTTGATTCTGAAGATGATGTGAAATCCCCCCCCCCCTCCCCCCTTCTGGGCCACCCCTACTACATTTGTTTGGGCAGCCACTGTCGAATTCCAGAGGGGCAAAGGCAGTAAAATATAACCATAGGTGAACCACTTGTGAAAGGAGGCCTGTGATGGGTAGCTGCTCTCGTAGACTAATGAGAGGAGGCCTGTGATTGGTGGCTGCTCTCATAGTCTAATGAGAGGAGGCCTGTGATTGGTGGCTGCTCTCATAGACTAATGAGAGGAGGCCTGTGGTTGGTGGCTGCTCAAATAGACTAATGAGAGGAGACCTGTGATTGGTGACTGCTCTCATCGAATGAAGAGACGAGGCCTGTGATTGGAGGCTGCTCTCATAGACTAATGAGAGGAGCTTCGAATCAAATCTTGTGTATTTGGAGGAGGGTCGTCTATTGCATGTATGAAATTCTTATGTTCTACACGGTTTTGGCTTGAGCATGGTCCGTTGCCGAAACACTTTTGCTGTAGATGCCTAATGGGGTTCATTGAAGCAGGAGAATAATGGTTTTGAAGAGGGGCTAATTGATGGTAAAGAATGAGGCCAAGAATATACATCTGCTTCAAACAGCCCACACGGCCCGGGGTGTAGTCTATTTTATTGTAGTGGGTATACTGTGAGCAGAAGCGGATCTTCCATTAGGCAAACCTAGGCAAGTGCCTAGGGCCCCAACCAAATCTGTCTTTATTAGGGGCCCCCAAATCTGACCCCCCCAGCCATTACTTATGTAAAGTAAAAAACAAACAAACATTTCTAGTAAAAAAAAATAACAAAAATATCAACATAACGCCGAACTAATGCCTAAATAATAATTTTCCAGCACACATGCCCCCCTCCATTGTGCATTGGACTAGTCCAGAATATGATTACGTAGTAACGCGCGCAGCGCGAAATAACGTACTTCAAACCAAAGCAGAGGGATGCGACTCGGTGAAAATGAAGCGGCGGAATTATGATAGTGGTTGTGCTAAACGAAAACAAAAAGCTGAGAAGAAAAGAATTGCAGATACACTGCCGAAATTGACTTCATTTTTTACACCTACTGCTGCCACAGCAGCCGCTGCTGAACTTGCGACAGGCTCTGCTGTTGGGGTTCTATACTGCTGCTCACCACTTTTCTCTGATATGAAGCCTTTTGAGAAGACGACAACAGTAGGACTTTGTGTTTACAAATGCTTTCTGTCTCTCACACACACACACACACACACACACACACACACACACACACACACACACACACACACACACACACACACACACACACACACACACACACACACACACACACACACACACACACACACACACAGAGCTTTGCCACTCACTCAGTCACTCACTCACATACTCTCTCTCTCACTCACACACACACACACACACACACACACACACACACACACACACACACACACACACACACACACACACACACACACACACACACACACACACACACACACACACACTGTTTTACTCACATGAAATGGTGAAGGCAACAGGGAAAATGGACATTTGAAGATGGAGAACTTAACCACTTGCACACCTAAACACCCCCCCTCTCTCTCTCTCTCTCTCTCTCTCTCTCTCTCTCTCTCTCTCTCTCTCTCTCTCTCTCTCTCTCTCTCTCTCTCTCTCTCTCTCGTCAATCACTCACTCACACTGAACCACTGCTTTGCCTGTCTCTCACTCACACACACACACAGCCACTGTTATTCCTGTCCACACACAAAATCTTTTCATTGGTCCTGTTTAAATGTAAATGGTGGTTTTCATAGACTCATATCCATTTTGTATTTTAGTTCTGTTAAGTGCAAGATCATTTTGTATCTCTGGCAGAGAATGGAAATTCTAATCTCTCTCTCTCTCTCTCGTTTGAGTAATAAACATGTAATTTTGGCAAAGGCTGGAGAAATCTGAAACTGATTTTACTGTGGAGAGTTGAGTGGCAGTGCACTATGGGTTTATTGCGATTCTAAGAGTATTGGGATGGTTATTTGTTTTGTGTACGTGTTTCAAAAATGAGGGCCCCATGTCTATATTTTGCCTAGGGCCCCAAAATGGCTAGATCCGCCCCTGACTGTGAGGATTCCCTCCCAGCCTCGTACAAACCCGTCCCACCGGTACGTGTAGCCTACGTGTGTGGCGCTTATGGGGTGTCGCACCACACTCACCAACACAGGGGTCTACAACCCGCTGATTTAAAGGTACGGCCACACCAACCGCGTTGCTCGCGTTAGGGGCGTTGAAAATCGGCATTTTTGCATAGGGAACCATTGGTCTAGGCGCGGTACACGCGTTGAAGCGTTGAAGCGTTGAAGCGTTGCGTTGGGGGCGCTAGGCGCGGCAGTTGCACGTAATTACGCACGTAAACGCAGTAACGCGCCCAACGCACCAACGCCCGGAGTTCAGAAAATTGAACTTTCAACGCTCCAACGCGTGACGCTTAGCCGCGGTAGCCAATCAGCGTGGAGCTTGACCCGACGTCACTGGCAGAGAGTAGTGAGCTTGCACAGAAGCATACGGCCGACATCTTTCTTTTTTCTTCTGGGTGGAAATAGTAACATAGTTACGCCATTAAATGCGTTTATGGAAACATTTCTAGCGAGAAATGTGCATTTTACTTTCATAATGTTCGCTCGGTGAATGTGAAGGATGTTTGGTTTGATAGTTATGACGAAGAGGGAACGCTCCGTTCACTAGCATGGACATGGACTCAATAGCTGCGTTGGCGCGTTGACGCGTTGGAAGCGTTGAACCACCACACACTGGTCAAGCGTCAGATTAGGCGCGGTACTCGCGATGTCCAACGCGAGTAACGCGGTTGGTGTGGCCGCACCATAAGAGTATAACGATTATCAACAATCATGGAAAGCTGAATATGTTTATCAGTTTTAATAACAGTATGAACAAATAGAACACAAAGATGACAAGTTGTCCTTTGTATATCTATAGAAGCGCAGCTTCGCGCTTCGTAACAGAGACAGGGCAGAGCGCGAGCGCGCAGGGGGGAGTTTATGAATGGTGAATGTAGGAGATAACTTCCCCTGCTAAAAGTATTTTATTGCAGTTTTACCCAACCGGTATTTGCGAAAAATAAACACAGAAGTGAAAGATCTGTCACAAGACGATTGATACGTATCCCGTGCACATTTTTAAGTGGGTGCAGTGGTGCACGCAAATCCTGGTGCGTTCCTAGTGGGTATACGGCGTATACCTGCGTATCACGTAGACTACGTCTGCGTCAAACAGCCCACACGGGTGCTGTAACTGCATCAATTATTTTATGTGGGAATCTGCGTGGGGTCCGCCTAAAGTGATGAATTCAGTTGACATCTGGTGACGTGAACCTCCTAGACTCTTCTCTCAAACATAGAAGGGGCGTGAGGGGGGCTATGATTGTAGGCTCTATGAACGTAGGCCGCTTCAATGTTTTTTTACAAATGAACTGAACACTCGGGCTACCCTGACGGCAGGAGATAGCCGCCGAGTGCTGCACTGGGAATGTGGACAGTCACACAGTGCTCATTCAATTACAGATATTACAGATAGATTACTACGTGTATCTATATAAACCTATCTAGATACTTACAGACCTTTAGTTAGCTCTTGTTAAACCTAGTTCTAGTTAGATATCTAAAAAAAAACTCTTTCAATGCACTTTTAAAGCCTACTCATGGGCAAGGGTGTGAGTTGGAGTCCCTATGGTACTTAAAGTGGACATATTGTGATTATTATCCCTGAATCAAGGGAACGAATCATTGAGTCCATCACTAATGTTCACAAGAATTAAAGCAACAGAAATGAAATGCCAGCGATATTGTATGGCGATATTGTCGCAACTACATATCGCTTTCAAAAATATACCGGTATAATTTTAAAACCGTTATATCGCCCAGCCCTAACTCAAGGTCCAGGTCTGTGTCCTGGTTTGATACGTTTCAAAAGATCTCCTTACTATGTTTGTTTGCCCTCTCTACAGTAATTTCCTGTCTGGTACTGAAATAAAATCCACAGAAACAACATGTAGTTGTGTTTGTGTCCAGGTCTCCAGTCTACTATGGATGAGGAGAGAGAGGAGGGGGGTCCTACCTCTAGGACCACTCTGTCTGGGGAAGATGGCTGCCGGAGCAAAGCTAAGAGGTAAGAAGAGGAACTCTCTGTCTGTGACTGTTGTCCATCTCAGAGCTCAGCACAGTGATACATCATGACTCCATCATTAGTCTGAGTAACAGCTGTTTGTGTGTTGTGTTGAAGCCCAGAGCAGCAGGAGAGAGCAGACTCCCTTCGACCCAGCTGTGTCTCCATGAAAAGTGACCACTCTATGGAACTTCCTTTAAAGTCTAAGGATGGAAATAAGTCTATCCGGGACACAGACCTGGACCTTGAGTAAGAGCTGTCATTAATCAATCATTAACTAACCAAAGAGGATTACTGTTCTACCTGTACTCACACACACACACACACACACACACACACACACACACACACACACACACACACACACACACACACACACACACACACACACACACACACACACACACACACACACACACACACACACACACACACGCACACAATCGTTAACTATGGGAGGATTTAACAGAGATTATAAAAATGCACCATCTATCAAACGTCCATAAATCCAAGCTTTGTTTTTCTAGAAGACTCCAGCAGCAGAGAGCAGACTCCCCTGGACCCAGCTGTGTCTCCATGAAGAGTGACCACTCTATGGAACTTCCTTTAAAGTTTAAAGATGGAAATAAGTCTATTGAGAAGAGGTGAGGATTTGTCAGTGTTATAGTTCTTCATGACCGGGTGACTCAACATACATGACGGACATCTATGGGCTTGTCTTTAACTGCAAAGTTCTTGTTTTTCTAGAAGACCCAAGCAGCAGAGAGCAGACTCCCCTGGACCCAGCTGTGTCTCCATGAAGAGTGACCACTCTATAGAACTTCCTTTAAAGTTTAAAGATGGCAATAAGTCTATTGAGAAGAGGTGAGGATTTATCAGAGATTATAAAAATACACCATCTATCAAACTTCCATAAAGCCAAGTTCTTGTTTTTCTAGAAGAGTCCAGCAGGAGAGAGCAGACTCCCCTGGACCCAGCTGTGTCTCCATGAAGAGTGACCACTCTATGGGTCATCCCCTTAACTTTAAAGATGGACGCCCCTCCAGAGAGGAGAGGTAGGAGTTTCTAACAGACGATGAACAGACCAGTTAAATGGTATCAGATTCTACCGATACTGATGCTTACAAGTTAGGAAAAATATTCTCTGTCTGTCTGTCTGTCTGTCTGTCTGTCTGTCTGTCTGTCTGTCTGTCTGTCTGTCTGTCTGTCTGTCTGTCTGTCTGTCTGTCTGTCTGTCTGTCTGTCTGTCTGTCTGTCTGTCTGTCTGTCTGTCTGTCTGTCTGTCTGTCTGTCTGTCTGTCTGTCTGTCTGTCTGTCTGTCTGTCTGTCTGTCTGTTCCAATATCCATACTTCCCTGAGTACATTTAAACCTAGTATACTATCCACACTCACTAAGTGAACATTTCAGTTGTGTTAGTATTGGTGTAGGCCTATTACAAATATTTATGTGGGTAGGCTACTCCAACCTCGTTGCTGATCGATATGTAACCATTTATTTGTATATAAATTATTGATTGCATTTTTCATAAATAGTTGGATGGAATCTGTTTCTTAAGCAATAAAATTGAACTGTATTGCTTTCTAGGCCAACGTACATTTACTAAGTTGTTGCTATTATATGTTATATGGAGCAATCTTTCATATTTATGAAGTTAACTCATACTTCCATTAGGGCTGCAGGATATATCGGCTATGTACGATATATCGATATAATTTCCAAGGGATACAAGATTTGACAATATCGTTTATATCGATATGCGTTCAAATGGTCAGTTTCCCCCTCAAGCGTCTACAGTGCTTGCCTTGGAGACTGTGAGCGCGACCCCTCCCCCTCCCACTCTGTCATTCCGAACGTGCCGTGTGCAAAGACGCCTCATTCCCACCCCCGCCGCCCCCTCACAACACAACAAGCATGGATGATACCCGTAAAGAAAACGAGACGGCGGCGGGAGACGAAATTGTTTCAAAGAGGAGAAACAACGGCTCCATAATGTGGAAATAGTTCGGGTTTAAAAAAAACAGATGAGCAGCAGCTGCAGGTCATCTGTAGAGAGTGTAGCAAAACCGTTGCGACTAAAAGTGGAAGCACGACAAATCTGTTCCACCATTTACAGCAGCGGTACAAAGTGCAGTATGAGGAATGCGTAAAACTCCGTGGCTGTGCTGCTGCATCACCGGCCGCGACAGTTTCTTCTGCCCCGAAACAAGGGCCGGCGCTCGGCAAATGTGTTGGGGGCGCCCTCTGGTGACGCTCTTAATTAATTAAAATATACGAAACAAGCAAAATGAAACCAAACATGCTCCCAAATGGAACGGAGAAGGGAGGGGGCGGGGGATTAAAGTTACGGCGCACTGAAACCTTCACCGTAGTACGCAGGACAATGCGACGAAGCCAATGCTCTTAATGGTAGCTAATGTGTGTAACCTACAGCTTTATATTGTTATGCATAGGTGATTATTTTGTGAAGAAGGTGAAAAAAGTCCCTTTTTTTTTAATATGTTCATTCAATTCTGTTGAAAATAACGATACAAAATCATATGTTGCAGTCATACTGACCTATGTTTTAATAAAAGTGCTTGCAACATCTCACATGTGGCTTTTGACTTACAAAAAAAACCTCTAACCCACTCTATAGAAGATATCGAGATATATATCGTATATCGCCATTCAGCCAAAAAATATCGGGATATCATATTTTGCCCATATCGTGCAGCCCTAACTTCCATGGTCGGTAAACAATGCGACTGCGATCGCTCAGACCTCTCGCTTATGAGGCTACTTTGCTAACAATGCTAAAAAACAAGAATATTTCTGCATGTGCATCCAGCTGTGTCTCCATGAAGAGTGACCACTCTATGGGTCATCCTCTTAATTTTAAAGATGGACGCCCCTCCAGAGAGGAGAGGTAGGAGTTTCTAACAGACGATGAACAGACCAGTTAAATGTTATCAGACTCTACCGATACTGATGCTTAAAAGTTAGGAAAAATATTCTGTCTGTCTGTCTGTCTGTCTGTCTGTCTGTCTGTCTGTCTGTCTGTCTGTCTGTCTGTCTGTCTGTCTGTCTGTCTGTCTGTCTGTCTGTCTGTCTGCCTGTCTGTCTGTCTGTCTGTCTGTCTGTCTGTCTGTCTGTCTGTCTGTCTGTCTGTCTGTCTGTCTGTCTGTCTGTCTGTCTGTTCCAATATCCATACTTATAGTATACTATCCGCACTCACTAAGTGAACATTTCAGTTGTGTTAGTATTGGTGTATGATGCTACAATGCTAACAATGCTAAAAACAAGAATATTTCTGCATCCGTTACGTGACGAACTAGGGCGTGGCTAGGCTCCCATGATGCAGAAGCATATCTCTCCTTGATGTTGCCCTGCGCCATTGAGCAGTTTACATAGGACTGAATGGGCGCCATTTTGGAATCCGGTGTCCATTCTATAATATGTCCATGATCCACAATCGGCGGTTTGACCGTTTTGTATGGAGTTAGAATTATGCCAAAACCCCGCTCACACGCAAAACGTGTTTTGCTCACGCACAATGATTCACACACACGCTCAGTGTGGTTTGCAATTACAAAACATCATTCACAAACTAATGCATTTTGCTTCCGAAACAAATACAGTATGTTTTACACAAAGTACAAAAAAAAATCCTTCAAGTACACAAAACAATTCTACAAGTACGGAACACTGAAAGCTACGTGTGGATCGGAAGGCATTTGCGCACGGATCAGCAAGGCGGAAAATTAGTGCCAAAAGTCACGTGACAAACAAATACCCTGTGATTCACACTACACAACAACAGGTGGCGTTGTTCCTGCCAAACCGCACGGTTTCCGTACGGTTTCCGTGCGGTTTAGCACTTTTACCGCGCCATTCTAGGGCCAGTTAGTTGCCTTCTTGGCTTTCCATAGAATCCACACACGGTTGGCCGGCATCAAATAAAGATTTTGGGGAGAAAAAAAGATCGTCCTGGCGGCCTTAAACTGACTCAACAGCGCCACCTGCTGTTGTGTAGTGTGAATCACAGGACAATTGTCCTGGGACAGTTTCTAACAGATGATGAAAACAGACCAGTTAAATGTTATTAGTCTCTACCGATACTGATGCTTACAAGTTAGGCAAAATTATTCTCTCTCTCTCTCTCTCTCTCTCTCTCTCTCTCTCTCTCTCTCTCTCTCTCTCTCTCTCTCTCTCTCTCTCTGTTCCAATACCCATACTTCCATTAGTACACTTGAACATAGTACACTATCCGCACTCACTAAGTGCGCTAATTTTCGGATGTCAGTGTTGTTCCAGATCGGATACTCCGTAGTAAACTAACCGGAAATTACGATCACGACTGCCGCCGCGGCTCCTCCCCCGCAATAAGCATCCCACTTTGAACGGTGAACGTTTTACGCCTAGCAGCTATAAAAAGCTATAAAAGCGAATGACTATTAATGCAGGCCATGTGGAAAATGCACCGACTTTGGCTCAGCCTGGCTCCGCCCTCTTCCGCTACGTAGCTCAAATTGATGCCGTTGAGTACGAAAAGTGTACATCGATCCAAACTTCGCTATTTGACCGTTTTGAGAACACCATCCGGGTCCTTTCAGTACACATATTTTCGCCTGATCTGATTTGGAACGCCCTATGTACTCAAACTAAGGCTAGTAAGTACGGATAGTATGGATATTGGAACACAGCATCTGTCTCTCTCCCCCCTCTTGTTTTTTTACTGTGTGTGTGTATGTTTACTGTGTGTGATTTCTCTCCCCAGAAAACCCCACCAGAGGTCAACTGTTACCAGTGCTCAGTCTGTACAGCAGCATCAAACAGAACTGATCAAGGTGTGTAAATGTCCAACAAGACATTTGACTTAAGCTCTAAATGAACATTAGAAAGCATCTCTTGTGGTGCTAATAGTCTCCAGGCTTCCGTCTTCAAACCAGCGGGACGTGAATCCAGGACAGATGCTTCTGATGTCCTCAGTGAGTTCAGAGTAAAGTTCTCCTTGATGTTTGTTCTGTTCCAGAGGGCTGAGGAGAACGCTCATGCTTTCCTAGACAAGGAGCTGAAGAAGCTCTGGAGGGATCTCTTCTCAGATTACCCACAATGCTCAGGGAGTCAGAGGGAGGAGGTGGATGGTAAGAACGAGGAGCAGAGGAGGCGCGCAACAGAGGGAGTGGTGGACATCACAAAGCTCTGCCTGATGGAGATGAACCAGGAGGAACTGGCCGACGCACTGAGGGAAAGTAAGAGACTCTTATTTTGAAGACAATAGAGACAATTATTTTGAAGCGCAGAAGATAATCTATCTTAAAAACAGTGAATAAATTCGAATTTTGAAGAGTAGTATGAAACTCATGATTTGCACTGTTCAGACTAAATTACACACTGTGAGATTTCTACATTTCTAACTTTTCAATATATTTTCTCTTGGGTGATAAATGGTTTGATCCAGGTATGTAGGGTTATTGTAGGGTTATCAGGTTAAATGGTTTGAACCAGATATTTAGGGTTACGTGGGTCTATCAGGTTAAAGAATGTTAAACATTAAATTACAAATAAACAGAAGAATAACTCGATGGAAGAGATGCAGCACTATCTTGTTATATCAGCATATCAAGTCACTTTCCACTGATTCACTATTAATATTATTATTATCCACAGACCAAAAAAAAATTATATAATATCTAAATAAATGATCCAGTCCTTGTCACGACCAGCTTCTGTATTCACAAGTAATGAAGCCACTAAATATCATGAAGTTGATAATTTTACAGGAAATATTGACATGCTTCCACTGATGTCACCATCCACTATCTGAGGTCTTCTGTGGTTTTCTCATTTAGGATCTGCTGCTGTCGAGTGCAAACACAAAATTAAGTCTCTTTTGAAGAAGAAATGCAAGTGTTTGTCTGAGGGTATTGCTAAAGCAGGACAGCCCACAGGTCTGAATGACTTCTACACAGAGCTCTTCATCACAGAGAGAGGCAGTGGAGAAGTCAACAAGGAACATGAGGTCAGACTGATTGAAACAGCTTCCAGGAGACAGGCCAAGGAGGAAACACCAATAAAATGTGAAGACATCTTTAAACCCTTACCTGATCAAGATCAACGAATCAGAACAATTATGACAACTGGAGTGGCCGGCATTGGTAAAACCGTCTTAACACACAAGTTCACTCTGGACTGGGCTGAAGACAAAGCCAACCACAACATACACTTCACATTTCTCTTAACTTTCAGAGAGCTGAATTTGCTGAAAGGGAAAAAGTTTAGCTTGGTGGAACTTCTTCATCACTTCTTTATTGATACCAAAGAAGCAGGAATCAGCAGATTTGACCTGTTCCAAGTTGTCTTCATCTTGGATGGTCTGGATGAGTCTCGACTTTCTCTGGACTTCCAGAAAACCCAGACCTGGACTGATGTCACAAAGCCGAACTTGGTGGACGTGCTGCTGACAAACCTCATCAGGGGTAACCTGCTTCCCTCCGCTCGCATCTGGATAACCACACGCCCTGCAGCAGCCAATCAGATCCCTGCTGAGTGTGTTGACATGGTGACGGAGGTGAGAGGGTTCACAGACCCACAGAAGGAGGAGTACTTCAGGAAGAAATTCAGAGAGGAGAAGCTGGCCAGCAAAATAATCTCACACGTCAAGAAATCAAGAAGCCTCCACATCATGTGTCATATCCCAGTCTTCTGTTGGATCACTGCTACAGTTCTGGTGGACATCTTCAAAACATCCCAGAGAGGAGAAGAGGTGCCCAAGACCGTGACTCAGATGTACAGCCACTTCCTGAGGGTTCAGTCCATACAGGGGGGCAGGAAGTATCATGGGAGTGCTGAAACAGATTCACACTGGAGTTCAGAGAGCAAGGAGATCATTGTTTCTCTGGGAAAACTGGCTTTTAACCAGCTGGAGAAAGGCAACCTGATCTTCTACGAGGCAGACCTGGCAGAGTGTGACATCAATATCAAATCAGCTTCAGAGTACACAGGAGTGTTCACCCAGATCTTTAAAGAGGAGTTTGGGCTGTACCGGGAAAGTGTGTTTTGCTTTGTCCATCTGAGCATCCAGGAGTTTCTGGCTGCCCTTTACGTCTTTCTGTCCTTCATCAACACGGGGGTCAATCTGCTCACAGAAGAAGCACCAACCTCTGGTAAAGATAAACTCCTTCACCTCTACCAGCGTGCTGTGGACAAGGCCTTAGAGAGTGAGAACGGACACCTGGACTTGTTCCTCCGCTTCCTCCTCGGCCTCTCTCTGGAGACCAATCAGATTGTCCTACGAGATCTGCTGGCACAGAAAAAAAGTAGATCACTGATCTCTACGATTAAGAAAGGTCTGCTGGGACAGACAGGAACTAGCTCACTGACCAATAAGGAAACTTACATCACATTAGTGTCTTACATCAAGAAGAAGATGAATGGAGATCTCTCTCCAGAGAGAAGCATCAACCTGTTCCACTGTCTAAATGAGCTGAACGATCGTTCTTTAGTGGAGGAGATCCAGCAGTACCTGACATCAGGAAGTCTCTCAAGAGAATCTCTCTCCCCTGCTCAGTGGTCAGCTCTGGCCTTCATCCTACTGACATCAGAAGAGGAGCTGGACGTGTTTGACCTGAAGAAATACTCTCCTTCAGAGGAGGGTCTTCTGAGGCTGCTGCCAGTTGTCAAAGCCTCCAAAACATCTCTGTAGGTTCACTAATAACATGTATTACGATACACATAACACAATATGCATAACTTTGGAATGTAAGGTTAAAATAATATGCAAAAGATCACTGTAGGTTCATAACAGCTTTATATTATATTAATATTATATTATATAACAACATGTATTACTATTCTACTCATATACAATAATATATAAAACATCTTGCAGGTGAACTATTAAGGTATAATGAATTTCTGTACACACAGAATACTAGAATATAGAAGTAGTATTCATTTAAGAATATATTTTGAAAACATAATTAAACATTTATTCCACATTTTACATCCAATACATAATTAACATTTATACATCTAATGATTAAGTAAATATTATTGTAACTAGTTAAATTCCTTCATTATGTAATAAGTTGAAGATTTATGTTAGTTTACTCACAGTTAGTAACATGTTCTGTTTATTGGTGTGTAGGTTAAATGGCTGTAAGCTGTCAGAGAGATGCTGTGAAGCTCTGGCCTCAGTTCTCAGCTCCAACTCCTCTAGTCTGAGAGAGCTGGACCTTAGTGCCAATGATCTGCAGGATTCAGGAGTGAAGCTGCTCTCTGCTGGACTGGGGAGTCCACACTGTACACTGGAAACTCTCAGGTCAGTTATCAGCCTCTTTTTCAAACTGGTTATTCTAGACTCTGGTAAGTGCTGCTCATGTCCGATGCATTTCTGTTAATCTTTTTCCGTGCTGACAAAACACTCACTGGTTTTACACAATGTAAGAACCTGTGAAGAAACGGTCTTAGCCTACCAAACACAGCTGACTTCTCCTGACTGTAACCGAACAATATCTCATCTGAGTTGTAGCTATTGAGGAAGGAGCATTTGTTTAATATCCTGTTTCATATCCAAGTGAAGGAAGTTCTGCAGTCTGGGATGATGTCATCTCCCCACTTACTCTTCCTTTTCTCGGACACGGTGACAGCTCTGTCTCAAAAAAGTATCAATGAAGCTTTTACTTGTCCGCCATATGGAATGAATACACTTTATAAATGTGGTTACTTTAGATGGTGTGTGTGTGTGTGTGTGTGTGTGTGTGTGTGTGTGTGTGTGTGTGTGTGTGTGTGTGTGTGTGTGTGTGTGTGTGTGTGTGTGTGTGTGTGTGTGTGTGTGTGTGTGTGTGTGTGTGTAGGTTGTCTGGCTGCCTAGTCACACAGGAAGGCTGTGCTTCTCTGGCCTCAGCTCTGAGCTCCAACCCCTCCCGTCTGCGAGAGCTAGACCTGAGCTACAATCACCCAGGAGACTCAGGAGCTGCGCTGCTCTCTGCTGGACTGGAGGATCCACGCTGGAGACTGGACACTCTCAGGTATGGAGAGGACAGCTCACCACTCAGGGACAAAGTCTCCTACAAGGATTCAACCCGCTGCTAGATGAAGGGGTTTGAAAAGGCAGCTGTAACTCATGTTGTGTAGAAAGTGATGAGACAGCAGATGATGAAGGTGAATGTTTCAACATGCTGCTCTCACTTTGTTTCCCCCCCAGTGTGGAGCACGGTGGAGTGTGGAGGCTGAAACCAGTTCCACAGAGGTGTAAGTGTCTCTTTATGTTTATGTTTATATATTTATCGATACATACATACATACATACATACATACATACATACATACATACATACATACATAGTACATACATACATACATACATACATACATACATACATACATGCATACATACATACATACATACATACATACATACATACATACATACATTCAAGTTTTGACAGTTAATTTCCAGCCTGTCTGTGTCTATATGATTTATATATACGAATCCTACCCAAGTGACCCAAACGATATGTATATGTATGTGTAGGTAAGCACGTGTATGCTTGAGTACATGTCTCTGTATGTTGTGGCAATCCGCTTCTCGTATGAGCCGGGTTCCAGGTACAAATGACGCTTGGCAGTGAGGGTTTAGCCGAACACGGCATTTATTACAGACAACTTAAATCATATAAGGTACTCGCGGTCTCTAGGGCCTCCGTGGGCCTCTAGGGTAGGGCTGGCTCGGCCCTTGCTGTCTCGTTACTCGTCGGCCCCTTCCGTCTGCTCCCGAGTGCCTTTTAAAGTCTGTCCCTGGCTGTCCAGCCAGGTGTCTCCCATCCCGCTGATTGGGGTTCGGTTGGTGCTCTCCGTCACCGGCTGGTGGGTGACGGTGGTATCGGCCATCCCGGACCAACCCTCGGGCTGGTCCGGGCCGAGGTTTAAGTGGCGGGATGCCACAGTGTATGGACCAGTTCTATGGTTCTTCAGTCCATCTCCAGCCTGTATGTGAGCTCAGCTCGTTCAGTCTGTTGTTTACACAGGTGTCCCTTTGAAGGGTGATTGCAATGTGTGTGTATTGGGAAATCCAAAAGTTTAATATCTTGGAAGATATTACAAATATTGTTTAGATATTTCATGTGAGTAATAAGCTCATTATGCCGAACATTTTGATGCATAATATGTTTATGTAGTGTAATATTGAGGGAGTAAATGCACTTTATACATTTGTCCTCGTTTCAATGTTTTGATTGGGACAGCCACTCACACACACATGGGATTACCAATGAACTTTAACTTTAATTGTGTTAAACACAATGTGTACTATTGCTTAGAAAATCGACAGCACATGATTCACTATCATAGTTCCTATCATATGATATTTTTTCAGTCTTTCTATGTTAAAGTTTGAAGAAGAGAATGCGATCAAAAAAAGATTCTGAAAGAGAATAAAAAGAAGAAGAATGCAGTAGTTTTAGTGATGATGATGATGATGTTGATGACGATGAAGAATGGTTCAGCAGCTCATCATGTCTTGTTCTCCGTCAGATGCCTGTGAACTCACACTGGACCCGAACACGGCCAACAGATACCTCTCTCTGTCTGAGGACAACAGAAAGGTGACGTGGGTTAGAGAGGACCAGTCGTATCTGGATCACCCAGAGAGATTTGACTCCTGGCTCCAGGTGTTGGTTAGAGAGGCTCTGACTGGCCGCTGTTACTGGGAGGTAGAGAGGAAAGGAGTTGTTGATATAGGAATGACATACAGAGGAATCACAACGAGAGGAGTGGGTGATGACGGCCTGCTTGGACGGAACAACAAGTCCTGGAGTCTTTGTTGTGATGATGACCGTTACTCTGCCCGGTACAACGGTAGGAGAACAGCCATATCTCTCCCCCCTGCTGGCTCCACCAGAGTAGGAGTGTATCTGGACCGGCCTGCTGGCTCTCTGTCCTTCTACAGAGTGTCCCCAGGTGGAGGAGGGTCCTCAGACACACTGACACACATCCACACCTTCTGGTCCTCCTTCACCCAGGAGGACCTCCTCCCTGGGTTCTGGGTAAGGGGGGGTCAGTTGGGTGACTCAGTGTCTCTGTGTCCGTAAAAAACAACAGACAGACAGGCGGGCACACACACACACACACACACACACACACTCACACTCACTCACACTCACACACACTCACACTCACACTCACACTCACACTCACACACACACACACACACACACACACACACACACACACACACACACACACACACACAGGGCTCTCAAGTCTCATGCATTCGGTGTGAGACACACGCAATTCAACCCATGCACACGCTCAAACGCCACACTTTGCACACCAATTTGCGCCGCTATTGAACAGTGGAACAGGTAGGAATCAAATGGGTACCCCGTATTTAGGGTAACCAAACGTCCTCTTTTGCCCGGACATGCCTTCTATTTGAGAAACTTTTAAAAAAATGTGACCGGGCAGAATTTCAAAATCATCCGTTATTTTATTAAAGCCTCATACATGTTCACATTGAATTTGCGTTGCGTTTCTCTGGGTCGTTCACAAACAACGACCTCCCCTACTCAGAACAACACTTCTCACTTCCACCAATTGCTTTGCATTGGTGGAAGTGAGAAGGGGGAGTGGTTAGGTAGAGCCATCAGATTGGACGGTTTGTCTTTAGAGTTACCGTCATGTTTTGTATATTTTTATTTACCATTATTGTTTTATAGGGAAAAACATTAACACATTTCTCCTACAGGGGATTGATGAAGTTCTATCTATTGAACAGAAAGAAACACTTGGTCATACTTTACACACTTTACCACAGCATTGGCGTACTGAATGCCACAGATATATTTTAAGCATTGCCACATAAATATATAATTATGTTTTTGCAATGTTTAAAATGGGAAAAGTATATGGTATATGCCTCTACTGGTGTTGCTTAGGGTAGTAGCCTTTTGAGGCAGTGTTGTTTCTGAATATTAGTGGCAAGGGCCAATAATGCTTACTATCATACATTAGAAGCCATGTCATTTGTATGCAGTCACATGTTAATTCCCCCCCCACACATACAAACACACATTCTCTCTCTCTTCTTTCTCTTTCCCGCTGTCTGTCTCTCTTCGTTTCTCTCTACCTATCTCTCATTTTCTATCTCCGGCTCCCTCTTGTTCTCTCTCTCTTTTCTTTCAATCTCTCTCTCTCTCTCTCTCTCTCTCTCTCTCTCTCTCTCTCTCTCTCTCTCTCTCTCTCTCTGTCTCTCTGTCTCTCTGTCTCTCTGTCTTCGTCTCTCTTTTCATTCTCGTTCTCACTGTGTGTCTCTGTGTCTCCCTCTCTCTCTTTTTCTTTCGCTCTCCCTTTCTCTTCTGGAAAGTATGGGATGATAAACCATGAAAAGACTTTTAAGATCTTCCATATTTAAATAAGCACATTCATTATTTGAAATGTATATAAAATACCTATTGATGCAAAATGTTTGTATATTTTTAGACGTTACCAGGTCTGGTGTTAAGGGCTCTGATATCATAATTAAATGGTCATAATCCCAACAAGGAACCTGATTTAAAGCAGATTTTATAACTATTTGTAATAACCAAGAGGTTTATGGGATAATGTTGCATGTTGTAAAATACTTTAAGCTGAGTCTTAATTTTTTGTGTTCTGTTTGGAACCAAACGGCCGCAGAATATGTTCAGCAGTGATGGGAATAACGGCGTTATAAATAACAGCGTTACTAACAGCGTTACTTTTTCAGTAACGAGCAATCTAATGGATTACTCTTCCCATCATTATAACGCTGTTACCATTACATCCAAAAAATGTGGTGGGTTACTATAATTGAAGCAGTTTTTTCATCAGACCCACTAGATCTCGCTCTCTCTCTTTACTGTTCTTCCTTGGTTAGAGGGTGGATACGAGACAATCGCATTAATGATAACGATTGGTTGAGGTAGAGTAACATGCCACGGTAAGCCAATCAGAGGTAGATTTGGGCGGGTCTTGTTTAAACACATTCGAAAGCACGCTCAGTCAGACAGACAACGACACTAGTGAGTCAACGTGAAACAGGAATGGCGAGCCCTAATAATCCTAAAACAGCCTTCTTTAAATGGAAGTATAGTATAGACATTACTTTTCCCTCCAAGAAATTAAAGGAACGAGTGTAATCGTGAAATGCACATTTTGCCACGTCGGTGTCAAGTAATTCAAACATTGTTCAACGTTGCATGCTTCCGTGCCTTCCATCCTTCCGTGCAGGAACATGAAATTGTTTTTTGGCTTCCATTAAGAAGGGGTGGACGTGGGTGGACGTGGGGTCCAAATTATTTGACACATTTGATCATTTAAAAAATGTACTTCAAAGTAACGCAATTGTTACTTTCCACAGTAACTAGTTACTTTCATAATTTGTAACGGAGTAACTACTTTAGTTACTTTTTGGGAGAAGTAACTAGTAACTGTAAGTAATTACTTTTTTTAAATAACTTGCCCAACACTGATGTTCAGTTATTAAAGATATGTGCACACCTGTTGATGATTTGTAATGTCTGCTGCTTTTGTTGTTTTAGTCCTTGTGTTTATTGTGTACATGTAAGGGACTATTTTTCCTTTATTTTTGTTAATGAGGCATAATTGTAATAAACAGCTCAGTGGATTCAACTGAATGTTCTTGTGTGTTCAGCCGATGATAATTCTCGTTTTATTAGCAAATAATGCCACATTTTGCTTGATGATATGATAGGGTTTTAAAAAAAATAGCGGGAAAAAAACAAAAACCCCAAAACTAACACGGAGCAATACACATAGGGAACCTTTTCCAGTTGACACACGCTTACCCTTCTGGACAAATAAGAGGTCACATTCATTCATCACGACTGTATCTGAAAATGTAATTTACTTTCATCAGGGCATCCTAGTTGTGAACACGTGCGCTGCCTCTTGTATGAAATTTTAAAAGTACAAACGTCAGGAAGATTGAATTTAGATATTTAGGAGTACGCCACACACACACACACACACACACGCACACTCACCAGTAATTTGTCACAACGCTAGAGAAAGTTATTACCTCTAAGGCAAATTCAAGTCTAGTTGCTCTTCAACTAACATTTTGCTAGGTAAGACCCTGAGGCCATTGTTACACACACACACACAAATACACACACACACACACACACACACACACACACACACACACACACACAAACACACAGATTTATCATTAAACCGGTTCTCAAAGGGTTGGGAGTAATGATTGACCGTCTGGGCTCCTGAACCATAACTGTGATCAGTGAAGAGATGAAATAGCAACGGTCTGAGGAGATCACAGTGGACACACACCTTGCTGGAGACCTCCAGTGGGGACCTCCTGTTCACTGAGCCCTGAGGGCGGCGCTGCGCCCCCTAGTGGACACACACCTTGCTGGAGGGTAGGAACAATACTCTGATTCCCTTCATCTGTTTATTTGCAGCCGTGGCTAAGTTGGATTCATTTAATTGTTTCCTTCATTCCTCCTCCTGCGGTCTTCATCCAATTAATGATTCACAACGTTAGAGGTGTTTAGTTTCCATGCCAACGTGTCATGTCTACACCCAATCGAAACTCCTCCTTCTGTGTAAATGAAGACGCTAGAAACACTGCCCTCTAGTGGTCGTTCTTGGTTAAAGCACAAACAACCTTTTATTGATTGATTAATTTAAGTACAGAGCGGAACGTTGTCAAATTTAACCGATTATCGAGAATAATCAAACAAACCCCAAAACAAACCCCACCAAACCTCAAACAAACCCCAACAGTGAGACACCCACTGGTGTCTCACTGGTGTCCCACTGGTGTCTTACTGGTGTTGAATCCATCCGTCACTGATGGTGCGCCCTCGCATAACTTGAACTGTATATGATTTAGATCAGTTAAAGCCATGCCCTGAAACACGTTGGAGGGCTAGCAGTAGAAGCTTCTCACTAAATCTGGCGCCAGTTATATCATCTATGTTTCATGAGGGAAGGATTTCTAGATTAAGTAAATAAACATAATTGTAACTCTGTAATGTGTGTGCGTGTGCGTATGTTTACGTGTGTATTTGAGTGTGTGTGTGTGTGTGTGTGTGTGTGTGTGTGTGTGTGTGTGTGTGTGTGTGTGTGTGTGTGTGTGTGTATATTTCTCACCAGATTACTTACTTCTAGTTTTTGTGCATGCATGTGTGGTTAAAAAAGTCAAACTCCACTGTTGTGTGGGAGGAAATTACTCCAGAAGACTTGGAGGATTAAAAATTGAACAAATGGGAAGAATCATCTGAACACATGAGAAGGTCCAGTTGATCGACTGAGCAATTACAAATCATGAACAGGTATCTTCAATAACTGAACATGTTGACTTGTTGTTCCCAAGAGAACACAAAGATCTTCAGTTTGAAGTCATTCACAACATCTTTACCCTTTCCCAATAATGATAACAACACTTATTATTTATGATTATGTTGTTAAATCTGCTTTCAAATCACGTTCCATGTCAGGCATGGCAAAATGAAAACTAATATCAAATTCCTTTATAACAATGTTGAAAATATATAAAATATTGTGGTAAAACAATGTACCATCAATCAACATTTAAAACACATATTACATTAGAGAGTAAATATTTATACAACCTGCTAAACCCAAAGGAAGACCTTCCTTTCATGGTTTATGCTGAACCTTTCAGAAGCCCAATAAAATGAATAATTTGGAGTACAGCGGAGCATTTAAACCAATCACAAAGTGTTGCAATCCCACTGAACGGGTTGACCCCTCAGAGCACCAACAGCTGCTGCTCAACAACCCGGTGCACAGGTACGTCCATGGGTCCACAGGTATTCAAACGTCCCCCTAACAGCTGGTCCTCCACAACGTCAGGACTGTGAGGACCCCCAGACCCAAGCGGCCCCCTCTAATCTGACGCTCAGCAGCCCAGCTGAACACAGAGAGGGCTGAGAGATGAACCACGAGAGACACTGATGTTACCTGCTGCTTACCACCGGCACTGACCTGCTGTGTGTTTAGGTCCATGAACGATGAGTGTGTGCGTATGTCTGTGTACATGTGTTTGTGCATGTGTGTGTGCATGTTTGTGTGTGTGCGTGTTTGTGTGTGTGTGTGTGTGTGTGGCTGTGTGTGTGTGCATGTGTGTGTGTGCGCGTGTCTGTGTGTGTGTGTGCGTGTGTGTGTGTGTGTGTGTGTGTGTGTGTGTGTGTGTGTGTGTGTGTGTGTGTGTGTTCATAGATTAATGAACGATGTGTGGGTGTGATTTTGTTTGTGTATATATGTGTGTGTGTCTGGTGTGTATATAATGAACGAATGAATGAATGATCTTTATTGTCAAAGTACAGGTACAGGTACAGGTAAATCGAAATTTGGGAGAGCTCCCCCCTGATGCTTAAAAAAAAGAGAGGACAAGGAACATACATAAACAATATATACTGTCTGATAAAAAAAGACACTGTTATAACTGGGCAGAGTATTTAAAAGATGTTAATCCGCTGTCCACTAGGTGGCAGGCAGCAACCCTTTGTTGTTACGGTTGAGTTAACCTATGAGTGAGGCACAGAACAAGTTCAGTCAGCCATGTGCCCTTGTTTACCATGTTACGTATGCTGCACACTGTGTTCGTCAGGAACGAAATAAAGCTCCTTAATTGTGCAATAAGAAGCCTCCCGTGAGTTACTACAGACGCTGTATATATATCTAACTAAAACTGATACATCTAATATATATCTAACATCTAATATAAATCTAACATCTAATATAAATTGAACTAAAACATACATCTAATATAGTCCTTAGAAAAATAAATAAATATTTAATATAATAATATATATAAATAGTAGATAAACAAATAGATAAACAGTGGCGATTTCTCTAAGACTGCAAGGGAAGCTCAGCTTCCCCTAAAATTTCGAACATTAAATTGTCAAATATGTATTGTTGTGTTAACATTTCATTGACTACAAATTCGTTAAAATACGTTCATGTCGAAGACGAGTTCGATAAGAATCCTATCCAAGACTGACTCGATTTTGTTAACTTCTCATACATTCCCGTAATGTCAATGCATTAGACCGTAGAAGCCGAGCGTCCATTCACTTCAATGAGACTGCATGGAACAGTTTTTTTCATTGCCTCGAAACTCGACGGTCATTGGATAAATGCCCAGATTTGTCCCGCCCCCGGACGCTCAGCGTCTCTGGGGGTGGATGGAGCAGTGGGCTGGCCTGGGCTAGCCTGGACGCTGGGCTTCCGCGTTATGATTGGAGGATCAGTCGAAAGTCTGAATCACTTTTTGATTGACAGCTATTTGAGATATACACAGTCACTTCACTATCGGAGTTCAGTCCCATCGCGGATTTTGCAAGTCACTGGCGAGCCGTCTCGTCGTCACCAGGACCGTGAACGCGCCTTTACCTGCTTCCAAGATGCTGGGCGCGCGCGCAAATATACGCAAACACGACAGCGGTTACGCCCAATTCCTTTAGTTTCATTTGATGGATTCGTATCGAAACGGAATGAAATTAGTTGTCAATGCTGTCTTGATATCAGGCTAAAGCTTCACTCAACCAATTCGCAACGTTTGAATCGGTGCAGCGACAGATTCTTGATCATTTTAAATCGATTCAGTTGGAAAGCCGAGAGGGATCTTTGGCAGTCAGGAGAACTGTTTTGTCAGTGGACCGATGATCCACCCATGAACCAAAGTGAGTAAAGTTATGTCATTGGTATAATTTATAGCCTCATATTCCGGCCAAGCTAATGTGTATTCAGTTTAGATAAAGTTAGAGAAGAAGACCCTGCATACACATTACATGTATACTAACTTCAGTTCTCTGGGTCCCGGATATATGGACACAGAACCAGTGGCGGCTGCTGGTCTTTTAAAGAGGGGAAGCTCATTTTTGGCCTACATCAAAATAGTTGTCAATTTATTTATACCTCAATTCGGCCCTCCGTTCCTTTTCAAGAAAATGCTAGCTGGCTAGTTCACTCCGACCTAGCCAACAGTATAAATGAACGAACTAACGAAACGATATTAATCTCGGAACAAGGAAATGCGGAAAGTATGTTAAACTGAAACAAGGAAATACAATAAATGTGTTTTATTCACAGTGTAATAAATTAATAATGGAAGCAATTTCGCCAAGCAAATACCAAGAAATGCGTTGCAGTTTGTCATGAGACTTCACTTGCAAAATCCGCGATGGGACTGAACTCCGATAGTGAAGTGACTGTGTATATCTCAAATAGCTGTCAATCAAAAAGTGATTCAGACTTTCGACTGATCCTCCAATCATAACGCGGAAGCCCAGCGTCCAGGCTGGCCCAGGCCAGCCCACTGCTCCATCCACCCCCAGAGACGCTGAGCGTCCGGGGGCGGGACAAATCTGGGCATTTATCCAATGACCGTCGAGTTTCGAGGCAATGAAAAAAACTGTTCCATGCAGTCTCATTGAAGTGAATGGACGCTCGGCTTCTACGGTCTAATGCATTGACATTACGGGAATGTATGAGAAGTTAACAAAATCGAGTCAGTCTTGGATAGGATTCTTATCGAACTCGTCTTCGACATGAACGTATTTTAACGAATTTGTAGTCAATGAAATGTTAACACAACAATACATATTTGACAATTTAATGTTCGAAATTTTAGGGGAAGCTGAGCTTCCCTTGCAGTCTTAGAGAAATCGCCACTGCATCAGACACACCTTTTCTTGGAAATCGTTTAAGGCCTGAGGTTCTCTTGAATACATTAACACCTGGGGGTTTCCAGAAAGGATTGGAATGAAGACGAGAAGGATTAAACACTTTTCCAGTTAACCTTACCAAAGTTAGAAAGTTACAATTCATTCCAGGGGGGCATTCTCTGTTGAGTGTGATATCATACTCTTACCGTGATTTGCAATTGGTCACTCGCTGTCTGATCAGGTTCTTCACAATGTCACTGTGGTGTATTTGTTATTTTTAATGCATACGAAGATGTCAAAAAAAATATATATATACATCTGCTTCAAACGGCCCACATGGGTCTCCAAGGCTGTGACTGCATCAATGGTTTTATGTGGGAATCTGTGTGGGGTCGGCCTAAAGTCATGAATTCAGTTGACATCTGGTGATGTGAACCTCCTAGACCAGGGGTCGGCACGGCCCGCGTGCCATAACTGGCCCGCAAGACATAATATCTGGCCCGGCAGATTATTCTGACGTTATATTATTATTATTATTTTATTTTTATATATATATATCTGTTAGCTTAAATGTAAAGGGCCGGATACAGTGAACTTTTTTTTTGTCCACAACCGTTTTTGAATTTAAATGTATCAAATCCTGCTACTACTCCCGGAAGATTCGAGACACACTCGTCGCGGTCACACGTAAGCTGCGAGGGGCTGAGCGGGAGTTATTGGAAACTATGCACTATTAAATTAAACGGACGCCCCTTCTATAGGCCTATAACCTATACAACAACCATGGCGACCCAACATTATGTATTTTTGTGTGATACTGCACGCAGAGAAAGGCAGGAGCTGTTGACAAAAGTCCACAAAAGATTTAAGACGCCAAGCTCTGAGACTCTTGCTGTTTAATTCAAGTAGAGTCTGTGATGAGGCTACTTCGCCTACCGCTCTTCTAACGGTGAGTAGGCTAGGAACGTAGGTTTATGTGTGTGCGTCAGTCAGCACCTGTGACCCCTGTAAAAGGGTTGAAATTATCATCAAATGAATTAATAATCAGCCGACGCTGTGTCTCTTCTTCATGACACAATTCTATAACTCTGGCATCATACTCACGAACATTAGTAAAGGCACTAGCCCATTAAAGAAGGCACTTAAGTATAGGTTCAACACTGCAAGTGTTGCAATACCAGAACAAAATAATTAAGTGCAGCAAATGTTCTTAAATGCAATGCTACATCATGTATTGTTCCATTTTAACTGTAATATTATAAATGCATTACTCATCAAACTGTTTTTATCCCTTTTAACCCCAAGTTATTCTATTTATATTTTACATGACCACTTTATTCTTTAAAGAATTGCTCATTCTCTTTTAACTGCAACAGTGCTTTTAGCTTCCACTTGACAAATGTATTTAGCTTGTAGCATACTCATGACCTTCAGATTGTACTTATACACAACCAAAATGGATTAAATGCATGTAAACCAGGCCTACACACCATGCAGCGACGCACCACACTGTATTGTGAAAGATGGCGCCGGCCACCATGTGGTTCTCAAACAATCATCTTTTGAGCTGAATAAACCCTCTAACATGACCATTTCAAAATGCTGATGCACTTCAATACATTCCCCATTATGCTCAACACATATATAATCGACCGTGAGCCATCTGTTATCAGTATTTACCTGTAAAAGGGTTGAAATTATCATTAAATGAATTGATAATCAGCCGACGCTGTGTCTCTTCTTCATGACATGAGTTGATCTGAAGAGCAAACACACTGCGCCCCCTACAGAACTGATGCAGACCAGAACAATTGGTCGCCGGCTCACCAAAATACACCGATCACAGGATGATAGATTAATCATGTACTGTTTTAGACCATAGAATCCTGTAAACTGTTAGAAAACAAAGTCACAATGATACACAAAATAGGGAAATAATGATTATGGCTTATGACCAAAATAAACACATTAAATAAATACCTTTAATGTGTTTTTAATACCTTTTCAAAATAATAGCTTGTAAACCGTCAATCAATATTATTATAAAAATCAAAATATATTCATTCAGCCTACTACACACCCACCTTGTGTGTGTGTGTGTGTGTGTGTGTGTGTGTGTGTGTGTGTGTGTGTGTGTGTGTGTGTGTGTGTGTGTGTGTGTGTGTGTGTGTGTGTGTGTGTGTGTGTGTGTGTGTGTGTGTGTGTGAGTACAAGAAGAACAGTAACACTTTAGTTAGTTAATGATTGATTAATGACAGCTCTTACTCAAGGTCGATCTGAGGTGTTTCTGATAGCGTGGATTCGTTTCAAAAGATCTCCTTACTATGTTTGTTTGTCCTCTTTGCAGTAATTTCCCGTCTGGTACTCAAATTCAATCCACAGAAACAGTATGTAGTTCTGTTTGTGTCCAGGTGTCCAGTCTACTATGGATGAGGAGAGAGAGGAGGGGGGTCCTACCTCTAAGACCACTCTGTCTGGGGAACATGGCCGCCGGAGCAAGGCTAAGAGGTAAGAAGAGGATCTCTCTGTCTGTGAATGTTGACCATCTCAGAGCTAAGCAGTGATGTATAATGACTCCATCATTAGTCTGAGTAACAGCTGTGGGTGTATTGTGTTGAAGCCCAGAGCAGCAGGAGAGAGCAGACTCCAATGGATCCAGCTGTGTCTCCATGAAGAGTGACCGCTCTATGGAACTTCCTTTCAACTTTAAAGATGGAAATCAGTCTATTGAAAAGGGGTGAGGATTTATCAGAGATTATAAAAATACACCATCTATCAAACATCCATAAATCCAAGTTCTTGTTTCTCTAGAAGAGTCCAGCAGGAGAGAGCAGACTCCCCTGGACCCAGCTGTGTCTCCATGAAGAGTGACCACTCTATGGAACTTCCTTTCAACTTTAAAGATGGAAATCAGTCTATTGAAAAGGGGTGAGGATTCATCAGAGATTATGAAAATACACCATCTATCAAACGTCCATGAATCCAAGTTCTTGTTTTTCTAGGAGAGTCCAGCAGCAGAGAGCAGACTCCCCTGGACCCAGCTGTGTCTCCATGAAGAGTGACTGGTCTATGGATAATCCTCTTAACTTTAAAGATGGACGCCCCTCCAGAGAGGGGAGGTAGGAGTCTCTAACAGACGATGAAAACAGACCAGTTAAATGTTATCAGACTCCACCGATAATGATGCTTACAAGCTCTCTCACTCTCTCTCTTTCTCTCTCTTTATGTTTACTGTGTGTGTGTGTGTGTGTGTGTGTGTGTGTGTGTGTGTGTGTGTGTGTGTGTGTGTGTGTGTGTGTGTGTGTGTGTGTGTGTGTGTGTGTGTGTGTGTGTGTGTGTGTGTGTGTGTGTGTGTGTTCTCTCCCCAGAATACCCCACCAGAGGTCAAAGGTTACCATTGCTCAGTCTGTACAGCAGCATCAAACAGAGCTGATCAAGGTCTGTAAATGTCCCACATGACATTTGACTTAGGCTCTACATGAACATTAGAAAGCATCTCTTGTGCTGCTAATAGTCTCCAGGCTTCCCTCTTTAGACCAGCGGGACATGAATCCAGGACAGGTGCTTCTGATGTCCTCAGTGAGTTCAGAGTAAAGTTTTCCTCGATGTTTGTTCTGTTCTAGAGGGCTGAAGAGAACGCACACGGTAAGAACGAGGAGCAGAGGAGGCGCGCCACAGAGGGAGTGGTGGACATCACAAAGCTCTGCCTGATGGAGATGAACCAGGAGGAACTGGGCGACACACTGGGGGACAGTAAGAGATTCTTATTATGAAGATAGTAGAGACAATTATTTTGAAGCGCAGAAGATAATCTTTTTTAAAAACAGTGAATAAATTTGTATTTTGAAGAGCAGTATGAAACTCATGATTTGCACTGTTCAGACTAAATTACGCAACAATAAATTGTTTGATCCAGATATGTAGGGTTATTGTGGGTCTATCAGGTTAAAGAATGTTAAACATTAAATTGCAACTAAACAGAAGAATAACTCGGTGGAAGAGATGCAGCACTATCTTGTTATATCAGCATATCAAGTCACTTTCCATAGATTCACTATCAATATTATTATTATCTACAGACCAATCATATTGATGTGAAAATAACAAACAAACTTCTGAATAAATGATCCAGTCCTTGTCACAACCAGCTTCTGTAACCACAAGTAATGAAGCCACTAAATATCTTGAAGTTGATAATTTTACAGGAAATATTGACATGCTTCCACTAGGGCTGTCAATCCTCCCCTCAAATCATATTCGAATTTCTAATGCTTCTTATGTTGAATATTCGAATAATATTCGAATATTTAAATGTTTTTTTTCGTTTTTTTTTTATATCATTATATACACCGATACCATCTTATTATTAGGCATACGTCCCGCGTCCACTAGAGGGTGCGTCAACCAAATCTGTTAGGTAACATTTGCAACAAGTTTTACCAAATCAATACAAAACTTATATAAATAGGTAAGATATAACGCCAGAAATATTCGAGCAATGATTTTTAATGAAGAAGCTCGGCAACATTCTCGGCAGTGTGGCTTTTTTTTTCGTTTGGAGAACGATATCCTTCATTTCCCAGTCCTTGTTTATGAAATGTGCCGTGACCGTCACATATGAGTCCGTGGCCACTGATGTCCATCCATCTGTGGTTTGAGCGATCGATTGTCCACTAATAATTTCACGGATGTTTTCTTTAGTGGTATCATACAGCTTTACAATTCTGTTGGTAATTGTCCCACGAGAGGGAACGTGTGCCGTGGCTCAATCTCGCGGATGAACTCCTTAAACCCGTCCCCCTGCGAGATGTTAACTGGCCTCATATCTTTGCAGATAAACTCAGTCAGCTTTTTCGTTATTGTCTCTTGCCGCCCAGCTGGCAGACAACGAGATGAGGAGGGAGGCAAAAACGATGTTATTCTTGGCTGTTTTGACCGTGGCTCTTCCTCAGCCGCTAACTGTTCTGCGTACTCCGAGTAATGCACTGAATGGAGGTGTGCGCTCATGTTGCTCGTAGTCGAGTGGTATTTTAACGACTTACAGCATAATTTGCAAATGACGGTTTCTCTGGATGTAATCTTCTCGTTTCTCGATGGAAATCCAACATTTTTCCGGACAGTGCTTTTTAAGTTTTTAGGAGTTATGCTTTCCAGCTCTGTTTCGCGAAAAAAAAAAAAAAAAAAGTTTGAACGTTAGTTGCCGCACTCGAATGTTCTCATATTTTAAAAATTTGAATTATATTCGAATAGCGAAGTTCGTTTTGACAGCCCTAGCTGCCACTGATGTCACCATCCACTATCTGATGTCTTCTTTTGTTTTCTCATTTAGGATCTGCTGCTGTCAAGTGCCAACACAAATTTAAGTCTCTTTTGAAGAGGAAATTCAATTGTATGTCTGAGGGAATCGCTAAAGCAGGACAGCCCACAGGCCTGAATGACTTCTACACAGAGCTCTTCATCACAGAGAGAGGCAGTGGAGAAGTCAACAAGGATCATGAGGTCAGACTGATTGAAACAGCTTCCAGGAGACCGGCCAAGGAGGAAACACCAATAAAATGTGAAGACATCTTTAAACCCTTACCTGGACAAGATCATCCAAACAGAAGAATTATGACAACTGGAGTGGCCGGCATTGGTAAAACCGTCTTAACACAGAAGTTCACTCTGGACTGGGCCGGAGGCAAAGCCAACCACGACATACACTTCACATTTCTCTTAACTTTCAGAGAGCTGAATTTTCTGAAAGGGAAAGAGTTAAGCTTGGTGGAACTGCTTCATCACTTCTTTATTGAGACCAAAGAAGCAGGAATCTTCAGATTTGACCGGTTCCAAGTTGTCTTCATCTTGGATGGTCTGGATGAGAGTCGACTTCCTCTGGACTTCCAGAACAACCAGACCTGGACTGATGTCACAAAGCCGATCTCGGTGGACGTGCTGCTGACAAACCTCATCAGGGGCAACCTGCTTCCCTCCGCTCTCATCTGGATAACCACACGCCCTGCAGCAGCCAATCTGATCCCTGCTGAGTGTGTTGACATGGTGACGGAGGTGAGAGGCTTCACCGACCCACAGAAGGAGGCATACTTCAGGAAGAGATTCAGAGACGAGAGGCTGGCCAGTACAATCATCTCCCACGTCAAGAAATCAAGAAGCCTCCACATCATGTGTCACATCCCAATCTTCTGTTGGATCACTGCTACAGTTCTGGAGGACATCTTCAAAACATCCAAGAGAGGAGAAGAGGTGCCCAAGACCGTGACTCAGATGTACAGCCACTTCCTGAGGGTTCAGTCCATACAGGGGGGCAGGAAGTATCATGGGAGTGCTGGTGAAGAGAAACTCCTCCACCTCTACCAGCATGCTGTGGACAAGGCCTTAGAGAGTGAGAACGGACACCTGGACTTGTTCCTCCGCTTCCTCCTGGGCCTCTCTGTGGAGACCAATCAGATTGTCCCACGAGGTCTGCTGGGACGGAAAACAAGTAGATCACTGATCACTCAGATTAAAAAAGGTCTGCTGGGACAGACAGGAACTAGCTCACTGATCAATGAGGGTACTTACTTCACATTAGTGTCTTACATCAAGAGGAAGTTAAATGGAGATCTCTCTCCAGAGAGAAGAATCAACCTGTTCCACTGTCTAAATGAGCTGAACGACCGTTCTCTAGTGGAGGAGATCCAGCAGTACGTGACATCAGGAAGTCTCTCAAGAGAATCTCTCTCCCCTGCTCAGTGGTCAGCTCTGGTCTTCATCCTACTGACATCAGAAGAGGAGCTGGACGTGTTTGACCTGAAGAAATACTCTGCCTCAGAGGAGGGTCTTCTGAGGCTGCTGCCAGTAGTCAAAGCCTCCAAAACATCTCTGTAGGTTCAATAATAACATGTATTACGATACACATAACACAATATGCAAAAATTAGGAATATAAGGTTAAAATAATATGCAAAAGATCCCTGTAGGTTCATAACAGTTTTATATTATATTATATTTAATTAATATTATATTATATAACAACATGTATTACTATTCTACTCAAAACAGAATAAACATCCTAGTAGAATATAAAAGTTACAATAATATATAAATTATCTTGCAGGTGTACTATTAAGGTATAATGAATTTCCGTACACACATAATACTAGAATATAGAAGTAGTATTCATTTAAAAATATATTTTGAAAACACAATTAAACATTTATTCCACATTTTACATCCAATACATAATTAACATTTACACATCTAATGATAAAGTGAATATTATTGTAACTAGTAAAATTCCTCCATTATGTAATAAGTTGAAGATTTATGTTAGTTTATTCACAGTTCCTAACATGTTCCTGTTTATTGGTGTGTAGGTTAAATGGCTGTAAGCTGTCAGAGAGATGCTGTGAAGCTCTGGCCTCAGTTCTCAGCTCCAACTCCTCTAGTCTGAGGGGGCTGGACCTGAGTACCAATGATCTGCAGGATTCAGGAGTGAAGCTGCTCTCTGCTGGACTGGGGAGTCCACACTGTAAACTGGGAACTCTCAGGTCAGTTATCAGCCTCTTCTTCAAACAGGTTATTTTTCTAACTTCGCTCGGTGTTTCACTATGGGAATCGGCTAGGCGTGACCTACTACTGGAAGCTCCAATTGCACCACGTCTGTCCTTGACACACAGGTCGGACTGTGCCCCAGGGTCCCGCCCCCTGCACTTATACAGTCGACCCGCCCTCCTCAAATCATTCTCGCTTTCTTCCCGTGAGAAAGCTGCTCAAGCTCCCTCTAGGGTTAGCTTTAAACTGCTTCACAGTTCACAGACGGGCCGTCAAGGATTCCGTCTCCGAACGCAGTCGTAGGCTTTTAACCTGGTTCGGCTGAGTAATAACTTCGTAAGAAGCTATCTGTTACTACACCCGCTGGGCAGTGTCCGCATAAAGGCGAGCTGCTTCTCCTGTTACCCTGTATTTGTTTACAGGTGTCACTGGTTTACGGTGTAGCTTATCGGCTAACACATCACGGCGAGCTTACCACGGCACAGTACACATTAGCTTGTTGGCTGAGCCAAAATACCCGGAGTATAACGAACGCATCACGGCGAGTGAACTCTGCGGTATGCCTTCGCTCGCCACCCCCGCCAAAGGGTCGGAGCCGAAGGCTAGGGAGGCTGTATCCCGCCTGTGCCCCGCGTCATGTGGGGCCTCCATATCAGGCCGGGACCCCCACTCCATGTGCATAGCGTGCATGGGCACGCTCAAAAAACACGCTCAAGCTTCGCTAGCGGACCCGCATTCATGCGCTCACTGCACATCGATGCCGGAGAAAATTCTGGAAAGGAGGCTAAGGGTGACGGTGGCTACCAACCAGGATCCCTGCCTGGCGGGTGTCTGCATATCAGGCTGAAATCCTAGAGGAAATGGGTCGCCAGCTAGACTCTGGGTCACCCAACCCTGCCCTCTGGGATGAAATTTGAATCGTCAATGACCTGGTCCTACGCTCCTCACGGGGCGCAGTTCAGGGCTGTGGTCGAGTCATGGGACTCGCAGTCTCGGGTGAGAGAGCGTTATGGCTCAGTCTCTCCGGACTGAGTGACGCGCAGAAAGCCGAGGTCATGGATGCTGCATATGACCCAACCAAGGGTCTGTTTGGTCCAGCGCTGGAAAAGATGAGAGAGACCAGCACTCTCAGGAAACAGGGAGGAGAGGCCTTCGATCTCTGCCTTCCCCGAAAACAGGCTCCCCGCCCACCCCAGCCAGCGAAGTCAGGCTTTGCGGCCGCCGCCGCGGCAGCAAGGGGAAAACAAGGGGGAAACAGGCCTCAGAAAGCATACAGACCAGCCCACGCAGCTGGCCCACAGGCCGACCAACAGCCTAGGTCAGAGAACCCAAGGCCATGGGGCAAACACTCCTTCGCTGCTGCGGCAGCCAGGAACCGCTCTCCCCACCCCGGGGTGGGGAAGAAGAAGCGTGCGACCTAGCAATCCCAGCTTCTCTCTCTCCCCCTCCCATGAAGAAAAGAAAGCTTGAGGGGGTAGAGCAAAGCCCCGAGTTCCATGGTTCAGGGACCTGGATATGTTCAAGTACTCCAGGGGCCCTTTCTCAGTCTCTCTCGCCTCACGTTCAGGGCGAACTGAGACAGGGGCAACGGTTGACACAGTGCCACCAAGCATTTTCCCAGTGTCACACAATAAACCCTGCATTTTCGCAACCAGGCCCAGAGCCAAGGGTGAAATGCACAAAACAAAACAAAATAAAACAATGTCTTGGGCCCTACATTCTCATGGGGGGAGCTCACGCTTCTCCTGTGAGGGCAGACCTCTCCCCTTGCGTCCCGAGGGTGACGTTGTTGGGGTGCGATCACATGAGCCCGCTCGCTATGCGAGTGGAACAGTGGCGCGCATGCGCAGTTCACCCGTGGATCCTGTCTACGGTTTCCCAGGGTTACAGACTGCAGTTTGCTATGAAACCACCCAGATTCAACGGCATGTTGGTTTCTATGGCCAGTGGGGATTCGGCACGAATCCTAGAGGACGAAATATCGTCCCTGCTGCGAAAACAAGCGATCAGGGCTGTCCTGAACGAGCAAGCCCAACGGGGTTTTTACTCCCGTTATTTTCTCATTCCGAAGAGAGGGAGCTCGTCCCTTCGCCCCATATTAGATCTCCTCGTGTTAAACAGACACCTGCGCAAATACACGTTCAGGATGTTAACACACAAAGTGCTCCGTCGTTCAATCCGTCCAGGGGATTGGTTTGTAACGATCGATCTGTCAGACACATATTTTCACATTGCCATCTATCCCGCACACCGGTAATTTCTCCGGTTCGCTTTTCAGAACAGGGCTTACGAATACCAAATGGTCCCGTTCGGGCTATCGTTGGCCCCGAGAGTGTTCAGCAGGTGTGTGGAGGCAGCACTGTCACCGTTAAGAAACAGCGGCATCAGAATATACTCTTATCTGGACGATTATCTGATATGTTCCAGTTCACGCGAACAGGCACTCAGAGATTCTACTACGGTGGTAAATCATCTGAGGACTCTGGGATTCAGCATAAATTGGGAAAAGAGCCGTGTGGACCCCGCCCGATGTGCGGAATAATTGGGTCTCCACATAGACTCTCTCTCTTACCGCGTCACACTATCAGAGAGGAGACTAACTTCTCTCACGCAGTGTCTCTCCCTCTTCAGGCGGGGAGAGACCGTATCATTCAGGTTATGCCTACGCCTGCTTGGCCTTATGGCTTCGGTGATATCAGTAGTACATTTGGGTCTTCTGATGATGAGAGATTTTCAGCGCTGGGTCGCAGCACTACGTCTGTGCTCCCGTCGCCACCTGAATCGCAAGGTGAAAGTAACACCAGCGTGTGTTACCGCTCTCCGCCCGTGGTCGGTGCGCACGGTTCTGACAGCGGGCGTCCCGCTGGGGGCGGTGTCGTCCAGGGTAACCATGACAACGGACGCGTCCTTGTCAGGGTGGGGTGCGACAATGATGGGCAGAGCAGTGAACGGCACCTGGAGTCGCGATCTACCTCAGGCTCACATAAACCTCCTAGAACTTTGGGCTGTGTTCCTTGCTCTAAAACACTTCCTGCAATTTATCCACGCCCGCCATGTCTTGGTAAAGACAGACAATTCCACTGTAGTGGCATACGTCAACCGGCAGGGCGGCACTCGCTCACTGAAACTACACGAGTTAGCTCGAGAAATGATCTTGTGGAGCAGCACCAGACTACTGTCCCTTCGGGCGACGCATGTACCGGGGGTCCTGAACAGAGGAGCAGATCTTATGTCCAGAGGAAACCCCCTGTACGGGGAATGGACTCTTCATCCACAGGTTGTGGGGCAAATATGGCGGAGATACGGCTTGGCAGCCGTAGATCTCTTCGCCTCGCTGGAAAACACTCAGTGCCCGTTGTTTTTCTCCCTGTCAGACGTAAGGGCTCCCCTAGGGGTAGATGCGCTGGCCCATCCGTGGCCAAACGTGCTGCTATATGCCTTCCCCCCTCTCAGCCTGATCTCCCCCACCCTAGCCAGGGTGAGAGAACAGAGTCTGTCGCTAATCCTGATAGCGCCGCGGTGGCCATCCAAACATTGGGTGGCGGAAATAGTGCAACTCCTGGCGGGCGACCCATGGCCCCTTCCCCTGCGCAGGGATCTCCTCTCCCAAGCGGGCGGGGAGATTTACCATCCGCACCCGGACCGCGTAGCGCTCTGGGCTTGGCCCGTGAGAGGTGGAACTTGAATGCGCCAGGCCTGCCTGCAAAGCCTGCAGGGCAGCATCCCTTGGTTTGTCGCTTCATGAAGGGGGCGCTTCGCAAGCTCCCAGTTTCCAGGCCCCTGGTCCCTTTGTGGGATTTATCGGTCTGTCTGCGGCCCAATCCGGCTTTTATGCCTAAGGTGGTTGAGTCGACCTATAGGTGTCTCACGGTGGAACTGTCGGCGTTTCACCCGCCTCCGTTCTCCTCTGCGGAGGAGCAGAGACTCAATACATTATGCCCGGTACGGGCCCTGCATGTATATGTGAGTCGGTCAGCTGCTTTTCGGAAAGGGGATCAGCTGTTCGTGTCCTGGGCCACTCCCCATAGAGGCAAGCCTTTGTCCCGCCAGAGGATATCCCACTAGATTGTGGAGGCTATATCTCTTGCTTATGAAAGTAAGAGTTTGCAGCCCCCCCATGGCTTGAGGGCCCACCCCACAAGGGATATGGCTACTTCATGGGCCTTATTCAGGGGAGTGTCGGTGCATGACATTTGTGCTGCGGCAAGCTGGGCTACGCCTCACACCTTTGTTAGGTTTTATAGGCTGGATGTCTCAGGGCCGTCTGTTTCTGAAGCCGTGCTTGAGACGATCTCACCAGACTCAAAGTGATGTTTGCTGCCTGGCTGAATTTGCATAGCTTCAGGAGACATATGTAATACGGGAGTGGTCTATATCTCCCATAGTGAAACACCGAGCGAAGTTAGAAAAAGAACTTTGGGTTACTTAACGTAATCCCTGGTTCTTTGATAACAGAGTGAGGTGTTTCACCAACACGTCCCTCCTTGCATTTACACGGAAAGAAACCGGTATAGAATGATTTGAGGAGGGCGGGTCGACTGTATAAGTGCAGGGGGCGGGACCCTGTAGCACAGTCCGACCTGTCTGTCAAGTGACAGACGTGGTGCAATTGGAGCTTCCAGTAGTAGGTCACGCCTAGGCGATTCCCATAGTGAAACACCTCACTCTGTTATCAAAGAATCAGGGATTACGTTAAAGGTCTCATGACATGAAAATCTCACTTTGTGAGGTTTTCTAACATAAATATGAGTTCCCCTAGCCTGCCTATGGTCCCCCAGTGGCTAAAACTTGCGTTTGGTGTAAAACTAGCACTAGCTGTTCTGCTCGCCTTTGAAAAAACGGAGGCTCAAGCGCGCTGATTTGGAATGTCTGTGTGCATGACGTCATCAGGAATCTCAGCTCCTCCCCTTACTCTGCCTGTCCCGCCCAGAGACGTTGGCCCACCAATGAGACTCGACCGTGCGAGCGCCACATGTGTGTGTGTGTGAATACACACACAGTAACGCAAGTGTTTCTTGTCGGTTCTTTGACGTGTCTTGTATTTCCACAACGAGACTGTCGTGGGGGTTATCTGAGCCATGGTTGAGAAGGAATTGGGGGAAAGGAACTTTGGTTTGACTCGCTGAAGTACATGAACTGCGACATGCCGCCGGTTGCCGCGAGGCACCATCGCCCGGCAGCGGGCAGCCGGCAGCGCGCGGTTAAGTCGACTTCAGGTTGATGTGAAAGTGGAAGAACCAGAGACGTCGCAGAACCCGACAGTCGTTTGTGATTCATAATATCGTCTGGAGGCGCACACAATATGTTACATGATATAGATATCTATGTATTATATGATATTATTTAGATATAGAGCTCCAGGACTGTAACGCAAGTGTTGTACACTTCCTTGATATTTGGATAACCGTTCTGCTGTTGGTGTGATGGCGCATAACACGTCGGACTCTCGTCTCTGGTATTTCTACAACGAGACTCGTATTGGGGGTTATCTCAGCCAAGGTTGAGAATGAATTGGGGGGAAGGAACTTTGGCTTTGACTCCCTCAAGAACATGAACCACGACAAGGAGGAGAAAGGGATCTTTGCCGGGCAGCGCTTATGCACCTCCGCCTCCGGTGGTGGTCCCTCAGCGGGGCTCAAGCGGGAGACATTCGCCGCCAACAATCCCTTTCTCCTCCATGTCGTGGTTCATGTTCTTGAGGGAGTCAAAGCCAAAGTTCCTTCTGTGTCTGTGTTAGTTGCCCACTAATACCTATATTAAAGAATACATAAAATAGCATGTCATGGGACCTTTAAGTAACCCAAAGTTATGCGCTCAGAAATTTGGTACATTATTGACTGGGGTTTCCACATTATTGCTATGGGTTTAATTACAACTAGAGGTTGAGCGCGTGCAATGCGTGAGCGAAAACTCTAGTAATTATGATGATAACTTTTTTCATAATTGTACATGTATTTGACATCCATCTCTTAATATTTAAAGAACCAGCTTATTCATACAATTTAGTATATCATGTATGTAAAAAGACTGGTAACAATTCGCATAACATTCATTCACAGTAACTAACATGTTCCTGTTTATTGGTGTGAAGGTTAAATGGCTGTAAGCTGTCAGAGAGATGCTGTCAAGCCCTGGCCTCAGTTCTCGGCTCCAACTCCTCTAGTCTGAGAGACCTGGAGCTGAGTACCAATGATCTGCAGGATTCAGGAGTGAAGCTGCTCTCTGCTGGACTGGGGAGTCCACACTGTACACTGGAAACTCTCAGGTCAGTTATCAGCCTCTTCTTCAAACAGGTTATTCTAGACTCCAGTAAGTTCTGCTCATGTCCGATGCATTTCTGTTATGCGCTCAGAAATTTGGTACATTATTGACTGGGGTTTCCACATTATTGGTATGGGTTTAATTACTACTAGAGGTTGAGCGCGTGCAACACGTGTGCGAAAACTCTAGTTATTATGATGATAACTTTCATAATTAAACATGTATTTGACATCCATCTCTTAATATTTAAAGAACCAGCTTATTCATACAATTTAGTATTTCATGTATGTAAAAAGACTGGTAACAATTCTCATAAAATTCATTCACAGTAACTAACATGTTCCTGTTTATTGGTGTGAAGGTTAAATGGCTGTAAGCTGTCAGAGAGATGCTGTGAAGCCCTGGCCTCAGTTCTCGGCTCCAACTCCTCTAGTCTGAGAGACCTGGAGCTGAGTACCAATGATCTGCAGGATTCAGGAGTGAAGCTGCTCTCTGCTGGACTGGGGAGTCCACACTGTACACTGGAAACTCTCAGGTCAGTTATCAGCCTCTTCTTCAAACATGTTATTATAGACTCCAGTAAGTGCTGCTCATGTCCGATGCATTTCTGTTATGCGCTCAGAAATTTGGTACAGTATTGACTGGAGTTTCAACATTATTGCTATGGGTTTAATTACAACTAGTGGTGGAGCATGTGCAACGCGTGTGCGAAAACTCTAGTTATTATGATGTTAACTTTTTTCATGATTAAACATCTATTTGACATCCATCGCTTAATATTTAAAGAACCAGCTTATTCATACAATTTGCTATTTCATGTATGTAAAAAGACTGGTAACTATTCGCATAACAATTAATCACAGTACCTAACATGTTCCTGTTTATTGGTGTGTAGTTTGAATGGCTGTAAGCTGTCAGAGAGATGCTGTGAAGCTCTGGCCTCAGTTCTCAGCTCCAACTCCTCTAGTCTGAGAGAGCTGGACCTGAGTACCAATGATCTGCAGGATTCAGGAGTGAAGCAGCTCTGTGCTGGACTGGGGAGTCCACACTGTACACTGGAAACTCTCAGGTCAGTTATCAGCCTCTTCTTCAAACATGTTATTATAGACTCCAGTAAGTTCTGCTCATGTCCGATGCATTTCTGTTATGCGCTCAGAAATTTGGTACATTATTGACTGGGGTTTCCACATTATTGGTATGGGTTTAATTACTACTAGAGGTTGAGCGCGTGCAACACGTGTGCGAAAACTCTAGTTATTATGATGATAACTTTCATAATTAAACATGTATTTGACATCCATCTCTTAATATTTAAAGAACCAGCTTATTCATACAATTTAGTATTTCATGTATGTAAAAAGACTGGTAACAATTCTCATAACATTCATTCACAGTAACTAACATGTTCCGGTTTATTGGTGTGAAGGTTAAATGGCTGTAAGCTGTCAGAGAGATGCTTTGAAGCTCTGGCCTCAGTTCTCAGCTCCAACTCCTCTAGTCTGAGAGAGCTGGACCTCAGTACCAATGATCTGCAGGATTCAGGAGTGAAGCTGCTCTCTGCTGGACTGGGGAGTCCACACTGTACACTGGAAACTCTCAGGTCAGTTATCAGCCTCTTCTTCAAATAGGTTATTCTAGACTCCAGTAAGTTCTGCTCATGTCCGATGCATTTCTGTTATGCGCTCAGAAATTTGTAACATTATTGACTGGGGTTTCCACATTATTGCTATGGGTTTAATTACAACTAGAGGTTGAGCGCGTACAACACTTGCGCGAAAACTCTAGTTATTATGATGATAACTTTTTTCATAATTAAACATGTATTTGACATCCATCTCTTAATATTTAAAGAACCTGCTTATTCATACAATTTAGTATTTCATGTATGTAAAAAGACTGGTAACAATTCTCATAACATTCATTCACAGTAACTAACATGTTCCTGTTTATTGGTGTGAAGGTTAAATGGCTGTGAGCTGTCAGAGAGATGCTGTGAAGCTCTGGCCTCAGTTCTCAGCTCCAACTCCTCTAGTCTGAGAGAGCTGGACCTTAGAACCAATGATCTGCAGGATTCAGGAGTGAAGCTGCTCTCTGCTGGACTGGGGAGTCCACACTGTACACTGGAAACTCTCAGGTCAGTTATCAGCCTCTTCTTCAAACAGGTTATTCTAGACTCCAGTAAGTGCTGCTCATGTCCGATGCATTTCTGTTAATCTTTTTACCTGCTGACAAAACACTCACTGGTTCTACACAATGTAAGAACCTGTGAAGAAATGTTCTTAGCCTACCAAACACAGCAGACTTCTCCTGACTCTAACCAAACAATATCTCATCTGAGTTGTAGCTATTGAGGAAGGAGCATTTGTTTAAGATCCTGTTTCATATCCAAGTGAAGGAAATTCTGCTGTCTTGGGATGATGTCATCTCCCCACTTCCTCAGCTTTGTCTCCATAAAATATCAATAAAGCTTTTACTTGTCCTCCATATGGAATGAATACACTTTATAAATGTGGTTACTTTAGATGGTGTGTGTGTGTGTGTGTGTGTGTGTGTGTGTGTGTGTGTGTGTGTGTGTGTGTGTGTGTGTGTGTGTGTGTAGCTTGTCTGGCTGCCTGGTCACACAGGAAGGCTGTGCTTCTCTGGCCTCAGCTCTGAGCTCCAACCCCTCCCATCTGAGAGAGCTGGACCTGAGCTACAATCACCCAGGAGGCTCTGGAGCTGCGCTGCTCTCTGCTGGACTGGAGGATCCACTCTGGAGACTGGATACTCTTAGGTATGGAGAGGGCAGCTCACCACTCAGGGACAAAGTCTCCTACAGGGATTCAAGCCACTGCTAGATGAAGTGGTTTGAAAAGACAGCTGTAACTTATGTTGTTTACTTGGGCTTTGACTCCGAACTTCGAATATAATTTGAATATCAAAAAGTAAATCAAAATTTGAACGAATATTAGGCGGCCCTTATTATTCAAACCTGTTATGGGCAGGCCAAGAGGGAAAGACGTCGGAAAACCATTGATTAGACAGCGATTTATTAGAAACCTAATAAACCGTTGGAACACGCAAGACCGGTAACCATAACAACCCCGGTAAACAAACCTTGCAATGCCCAATCCAGGGCTGAATCCGAATACTCATACTTATAGTATGCATTTTGTAGTACGCCACAAATATAGCGCGTCCGAATGCTCAGTACGCATTGTGTAGTACAGAAAACGTTTCAGAATGCGTACTACCGCCACAGTATACAACGGTAGGTCACTACGCTCCACCACAATGCAACCGGAGTCTGGTAACGAACGAAGAAGAGATGGCTGACCCGACACCACCAGAAAGACGTCGTAGAAAGCGGCGAAAAAAAGAGACATTAAAAAGAGTAAAATAGTAAAGTAAGTAATTAAGTAAAAAGAGACATTTTTAATTTAATAGCAACGATGACAAGACGGAAAACAGGTAACTTATCAAGGTAATTTTGCCGGCATCTGAGGGGAGACACGTCATCTCCAAACATCCGGTGGAGTTTCGGCGGTGTTCGGAAGCGTTCAGAGGCGTTCTACGCATAGCTGTAGACCTTACTACACAGTCAAGTGTAGTACGGTCAAGTAGTAGACACTGAACAGAAATAGTACGTACTAAGTATTTGGATTTCAGCCCAGGTCTTACTGAACTGAAGGCATTTAATGGTCAAAATATTATTAATAAATTTTCGATTATTAATATTAATAAAAAAACAAACTTCGAATACGATTTTTGGGCAAAAGTCAAAGCCCTATTGTGTACAAAGTGATGAGACAGCAGATGATGACGGTGAAGGTTTCAACATGCTGCTCTCACTTTGTCTCCCCCCCAGTGTGGAGCACAGTGGAGTTTGGAGGCTGAAACCCGTTCCACAGAGGTGTAAGTGTCTCTTTAGTTTATGTACATCCATCCATCCATCCATCCATCCATCCATCCATCCATCCATCCATCCATCCATCCATCCATCCATCCATCCATACATACATAAAAGTTTTGACTGTTCATTTCCAGCCTGTCTGTGTCTATATGAAGTTATATATATACGAATCCTACCCAAGTGTCCCAAACGATATGTATGTGTAGGTAAGCAAGTATGCATGTGTACATGTCTATGTATGTATAGTATGTACCAGTTCTATTGTTCATCAGTCCATCTCCAGCCTGTATGGGAGCTCAGCTCGTTTAGTCTGTTGTTTACACAGGTGTCCCTTTGAAGGTTGATTGCAATGTGTGTTTATTGGGTAATCCAAAAGCTTAATATCTTGGAAGATATTACAAATATTGTTCAGATATTTCATGTGAGTAATAAGCTCATCATGCCAAGCATTTTGATGCATAATATGTGTATGTAGCCTGCCTTGCGCTGAGTTGTTGACGGGGGGGGGGGGTGGCAGCTGCACCGGTTGCACCGTCGATATTTACGCCATTGATTAATAATATCTTGACCATTAAATAAATGCCTTCAATAAATGCAGAATCTGTATCTCTCATAAAGAATATCTTCAGACAATGCCAAGGGATCGGTTCTGTCCTGAAAAACCCTCTGTCTCCGGAGAGACGCCTGTACGATAAGTGCGCCGAGGTCCATGGGAACACCCACAAATGGTGACGAAATTATCGGAGGAGGGGCTATGAAGCTGCGTACGCCGATATAAGTAGCCGATCTCCGGGTAGCCTCGCTGAAAAGCTGCTCCCGACCAGGTTTGGTTGCGAGCGTAATTCACCATGGTGAGACAGCGACATTTAAAGAGATCGACTTTCATGGTACAGCTAACCCAGGCTGTCAGCTCAACATACCTCGCTAACCCTCTAATCGAGCTTCGTAGTACAGGCCCCTGGATTGGGCCTCGCGGGTTTGTTTACCGGCGTCGCTATTGTTACCGGTCTTGCGTGTTCCAATGGTTTATTAGGTATCTAATAAATCGCTGTCTAATCAATACTTAATTCACTGCCTCTTCCGTGGTCATTACAATATTATGAATAGACTGCTACATACCAGATACATTTTCAGTCGCACCGGTGCGCCCTAATAAAATATTTGGTCGCACTACCCCGAATTCTAGGCGCACTCTGGAGCCCTGATGTAGTGTAATATTGAGGGAGTAAATGTACTTTATACATTTGTCCTTGTTTCAATGTTTTGATTGGGACAGCCACTCACACACACATGGGATTTCCAATCAACTTTGACTTTAATTATCTTCAACACAATGTGTAACATTGCTTAGAAAATCGACAGCACATGATTCTACTATAGTTCCTATCATGCAGAATGCAGGACAACAGTACTAATGATGATGATGATGGGGATGGTGATGATGATGATGATGACGATGAAGAATGGTTCAGCAGCTCATCATGTCTTGTTCTCCCTCAGATGTCTTTAAACTCACACTGGACCCCAAGACGGCCCACAGACGACTCTCTCTGTCTGAGGGCAACAGGACGGTGACGGTGGTTGTAGTGGACCAGTCGTATCCGGATCACCCAGAGAGATTTGACTTCTGGCCCCAGGTGTTGGGTAGAGAGGTTCTGACTGGCCGCTGTTACTGGGAGGTAGAGAGGAAAGGACGTGTTGATATAGGAGTGACATACAGAGGAATCACAAGGAGAGGAGACATTGATGGCAGCTGGTTTGGAAAGAACAACAAGTCCTGGAGTCTTGTTTGTACTGATGGTCGTAACTCTGCCTGGTACAACGATATAGAGACAGTCCTCCCTCTCCCCCCCGCTGGCTCCACCAGAGTAGGAGTGTATCTGGACCGGCCTGCTGGCTCTCTGTCCTTCTACAGCGTGTCCCCAGGTGGAGGAGGGTCCTCAGACACACTGACACACCTCCACACCTTCTGGTCCACCTTCACCCAGGAGGAACTCCTCCCGGGGTTTGGGGTATGGGGGGCTCAGCGGGGTGCCTCAGCGTCTCTGTGTTGGGTTTAGGGTGGGCTGAGGGTGGGGGTCCTGCTCAGTGTCCCTGTGTCGGTTGTAGAAAAAAAAAACATGCCGACGGGCGGGCGCACACACACGGGCGGGCGCACTGTTGCGTTTTCTCAAAGAAAGTTGTCCAATCCCGGGTTGCTTTAGACTCACTTCATTTATTATAAGTCGTCTGCATGTTTCGGCATGGTAACTGAAGCTATACGGAGGGAATTGTAGCTAAAGAATGGAACACGTGTGAGAGATAATAACTCTGGCTACTACGGGACATGGGCAAAGGCCCATGTCCCCTCGCGGGTGTCGCTGCAAATCTCTGATCTATGGGCCACGGGCAGAGGCCCGTGACCCTGCGCGCGTGTGGTTATTAATCTCTGGTCTCTTCACACTGGGCGCACAGGTAAGAGACCGCCAAGTGGGCGTAGCCGGGGTGACGTAATGACTTCGGCTTCTTCGTATATATAAAAGTGCTGCTATCTGTGGCTGGAGCAGCCTCCAATAAGGTATTGCTCCCCTTGTGGCTATGTATAGTATTTACGGCTTATATGTTTGGTCCTGCTTCATTTTGGTCTATGTGTGGGTAGCTTAGATTCTTAAAATACGTAACAATCCCTCCTTGGTCATCTTAGATGACCATACAATAATATTTTAAATCATAAACACCATTTACCACACCGAAAACATAGTCAAATTAGGATCAATCATCAACACGTGTGGAAAACTCTTGAATAGAGGAAAAAAACCACAATGCGCTCATAATACTGAGACGTCATTCACCTTGTGGGTCTCATTGGGAATACAGGTCATTATTTAACAATACAACAATGAACATAAATCTTGTTATCATACAATCACATGTCCAAACAGCACACAAACAAAACTACTCATAGAAATCCTGAGCTAATACTTTTGGTTATGTGCTACAAGGCCATACAATTTTCATCATGTGCAAAAGTAAAGTAAAAATTGGTAGTCAAAATAAAATTTTAAAATTTCAAAATGATTGATAAGCTAACATGGATTTGGGGGGTTCAGGTGATCTTCGTGTATTGGTGCGCCGGTTCATGTGGGTGGTTTGGGCATGGATTTGGGGTCATTGTTTTTTCTGTCGCCGTCTGGCCTGTAATTCATGATCCCAAGACTCGTCCCTCCTTGTCAAGGGCTCAACTCAGAGAGGTTACTCCTACATCATGGGAGCCTTCAAACAGGTTCTCCGTCGTCGTCGTGTCAGTAACAGGTGGCCTGTAAAACAATCGCCTCAAGGAAGATCAACTGTACCATTATTAATGCAGCGATTCAGAAATAACGGGTTGCACTCGCAACCAAGCAACATTACACAATAACAAACATAGTCTGGTATGGTTGTTTTAAAATGTGTTATTCAAGTAAATCCGGGATATTGCCTTGCTCGGCGGTGGTAGTTTGTAGGCTCCGGGTGTGTCTGCATCTGGAACTTTTTGCTTCTATTGCAGAAATACAAACTCATGTACAGCAGTTAGTTGTTCAAAAACATATTTCCATGAATTCTAATTTTAATTGTTTTACAGTATCTACTTTGGTTTAATTTCACACTACATCCCTCCTTGCGCATTGCTTCAGCCATGCGCATTGAATGACAACCAAAGCTAACCACGCCGTAGTTTAACCAAGTTGCTATAACCAAAAAGATGTAAAAGGGAAATAACAATGTTGAAATGTGCATGTTCAATATCACTTCTGTGTTAACCGTATCTCATAATAACAGTTACCTTCATCATACTACCTGATTGTCCTACACTAACTATGTATATTGGATGACCTAATCTTCATTTATTCTACCTATTGCTCGCATTTGATGTTGCCCACACTTTGATTCACTCCTATGTACATCGCATACCACATCAAACGTGAATACGCCTTATTCTCTGCACAATATCCTATTGCGCCACTTTCTGCATACCACATCAAACGTGAATATGTCTTAGCAAAGTGAAGTAAAGTAAAACTCAGTTTCATCTTTACTTATTTTATAGCTACACATGTCCCGGACATGTTCATTACTATTTCCAAAACAGTTTTTTTAGCTACGCAGGTCCCAGACCTAACTATACCATTACATGAACAGTATTTATTATTATAATTATCTAGTTTTTTGTTGGTCAACATCAAATCGATACATTAATTCAACCTTCTGACTTACTGACCCACCCGATTTCTCCCCGTGTGAGCCCGCGAATGACAACTCTCCCGGGGCCTCCCCATGAGCCCCACCGCCACCACTCCCCGTGTGAGCCCGCGATTGTACTCTCCCGGAGCCTCCCATTGAGCTCCACCGTTACCACCTCAGAACTCTGCAGGAACGATTAGTCGATTAACGCGTGGCTCGGAGGCTCCTCAAGGAGTGCAACAATCCTACGTCTTGACACCTGGTGCAGTCGACGTGTGGCTCGGGGGCTCCCAGGAAGTGCCACAATCCTACGTCTGACACCTGGTGAATCTTGAGCTAGGTCAATCAAAACCGTCTAAACTAGGTAGAATAAAGAGTCATCCAAACTTACAACAATTATGCACATCTTGGTATTAAATATATGGTGATATTCTATACACAAAACAAAAACTGAACCTAAGAGAAAAATTCAGAAGTTATCGTTTGAAACAAATGTTATTGTAATTGAACTACAGCAGTTGAGCTAACTCCCGCCTTGTGCACCGGTTAAAACCATTTATTAATTAAACATTATTTTAACAGTTGAACCCCGTGTCTATTTGAACCATCCTGGTTCCCTAATCAATGTGCATGACACAACCCGTGTCTATTGCACTCCTGTTTTGATACACAAAACGCATGTTGAATAGACAGAAGGGCTTAGCAACCTGAAAAACATAATGTCTGAGTGTTAGGCATTCGTTACTGCATATACTGCTATTTCCTGAAGAGAGAGAGAGAGAGAATATTAAGATCAATGCACACACACAGGTCGCGAAGGCTAAATTTACATCCTGGTTCCAACACATGGCTAGGTGTGAGGGTTTGAGGGGGTAAGGGGCAATTTAACTAACAATAGAGAGGCGAGTTGCCTTCTCAGGGGGATGGGGGGGGGGGGGGTCTGACTACTGGACCTGTGAAGACTGGGACAAAGGGAGTGGGGGGGTTTCACGAGCGAGAGAGAGGAAGAGGGAGAGGAAGAGGGAGAGAGAATGTAACACCGTAGTTGGGCTCCCCGCTGCTCTTGGTCTCTGCAAGACCCAAGATGGCGGACGTCTGGACAAAGGAAACCCACGTCACGAAGACGCGCCGTCTCTTTAACACCACGTGGTTACACTCTACGGCTGCGTTCTATACTAATCAAAATTGCACATTAGACTTAACTGAACCGGGAGGAATCAATCCAATTTGAACTCCTTGGCCAAGCCTCCGTTTTAATATGCAACTAAGCTAGATTAACGTTAAAAACCTGACCTTTCCTCCCCCCACCGTAAAGAGTTTGGAACTTTATGGTCGGTAATAAATATACCTTATGGTGGTCCGGCTTAACTTCGAGACATTCACCAATTACCTTATGATGTTCTCGGCTTAACTTCGAGACATTCATCATATAACACAAAAACCACCTACCACGTGGTACAGACAGACACAGAGACAGAGACAGACAGACAGACATAACACACCGGGGGTCCCTTTGTGCAGGCTACCATTGCCTTATCAAACAGCCAGGAGCGCCCAGGTAAACAAAGGGATGGGGAGAGGGGGGAGAGGGTACTCGTGTGTAGGGGGCCTGGAGGGGGGGGGCGGTGGGGACTTCACGTGTGTCGGGGGTCAGGGGGTAACGACCGGACGGTGGCTAAAACAAACTTACACCTAAATGTTCTTATAACCAATCCTATTTCAGATTTAATCTTTAAAACAATGAGTTATACTTACCTCAGACGTGCGGGCCTGTTGAAGTTGTTTTAGCGTCGCGCCCGCCGGGATTTCTCAGGACTTTCTTCCAAACGTCTCGGGTCACCAAATATGTTGCGTTTTCTCAAAGAAAGTTGTCCAATCCCGGGTTGCTTTAGACTCACTTCATTTATTATAAGTCGTCTGCATGTTTCGGCATGGTAACTGAAGCTATACGGAGGGAATTGTAGCTAAAGAATGGAACACGTGTGAGAGATAATAACTCGGGACATGGGCAAAGGCCCATGTCCCCTCGCGGGTGTCGCTGCAAATCTCTGATCTATGGGCCACGGGCAGAGGCCCGTGACCCTGCGCGCGTGTGGTTATTAATCTCTGGTCTCTTCACACTGGGCGCACAGGTAAGAGACCGCCAAGTGGGCGTAGCCGGGGTGACGTAATGACTTCGGCTTCTTCGTATATATAAAAGTGCTGCTATCTGTGGCTGGAGCAGCCTCCAATAAGGTATTGCTCCCCTTGTGGCTATGTATAGTATTTACGGCTTATATGTTTGGTCCTGCTTCATTTTGGTCTATGTGTGGGTAGCTTAGATTCTTAAAATACGTAACAGCACACACACACAGACACACACATACACATACACACACACTGCTTTTGTGTTAGAGGATGAGTGGCTTTTGATGAAGGGGCTTTGAAAGCCTGAGAGGACTGATGACTCAATTGCCACTGTCTCTGGTAGTTATAGTATCTCTCTCTCTCTCTCTCTCTCTCTCTCTCTCTCTCTCTCTCTCTCTCTCTCTCTCTCTCTCTCTCTCTCTCGTTAGATAAGCACATTTATTATTTGAAATGTATATAAATACCTATTGATGGTAAATGTTTGTATATTTTCAGAAGGAATCTGATAACTTTAATTTTGTTCATAATCCTAAACTCTACTAAAGCAGATTTGATATCTGTTCATAATAAACAAGAGGTTTATGGGATAATGTTGCATGTTGTAAAATACCTTAAGCTGAATCTTGATTTTTTTGTGTTCTGTTGGGAATCAAAATGGGACAGAATATGTAAAGCAGTGATGGGAATAACGGCGTTATAAATAACGGCGTTACTAACGGCGTTACTTTTTTCCATAACGAATAAACAGATTATTCCCATCATTATGACGCCGTTACCCTTACTTCCAAAAAATGTGGCGCGTTACTATAATCAAAGCAGTTTTTTCATCAGACTAGATCTCGCTCTCTCTCTTTACTGTTCTTCCTTGGTTAGAGGGTGGGTACGAGACAATCGCATTAATGATGAATTAATGAACGATTGGTTGAGGTAGAGTAACATGTCACGGTAAGCCAATCAGAGGTAGAGTTGGGCGGGTGTTAAAACACATTCGAAAGCACACATATTCCGACACAACGAAACAAGTGAGTCAACGTAAAACAGGAATGGCAAGCCCAAATAATCCTCAAACAGCCTTCTTTAAATGGAAGTATGGACATTACATTTTCCTCCAAGAATTAAAGGAACGAGGGTAATCGTGAAATGCACATTATGCAACGTCGGTGTCAAGTAATTCAAACATCGTTCAACGTTGCATGCTTCCGTGCATTCCATGCTTCAGTGCATGAACATGCACGTACACATGTATATTAAGTTCCGTTAAAGAGGGGTGGGGGTGGACGTGGGGTCCAAATTATTTGACAAATTTTGATCATTTAAAAAAATGTACTTGAAAGTAACGCAATAGTTATTTTCCACAGTAACTAGTTACTTTTATAATTTGCAACGGAGTAACTACTTTAGTTACTTTTTGGGAGAAGTAACTAGTATCTGTAACTAATTACTTTTTTAAAGTAACTTGCCCAACACTGATGTTCAGTTATAAAAGATATATAAACACCTGATGATGATTTGTAATTTCTGCTGCTTTTATTGTTTTAGTCCTTGTGTTTATTGTGTACATGTAAGGGACTATTTTTCTGTTGTTTTTGTTAATGAGGCGTAATTGTATTAAACAACAAAGGTGAATCCAACTGAATGTTCTCGTGTGTTCAGCCGATGATAATTCTCGTTTTATAAGTAAATAATGCTTATGTAAGTGCCCTAAGAATAATAATATATTGATCTGAAATTATAAATAAAACAAATGTTTTTCCGATATTATTCTCGGACTTCCTCTCTGGGTTTTGGTTGGGGAGGGGAAGGTGCCCAGTGTCTCTGTTTCTGTTGTACAAAGAAACCACAGACAGACGGCCGGACATTCACTCCCTGTCTCTCTTTCTCTCTTTCCGTCTATCTCTACCCCGGTATCTCTCTCGCTCTCTTTCTCTCTTTCCCCCCCCTCCCCCCCCGTCTCCTTCTCCCCCCTCCCCCCCTTCTCCCTCTCCTCCTCTCTCCCTAATTTTTTTTTAGAAATAGCTTCCTTTTTTAAAGTTGCAATTAGGTTCTACATACGGTAGAATGACTATTGCCATATTGTAGTACAATACTGTGAATATATAATATAAATATTGCATTTACACAATCGTATCAGAATAGGATACAATGCATATTTGTCTATCCAATGGGCTCCAATGGGCTATCCACAACACAGCAGAGTTCACCTGAGGCCTCTTTCATGCTCTGACACATGATTGAAGTGTTTTGCCAGTTGAGTTTGAACAGGTGAGAAGTGAGTGAGACCAATCTGTAGAGTTTTACAAAAATATGATTTAGAATATGTGTGAAAACAATGGATTTGTGCTTAGAGTTTAGCAGTCTGGATTCTTGTAGTTGATACATGAGCCTCAAAATTTCAGTATTGTGTGCATAGTTCAATTTTTTGTGTGTATACAATCGAGAAAAACGAATAACTCTCATACAGCATGGACGCCAGCAATCGTGATCTAACATGCTCTGTATTTGATTCCTTAATATGGCTTTTTAATTAGATTTTCGTAATGGCGGTACCCACCGGTATTTATATCATCCCTCTGCAATGGGAATCCTATGGGCCTTATATGACCCAGCACCTATGGTAGGGGTCTCTTTACAACTTAAAGGGGGGATGGGACCACAAACATGGAGTATTTCTGGAGGGGAATCATGAATACCAGCAACGCGTATCAAATTATCTGCTGTAACAAACGGTTCAGACCACTGTTCAGGATACATACAGTATATACCAAACCTTTAAAGGTGTTAATGGGTGAATTATCTCAAAAGTGGAGTCTGCTTCCATTTAATTTGTGCTTTCATTTATTAAGAAATCATTAATATTGAGGGGGACAAGTTTGTGTTTTTTCGGATCTGTGCCCGTCTTCAATCTAAATTTCAGCTGCCTGTGAGTTAGCCAACCGACGTTCTGACGCTAACATTTATAGCAAGCGCTAACGTCAGTTGGTTGATGAGAGGTTTAGAATATCGGCTATCAGACTGAAAAACAAAGCAAATACGTCTGTTAACATGCTTTGTGCCAGACCTATTTTTGACAAAAAGTCATAGTTTAACAGCAATCCCTTCACCAGCCTATACCCCCCCCCCCCCTGCCCCAATTACAGTTGGGGGGTACATGTGAATACAGCCATTGGGGGGGGGGTGCTGGTGTCCTGCCGTACGGCCAGACCGCCCGCGTGTTCCTGATAAGAGTCAAAGAGAGTCGCTGGGGCTGTTTCAGACATCAGCCCTTCAGCCCAGCGCCGCCACTAGCACTGCACGGCTAGGCCACACAGAGCCTCCATCTTGCTGAGGTCAAGTGGATAACATGCTCCATCAGGATGATTTAATGCCAGCATGTCAACTCGCCATCCAAAAAAAATAAACAGAGTCAGTCTGCCTCGCGGATCTTTCTGCTGTCGCTTGGAGAGTATTCCTTTTATGATTTATTAATTTATTTTGGGAGTCAACTCACAAGATTTTACCCCCTACCAAAACCATTTCCTTCCATATTTCTCCGCTCCAGCCCGGCTACGAATTCAGACGTTATAGTCCTCATCACACTCAAACAGCTTTCAAAATAAAAGCGCGTAGTTCCTCTGCACCAAACGAGCCCAGGATGACTCAGACCGTCCAGCGCGGCGCTCCTGTTAATCCTCGTGAAAGGCGGTCGGATGGACCATAAAGTCAGCGCGAGGTTGAGGATGAATGGAGAGAAGGTTGAGTCTCAATTAGCCTCGAGGTCGGGCTGACTAGGCGGAGCAGCCCCCCCTCCCCTGGTGGGTGCACCCGCTGCCCCCCCCCCCCCCATTAGCCTGCGCTCCTTTTAATTTAATGAAACGCTTGGACTGTGATATAATTAACAATTTAATAACCAATCAAATTGCGCCATCTTTCACGTGTGGGAGTTTCACGTGTAGCATATACTCATAAATGTTTCACCGAGGGCCTGTCCCCCAGGCAAAATATTCATATTGTTACATACCTTTTCGTGAATTACATACACGAAAAGGCTCGGGGAAGAGTGTTGATGTGCCCCTGAGCAAGACACTTAACCCTGACTGCTCCTGACGAGCTGGCTGTCACCTTGCGTGGTTGACTCTGCCGTCGGTGTGTCAATGTGTGTATTAACCGATGTAAGTCGCTTTGGATAAAGGCGTCTGCTAAATGCCCTAATTGTAATTGTAAACTCCCAGCCAAAAGGAAGAGGGTTCAATTCCCTTTGTCCACAGCCTTTGAGCGAGATGCCCCTCGCCCATACCTCGTACCTCGTTAATGACATGTGTCTGAAGAAACCAAAGTTGCAGTATTAAAGCCGAATGAATAGAGGTGAAGTAAACAGTGAGTACTACCCTGTTCTCTGTGATGACAGCGTCCTACTGAAGACTTCTAAAAACCAAACATGAGTAATTTTGCCTTGATGTCATTTTCCCATGTCTTCCTAATATAATAATTATGATAATTTCTGGTTGTGTCATCACTCACCCCCATGCACTCTGAGAAGAAGTCCCAGCAGGAGCAGTTATGTACATGATCGATTCTCCTGATCGCCTAGGAACAGACAGCCATACAAAATTATGGAGCGGTTAAAGGTCCCATGACATGCCACCAGGTGTGAGCGTGATTAGCCGTTACAAGCCGTTCTCCCCCTTATGACATCACAAGTGGGCGTGTCCACCTAGATCTGTGCTGGATAGATGAGCAACGTTTGCTGCAGTCCACTGGGTAGGCTGGTAGACTGATCTATCAGCACACATCTAGATGGACACGCCCGCTTGGCGTGCAGCGCTAGTGGCGGCGCTAGTCTGAGGTGCTGATGTCTGAAACAGCCCCAGTGACTCTCTTTGTCTCTTATCAGGAACACGTGGCACGTGGGCGGTCTGGCCGTACGGCAGGACAACCCCCCCCCCCACCCTCTGGCGACACGCCCACTTATGATGTCATAAGGGGCAGAATTTCAAAACGGCTTGTAAGGCTAATCACACTCACACCTGGTGTGCTGTCAAATATCCTTGAGCACGATACCCACAATGCCTTGCGCTCCTTAATGACCTGTTTCTGAGTCACTCCACCGTCACTCGTCAAATAGTAGGAGTCATAGAAAGTCATGCAAACCAAGTCCTGATAATTAAAACACAGTTTGCATCATGCAGTGACGACATTTGGAGACAGGAAAAGTCGTCAGAAAGATGTTGCCAGACAAATGGAAATACCAAATGGTTAAACACATTCCTACCACTTTTTTTCAACGGAATTTAGCAGGAATGAATGACACTTTTGCAAGAATGTAGCGATCTGTATGGTCATTAGTAATCATCATCAAGACTCTCTGCTGATTGGTTGGCTGTCACCGTCTTCCTGAAATAGCCCAAATCCAGTTCTGCATCCAAAACCCGGAGGTTTCTCGTCCCCCCCCCTGTGTTTCAGGGTTCCTGGTCCCTAGTCCCCCCCCCCCCCCCCCTGTGTTTCAGGGTTCCTGGTCCCTAGTTCCCCCCCCCCCCCCCTGTGTTTCAGGGTTCCTGGTCCCTAGTTCCTCCCCCCCTGTGTTTCAGGGTTCCTGGTCCCTAGTTCCCCCCCCCCCCCCCCCCCCCCCCCCTGTGTTTCAGGGTTCCCGGGGTGTTCCCTGAGTCTCCCCGCTGGCTGCTGCTTGCCGGCCGATCCGAGGACACGAGCTCCTTCAGCGGGAGGAGAGGCTCCAGCCGAGAGAACCGGGACGACGAGAGCCTCACAGGTAGGTCTTCATCAGGGAGGAGGAGGAGGAGGAGGAGGAGGAGGAGGAGGAGGAGGAGGAGGAGAGATGGACAAGGAGGAGGAGGAGAGATGGAGGAGGAGGAGGAGGAGGAGAGATGGAGGAGGAGGAGGAGGAGGGAGGAGGAGGAGGAGGAGGAGGAGGAAGAGGAGGAGAGATGGAGGAGGAGGAGTAGGAGAGGAGAGGAGGAGGAGGAGGAGGAGGAGGAGGAGGAAGAGGAGGAGAGATGGAGGAGGAGGAGTAGGAGAGGAGAGGAGGAGGAGGAGAGATGGAGGAGGAGGAGGAGGAGGAGGAGGAGGAGAGATGGAGGAGGAGGAGGAGGAGGAGGAGGAGGAGGAGGAGGAGGAGAGAGGGTTCTGTGGGTTCTGAGAGTTGGAGAAGCAGGTGACTGCTCAGTCTGCTGACCGTTGGCCGTTGTGATGTTCCTGAGAGCTGGACCTGGAGACCAGCGGCTGCAGCCGGCCACGCCTGTCCTACCATGACCTCTTCCACAGCAGGAACATCTGGAAGAACATCTGCATCCTGCATCCTCATTCACAGTCCTACAGGGTTAGGGTTACATTATGGAAAGGAGATAATGCTCTCTCTCTCTTTCCCTCTGTCTGTCTGTCTGTCTGTCTGTCTGTCTGTCTGTCTGTCTGTCTGTCTGTCTGTCTGTCTGTCTGTCTGTCTGTCTGTCTGTCTGTCTGTCTGTCTGTCTGTCTGTCTCTCTCTCTCTCTCTCCCCCTGCCTCACTCTCTCTCGCTCTCTCTCTCTCTCTGGATCCCCGTTCCCCCCCTTGTCCGTTCCATTTGGGAACATGTTAAATCAACATGTTTTATTTCGCTTGTTTAATTAAATTAAATTTAATTAATTAATTAAGGGTGCCACTAGAGGGCGCCCCAACATATTTGTCGCCCCCTAGGCAGTCGCCCAGGTCACCTATTCCAATCGCCGGCCCTGCATCCGTCACTGATGGTGCGGCCTCGCATAACTTGAACTACAAATGATTTAGATCAGCTAAACCCCTGTCCTGAAACACGTCGGAGGGTTAGCGGTAGAAGCTTCTCACTAACTAAACATAATTGTTACCCTGTAATGTGTGTGTGTATGTAAGGATGTGTGTGTATATTTCTCACCAGATGACTTACTTTTAGTTTTTGTGCATGCGTGTGTTGTTTAAAAAGTCAGACTCCGCTGTTGTGTGTGTGGTAATATCCTCTCCAAACACTGATGAAGTGGTTAACGGAGGCTCCATGATGGAGCCTCCATTCACCCCTTCATCAGTGTTTGGAGAGGACACAACAGTGGATGGAGCCTCCATCCACTGTTGTGTGTGTGGTAATGTCCTCCCTCCACACTGATGAAGGGGTGAATGGAGACCTCACTGTTGTATGTGTGGTAATGTCCTCCCTCCACACTGATGAAGGGGTGAATGGAGACTCCACTGTTGTGTTGGAGGAAGACTTGGAGGATTAAAAATTGAACCAACTGGAAGAATCATCTGAACACACGAGAACGTTGAGTTGATCCACTGAGTTGTATATGAACAATTACAAATATAAAACAGGTATCTTCAATAACTGAACATGTTGACTTGTTTTTCCCAACAGAACACAAAGATCTTCAGTCATTCACCTCATGAAAATGTTTACACTTTCCCATATAACCCTTAAAATAATTTATGATTATGTTGTTAAATCTGCTTTAAATCATCGTTCCATGTCAGGCATGGCAAAATTAAAACTGATATCAAATTCCTTTATTACGATGTTGAAAATATTTCAAATATTGTAGTAAAATAATGTATCTTCAATCAACATTGAAAACACATTTGTACAATAGAACGTAAATATTTGTACAACCAGCTAAGCCCAAAGGAAGATCTCAAAAGTCCTTTCATGGTTTATGCTGAACCTTTCAGAATCCCACTAAAATGCAAGCACTGAGCGGGTTGACCCCTCAGAGCACCAACAGCTGCTGCTCAACAACCCGATGCTCTACAGGTATGTCCATGGGTTCACAGGTATTCAAACGTCCCCCTAACAGCTGGTCCTCCACAACGTCAGGACTGTGAGGACCCCCCAGACCCAAGCGGCCCCCTCTAATCTGACGCTCAGCAGCCCAGCTGAACACAGAGAGGGCTGAGAGATGAACCACGAGAGACACTGATGTTACCCGCTGCTTACCACCGGCACTGACCTGCTGTGTGTTTAGGTCCATGAACGATGAGTGTGTGAGTGTGTGTGTGTGTGTGTATGTCTGTGTACAAATGTCTGTGCATGTGTGTGTGTGTGTGTGTGTGTGTTTATAGATTAATGAACGATGTGTGGGTTTTTTTTTGTTTGTGTACATAATGTGTGTGTCTGGTGTGTATATAATGAATGGACGAATTAATTATCTTTATTGTCAAAGTGCAGGTACAGGTCCAGGTAAATCGAAATTTGGGAGAGCTCCCCCCTGGTGCTTAAAGAAAAAGAGAGGACAAGGAACATACATTAACAATATATACAGTCTGATAAAAAAAGACACTGTATATATATATAACTGAAACTGATACATCTAATATAAATCTAACATCTAATATAAATCTAACATCTAATATAAATCTAACTAAAACTGACACATCTAATATAAATCTAACCTAAACTGAGTTAAAGTGCAGTTGAATGACTTGAAAAAACATTCAACCAAAAAAGATTACCTACACAAGTCCTTAGAAAAATAAATAAATATTTAATGTAATAAATATAAATAAATAGATAAATAAATAGATGGTTCGTGGGGAATTACAATGTTCCCCAGTCGCTGCCACATGTTATGTGCGTGTGCGTGTGCGTGATAGTACGAGGTCAGGTGTTGGCAACGTTCAACGCCTGTATGGCCCTGGGGTAGAAAGATATAAGTCTGTTTGTCCGTGCAGCCATAGTCCTGAACCGTTTCCCTGAGCGCAGCAGCACAAAGTGTTCGTTACCCGGGTGGTGGGTTGGATCCCTGGAGATCTTGGTAGCCTTCTTGAGGCAGCGGGTGTTGTGCAGTTCCTCCAGAGAGGGGAGATTTGATAGATTCATGATTGATGTGTCACACAGACCCTGAACCCGGATCATACAGTGGCAATACTGTATGTGCTTCTCATAAATAAAAGGATAGGTGATAGGCTCCTAGGAAATAAACGCGTTCAAACTTGAAACTGATGCTACTATGTTCTGTTTAGTTCTGACTTTTCTTTACCGGATAAAAAAAACCTGCTGTGAAGAACTTTTAGATTCCCAACGCAGTGCACATGAACGCTGTCGGGAACACGCGTAAGCACTGGCGAGCCGTCTCGTTGTCAACAGGACCGTGAACGCGCCTTTACCTGCTTCCAAGATGCTGGGCGCGCGCGCAAATATACGCAAACACACCCCGAGCCCAATTCCTTTAGTTTCATTTTATGGATCCGTATCGAAACGGGATGAAATTTGTTGACATTGCAGGCTAAAGCTTCACTCAACCGATTTGCAACGTTTGAATCGGTGCATCGACAGATTCTTGGTCATTTTAAATCGATTCAGTTGGAAAGCCAAGAGGGATCTTTGGCAGTCAGGAGAACTGTTGTGTCAGTGGACCGATGAGCTACACATGAACCAAGTGAGTAAAGTTATGTCATTGGTATAATTTATAGCCTCATATTCTGGGCAAGCTAATGTGTGTTCAGTTTAGATAAAGTTAGAGAAGAAGACCCTGCATACACATTACATGTATACTAGCTTTAGTACTCTGGGTCCCGGATATATGAACACAGAACGTATATTACAAGATAACCTTAGTATTCTGGGTTATATTACAATTGAGGGTAACATTTGGATAAGTAGATTACAAAATCGTTAGGGTTAGTAGTTGAAGAGGAGGTTTTGGGAATGTCCAGTCAGAGTTCCAAGTTTATAGGCTTTATTGTCCAAAGGTAAGAGCAGGACTGCATGGAGGTGGGTAGGTATGTGTAGGTAGGCTGATGATGTGTAGCTAGGTGTGTGGTTAAGGTAGGATGTATGGCTAAGGTAGGATGTATGGCTAAGGTATGTGTGGCAAAGGTATCACAGATGTAATTTTTACTGTCAAGAGTAATGTATTGCACTGGAGATTTAGCAAACCAAATCACCTTTTAAGCCCTGATCACCAGCAGGTTAACCTATTGGCGACATTACCTGCTACTACACTGCAATACTACAACATGAATACTGTTGCCCGTTCATATAGAATTCCAACATTTATTTTGGCCTAGAGATACTTTTATCCCTACATACTTTAAGTGAGCTGAAACATGTCCACAACAAGTGCTTGTCAAGAGATAAAACGAGTGTCCTTTGTCTTTCCCTCCCTCACCAGGCCGGCTCAGCCTGTTACCTGGCCATTCTCAGCAGGTGAGTCATCAGACACACCCTTTCTTGGTAATCGTTTAAGGCCCGAGGTTCTCTTGAATACATTAACACCTAGGGGGTTTCCAGAAAGGATTGGAATGAAGACGAGAAGGCTTAAACACTTTCCAGTTAACCATACCAAAGTTAGAAAGTTACAATTCATTCCAGGGTTGTATCCTCTGTTGAGCGTGATATCATACTCTTACCGTGATTTGCAATTGGTCACTCGCTGTCTGATCAGGTTCTCCACAATGGCACTGTGGTGTATTTGTTATTTTTAATGCATACGAAGATGATGGAAATCCCCCCCCCCCCCCTGTGCCACCCCTACTACATTCGTTTGGACAGCCACTGTTGAATTCCAGAGGGGCAAAGGCAGTAAAATATAACCATAAGTGAACCGCTTGTGAAAGGAGGCCAGTGATTGGTGGCTGCTCTCATAGACTAATGAGAGGAGGCCTGTGATTGGTGGCTGCTCTCATCGAATGATGAGACGAGGCCTGTGATTGGTGTCTGCTCTCATAGACTGACAAGCCCCCCCCCACAAGTCTTGCAAGGATGCCACAGGCCATGGATCCCTCGAGGTCACGCAGAACGCCCATAACGTGTCGGTGCAAATCCCCTCTAAAGGGCCCAGGAGCGAAGGCTCGGTCAATGAAGACGACCTTGGTCTGGGAGGGCAGCAGCCCTGAGACCAGCCTCTCGATGCCCTCCCCACAGACCAGCCTCTCGATGCCCCCCCCACAGACCAGCCTCTCGATGCCCTCCCCACAGACCAGCCTCTCGATGCCCCCCCCACAGACCAGCCTCTCGATGCCCTCCCCACAGACCAGCCTCTCGATGCCCTCCCCACAGACCAGCCTCTCGATGCCCCCCCCACAGACCAGCCTCTCGATGCCCCCCCCACAGACCAGCCTCTCGATGCCCTCCCCACAGACCAGCCTCTCGATGCCCTCCCCACAGACCAGCCTCTCGAGGCCCCCCCCACAGACCAGCCTCTCGATGCCCTCCCCACAGACCAGCCTCTCGATGCCCCCCCCACAGACCAGCCTCTCGATGCCCTCCCCACAGACCAGCCTCTCGATGCCCCCCCCACAGACCCCGGATTCAGGCATGCTAGAGCTAACACTACTCGTTGATCCTATCCTTCCTCTACTAATTACAATCGACGTAGCCTGGTGACAAGGGGCGGATTGTTGGCTGATCTTTCCCCCTCCTCAGCACAACGTATCTTCACCCATTAGTGTTGGGGGTAACGCGTTACAGTAGCAATATTACTTTTTTGGTAACGAAGTAAATTAACACATTACATTTAATATATCGGTAACTACTCTACTTTACTAGACTATAGTAACGTGTCTCCTGCGTTACCCAAGCCGTGTTTGCCTGCGGGTAAAGTCCTGATGCGTTGTGGTGTGTGCATGCGGGCTGCACGTTGCCATAGCGATTGATTTGAGTGACGTAGCTGCTTGTGCGAAGGAGTGTTCAAGTGTTTGAGCGCAGAAGCAGGCGAAACAGAAAGACAGGCTGGTTGCAGGGTTCATTGTAGAAGACATGCTTCCCCTGTCGACTATTGAATCGCCCAGATTTAGAAAAATACTAAATAGAATACCCGCGACTCGCAAGCCAACATCCGAAAGGAAATCATTTTCCGAGTGTTATACTGACTGGAATCGAAGCTCAAAATTATTTTCGAGTCCTTCCTGGATCATGTGTCCGCCAACAACTGAAGATACTTAGGATTCCTAAGATACTTTTTTTTCTCTAGTTTTAAAGTAATGCTGTCTATCCAGTGCACCGTCCCTCCTAAGTTAGGAATGACGGTGCACTGGATAGACAGCATTACTTTAAAACTTGAGAAGGCTGCTCTTGCCTGCAAGAGGGTGAGAGGAAGACACACTTTCGATGTCATAGCTTGTGAAATAGATCAGGTTCATTCAGCCTTTGGACCACATAAAGTAACAGCATGTGTGACCTCCGGTTAAGTGCACTTCTCTTTTAATTGTATGGGATAAAGTGACCTTTTTATATTTTTCATTGACCACTTCATTTTTGTTCTCATGTTTCCCAAAGCCTGTGTTTTTTTAAACTTGTGTGTTGCTACTGATTGACCTCACCATAGCCTACTTAATCCTGTTGGATTTTACAGTGAGGCATTTCTTTGTGCAGACAGGGATATTGTTCTTTCATATGGTTTATATACTGTATAGATTCATACAATAAACACTAAGTGATGATAGGGCTATGATGTTTGTCCTTGTATCTACAGTAAATGAAGGAACGGGAAAGTAAAGTAATAAGTAGTGAAGTTACTTTTCAAAGGCAGGAAGGTAAAGTAATCTCATTACAATTTACAGAAGTAACTAGTAAGTGTTGGGTTAGTTTTTGAGTAACTAACCCAATACTGTTACCTACCAACCCACATACTACCACATGGCCTAAGGCACATGTGATCTGAGCCTCGACTCAAATCTTGTGTATTTGGAGGAGGGTCGTCTATTGCATGTATGAAATTCTTATGTGCTACACGGTTGTGGCTTGTGCATGGTCCGTTGCCGTTTTTTTTTTGCTGGAGACGCCTTCCTAATGGGGTTCATTGAAGCAGGAGAATAATGGTTTTGAAGACGGTCTAATGATGGAAAAATGAGGCCAAAAATATACGTCTTCGTCAAACAGCCCACACGGGTCTCTAAGGCTGTGACTGCATCAATGGTTTGGTGTGGGAATCTGTGTGGGGTCCACCTAAAGTCATGAATTCAGTTGACATCTGGTGACGTGAACCTCCTATACTCTTCTCTCAAACATAGAAGGGGCGTGAGGGGGGCTATGATTGTAGGCCGCTCCAATGTTTTTTTACAATTGGGCTGAACACCCGGGCTACCCTGACGTCAGGAGATAGCCGCCGAGTGCTGCACTGGGAATGTGCGACAGTCACACAGTGCTCGCTTAATTTCAGATATATTACTACGTGTATCTATATAAACCTATCTAGATATTTACAGACCTTTAGTTAGCTTTTGTTAAACCTTGTTCTAGTTAGATATCTAAAAAAAACCTCTTTCAATGCCTTTTTAAAGCCTACTCATGGGCAAGGGTGTGAGTTGGAGTCCCTAAGGTACTTAAAGTGGACATATTGTGATTATTATCCCTCAATCAAGGGAACGAATCATTGAGTCCATCACTAATATTCACAAGAATTAAAGCAACAGCAATGAAATGCCAGAGTCTCAGGCTCCCTTCAACAATTTAATAAATATTAAAAACTACAATTCATAAGAGTAAGTAAAGTTGCATATTATGAACTAGGTGGCAACAGATTTTATAAATTGACTATACCAATATTTCACCAAATGTTCCCATTTTCTCCACTACAAATACATGTATGGAGTCATGTGTTGGAGGATATATCATAACTCGTATAGCCTAAGTTATAAAACATTGAATATTTATATAGTGTTTTATCTTTACCTTTTCTGGGAAATAATTCAAGGTAAAAAGGGAAATATTCATTTTTCCTGATAATGATAATATGAGACCTAGACATAGTCAGTGATAGACTGTGTATGAGATCTAGACATAGATAATGATAGCGTGTATGAGATCTAGAAAAATATAGTGATATTGTGTTTATGTATATCAGGGAGGAGAAGGATTGGAAGTCTCCGAGAGGCTAAGGTACAGTTTGCTTAATGTCATGTTTTCTTAAGATTATTGGTGATATAATCTAACTGCATTAATATATTCTAAAGTACTCCTAAAATACTCCCATAGTTAACGATTGTGCGTGCGTGCGTGCGTGCGTGTGTGAGTGAGTGTGAGTACAGGTAGAACAGTAATCCTCTTTAGTTAGTTAATGATTGATTAATGACAGCTCTTACTCAAGGTCCAGGTCTGTGTCCTGGTTTGATCTGAGCTGTTTCTGACAGCGTGGATACGTTTCGAAAGATCTCCTTACTATGCTTGTTTGTCTTCTCTGCAGTAATTTCCTGTCTGGTACTGAAATACAATCCACAGAAACAATATGTAGTTGTGTTTGTGTCCAGGTCTCCAGTCTACTATGGATGAGGAGAGAGAGGAGGGGGGTCCTACATCTAGGACCACTCTGTCTGGGGAAGATGGCCGCCAGAGCAAAGCTAAGAGGTAAGAAGAGGATCCCTCTGTCTGAGACTGTTGACCATCTCAGAGCTCAGCAGTGATACATCATGACTCCATCATTAGTCTGAGTAACAGCTGTTTGTGTGTTGTGTTGAAGCCCAGAGCAGCAGGAGAGAGCAGACTTCCCTGTACCCAGCTGTGTCTCCATGAAGAGTGACCACTCTATGGAACTTCCTTTAAACTTTAAAGATGGAAATCAGTCTATTGAGAAGATGTGAGGATTCATCAGAGATTATAAAAATAGACCATCTATCAAACGTCCATAAATCCAAGTTCTTGTTTTTCTAGAAGAGTCCAGCAGGAGAGAGCAGACTCCCCTGGACCCAGCTGTGTCTCCATGAAGAGTGACTGGTCCATGGGTCATCCTCTTAACTTTAAAGATGGACGCAGAGAAGAGAGGTAGGAGTTTCTAACAGACGATGAAAACAGACCAGCTAAATGTTATCAGACTCCACCGATACTGATGCATACAAGTTAGGAAAAATATTCTCTCTCTCTCTCTCTCTCTCTCTCTCTCTCTCTCTCTCCACCCTCGTGTTTGTTTACTGTGTGTGTGTGTGTGTGTGTGTGTGTGTGTGTGTGTGTGTGTGTGTGTGTGTGTGTGTGTTCTCTCCCCAGACAACCCCACGAGAGGTCAAAGGTTACCAGTTCTCAGTCCGTACAGCAGCATCAAACAGAGCTGATCAAGGTGTGTAAATGTCCAACATGACATTTGACTTAAGCTCTACATCAGGGGCCGTATTCACAAAGCATTTTATCTTACCGCTAGGAGTGCTCCTAACTCGCGCTAAAACATTTTACGTAGGAGTTTTTTCTTAAAAGTTATTCACAAAGCCGCTGAGACCTACTCTTACTAAGGATAAATCACAAAGAGTGAACTAAGAGTGACGCGCCGTTGCTATGGATTACGTCAATTCTCGTGCACGAGTTTAGAAGCGGTCAGTTCGGTGATTGGTTGTTCAGACGAGCCCACTGAATCACCGAAAAACAAGGAAATAGCCTAGGCTAGAAATGAATTCCTATTAAGTAGTTATAGTGCAGTTAGCAGAATACACGCATGATGACAATTTTGTGCAGACCACGATAATGACGTTGTAGCCTGCACGTTCAAGAGAGAGAGAAAGCAAACAATAAAAATACGTAAAATCTAAAAGAAAATAAATGTTACGAACTACCCAAGTGTTGACTGATTTGTGCCAAGGTGTTTACCTAAAATGTGTTTTCAAAGTGATCCCTAAATGCCAGTCCACTCGGTTCCACACGGCCAAATTCCTTGTAATGTTGATTGCCATCATCATCATCATCATCATCAACGTCTGGCTGTGGAATGTTCCTCCGCTTGCAAAGGTTGTGTAGAATGGCACATACAGTGATTACTGTGCTTGCCCTCTCTGGGGTGAGGCGTATTTCGCCGTGGAGGACATGAAACCGACGTTTCATCTGCCCAATTCCTCTCTCCACAACATTTCGTGTATGTTTGTGTGCTCGCAAAGAGCCAATACGATGTGTTTTACGCATAGGACTAAGCGTAATCTGCGTAATCACTTACATGTTACACTGTAACTGTGCTCCCGGTTGTGGATTAAGGTAGGGTGTCTAGAGCCACGTCTTGCATGGATATTCACTGTCACCCAGCAAGTGACACCCAACTCCTATATCTCAAAAAGCTGCCTCAGACCGCTCACCATTAAAATGCGCGAATCATGGGTAGCTGAAGATCCAGGCCACTTTGCAACAACATCCAGTAGGCTATGTTAAAACTTGCATCAAAAACAACCTGCGTGTTGATGGAATGCACTTTCTTCCTATTGACGAACACGTCCTCGTCTTTTGATGGCGCAATTATTTTTATTTTTTATAAGTTATATATATTTTTTTATAATTTATAATTTTTATAACATTTTATTTCGGGACTAATCGGATTATTCCTGTTAGTCGGGGATGTTATTGCATCGCGCATTAACTCCACAATAAATTGAATACCCTAACATTTCGTCTCGCAGGCATTTTACGATTCTTTGTGAATAGGTCTTACTGAGTTAGGAGTCCTCTTGAGGACTTTTAAGCTCTCCTAGACTTAGGTGCTACTTTTAGTCCTAAAATACTTTGTGAATTGCTCTTAGTGAAAAAAGTTAGGAGTCCTAAATTTAAGAGTGACACGCCCATTATTTTTAGGAGTTACTCCTAAATTCGCCAGTTAGGACCTACTTTTAGCCCTAAGATCCTTTGTGAATACGGCCCCAGGGGTCGGCAGCTAAGTTTCCTTAGTTGCCGTAAACAGCAAACGCGATTCCGATTATTGCATTGAAAGAAAAATAAGTTATTTCATAATGTAGCCAAGCGGGGGACATCCCGTTGGTATTTGAATGACTTTATTTGCTGATCTCGTCCCCCATTAACTCTTAGTCCTAACCCTTAATATGAAGTTAAAGGGAAAAAGTTGTGCAGTTGTCAGCCTGGTTCTCCAGCGGATTCTGCCAGGTAAAAGAGTCCGTAGAAAGGGTATCATTGTATTCAAAGTAAAGCCGCTCCTCCTTTCCTGTCGGCATATTTGGCAGTGTATATGCCGTCTTATGCACGCCTTTTTCGCTGCACGGTCCGCGCGTTTACACTGCCCGAGGTAAATTGCCTGCTTGAGCTAGCACCCCAATTGACCCTCCCGGACCCTACACACATTGGCGGTTTATTGAGTTTCATTGTGATGTAAATGCGACGGCTCCGCGGTTCCGGGGGGGGGTGGGGGTGCTTGGGTAAAGTTGTTGCTGCACTGTCTCCACAGAGACAACGCAGCGATATCATCATGAGCAGTTCTAACTGAGCCCTTTTTGAGAGAAAGTGAAATCCGCGAGCTGCTGATCATGTGAGAGAAGGTGATGCAGTCGTATTAAACAAAGACAGTGTTTTTACGAGAGAGACGCCAACCCTTTACATTTAAGTTAAAAGATATAGATATTTGATATTCTTAAAAAAAATAAAAAAAAAATAATAATAATTAATTTAACTTCAGAATAGTCTGGGGGGCGAGATATTATGTCTTGCGGGCCAATTATGGCGCGCGGGCCGCCAGTTGCCGACCCCTGCTCTACATGAACATCAGAAAGCATCTCTTGTGGTGCTAATAGTCTCCAGGCTTCCCTCTTTAGACCAGCGGTACGTGAATCCAGGACAGATGCTTCTGATGTCCTCAGTGAGTTCAGAGTAAAGTTGTCCTCGATGTTTGTTCTGTTCCAGAGGGCTGAGGAGAACGCTCACGCTTTCCTAGACAAGGAGCTGAAGAAGCTCTGGAGGGATCTCTTCCCAGATTACCCACAATGCTCAGAGAGTCAGAGGGAGGAGGAGGAGGTGGATGGTAAGAATGAGGAGCAGAGGAGGCGCGCCACAGAGGGAGTGGTGGACATCACAAAGCTCTGCCTGATGGAGATGAACCAGGAGGAACTGGCCGACACACTGGGGAAAAGTAAGGGACTCTTATTTTGAAGACAGTAGAGACAATTCATTTGAAGTGCAGAAGATAATCTTATCTTAAAAACAGTGAATGAATTCTTATTTTGAAGAGCAGTATGAAACTCATTATTTGCACTGTTCAGACTAAATTACACAAGGTGATATTACTACATTTTTAACTTTTCAATATATTTTCTCTTGGGGGATAAAGGGTTTGATCCAGATATGTAGGGTTATTGTGGGGTATCAGGTTAAATGGTTTGATCCAGATATGTAGGGTTATCAGGTTAAATGGTTTGATCCAGATATGTAGGGTTTTTGTAGGGTTATCAGGTTAAATGGTTTGATCCAGATATGTAGGGTCATTGTGGGTCTATCAGGTTAAGGAATGTTAAACACTAAATTGCAAATCAACAGAAGAATAACTCAGTGGAAGAGATGCAGTACTATCTTGTTATATCAGCATATTAAGTCACTTTCCACTTATTCACTATCATTATTATTATTATCTTTAGACCAATCATATTGCTTTGAAAGTAATAATCAAAATTCTGAATAAATGATCCAGTCCTTGTTACGTTCAGCTTCTGTAACCACAAGTAATGAAGCCACTAAATATCATTGAATTGATAAATTTACAGGAAATATTGACATGCTTCCACTGATGTCACCATCCACTATCTGATGTCTTCTGTTGTTTTCTCATTTAGGATCTGCTGCTGTCGAGTGCCAACACAAAATTAAGTCTCTATTGAAGAAGAAATTCAAGTGTGTGTATGAGGGTATTGCTAAAGCAGGACAGCCAACAGGCCTGAATGACTTCTACACAGAGCTCTTCATCACAGAGAGAGGCAGTGGAGAGGTCAACAAGGAACATGAGGTCAGACTGATTGAAACAGCTTCCAGGAGACCGGCCAAGGAGGAAACACCAATACAATGTCAAGACATCTTTAAACCCTTACCTGATCAAGATCAACCAATCAGAACAATTATGACAACTGGAGTGGCCGGCATTGGTAAAACCGTCTTAACACACAAGTTCACTCTGGACTGGGCTGAAGGCAAAGCCAACCGCGACATACACTTTACATTTCTCTTAACTTTCAGAGAGCTGAATTTACTGAAAGGGAAAGAGTTAAGCTTGGTCGAACTTCTTCATCACTTCTTTATTGAGACCAAAGAAGCAGGAATCTGCAGATTTGACCTGTTCCAAGTTGTCTTCATCTTGGATGGTCTGGATGAGTGTCGACTTCCTCTGAACTTCCAGAACAACCAGACCTGGACTGATGTCACAAAGCCGATCTCGGTGGACGTGCTGCTGACAAACCTCATCAGGGGCGACCTGCTTCCCTACGCTCGCATCTGGATAACCACACGCCCTGCAGCAGCCAATCTGATCCCTGCTGAGTGTGTTGACATGGTGACGGAGGTAAGAGGGTTCAACAACCCACAGAAGGAGGAATACTTCAGGAAGAGATTCAGAGAGGAGAAGCTGGCCAGCACAATCATCTCCCACGTCAAGAAATCAAGAAGCCTCCACATCATGTGTCACATCCCAGTCTTCTGTTGGATCACTGCTACAGTTCTGGAGGACTTCTTCAAAACATCTAAAAGAGGCGAAGAGGGGCCAAAGACCGTGACTCAGATGTACAGCCACTTCCTGAGGGTTCAGTCCATACAGGGGGACAGGAAGTATCATGGGAGAGCTGAAACAGATCCACACTGGAGTTCAGAGAGCAGGAAGATCATTGTTTCTCTGGGAAAACTGGCTTTTAACCAGCTGGAGAAAGGCAACCTGATCTTCTACGAGGCAGACCTGGCAGAGTGTGACATCGATATCAAATCAGCTTCAGAGTACACAGGAGTGTTAACCCAGATCTTTAAAGTGGAGTGTGGGCTGTACCTGGACAGGGAGTTTTGCTTTATCCATCTGAGCATCCAGGAGTTTCTGGCTGCCCTTTATGTCTTTCTGTCCTTCATCAACACGGGGGTCAATCTGCTCTCAGAAGAAGCACCAACCTCTGGTGAAGATAAACTCCTCCACTTCTACCAGCGTGCTGTGGACAAGGGCTTAGAGAGTGAGAACGGACACCTGGACTTGTTCCTCCGCTTCCTCCTGGGCCTCTCTCTGGAGACCAATCAGATTGTCCTACGAGGTCTGCTGGGACCGAAAAAAAGTAGATCACTGATCACTAAGATTAAAAAAGTTCTGCTGGGAAAGACAGAAACTAGCTCACTGACCAATAAGGAAACTAGCATCACATTAGTGTCTTATATCAAGAAGGAGATAAATGGAGATCTCTCTCCAGAGAGAAGCATCAACCTGTTCCACTGTCTAAATGAGCTGAACGATCGTTCTCTAGTGGAGGAGATCCAACAGTACCTGACATCAGGAAGTCTCTCAAGAAAATCTCTTCCTCCTGCTCAGTGGTCAGCTCTGGTCTTCATCCTACTGACATCAGAAGAGGAGCTGGACGTGTTTGACCTGAAGAAATACTCTGCTTCAGAGGAGGGTCTTCTGAGGCTGCTGCCAGTAGTCAAATCCTCCAAAACATCTCTGTAAGTTCACTAATAACATGTATTACGATACACATAACACAATATGCATAAATTAGGAATATAAGGTTCAAATAATATGCAAAAGATCACTGTAGGTTCATAACAGCTTTATATTATATTAATATTATATAACAACATGTATTACTATTCTACTCCAAACAGAATGAACATACTAGTAGAACATAAAAGATACAATAATTTATAAAACATCGTGCAGGTGTACTATTAAGGTATAATGAATTTCCGTACACACAGAATACTGGAATATAGAAGTAGTATTCATTTAAGAATATATTTTGTAAACACAATTAAACATTTATTCCACATTTTACATCCAATACATAATTAACATTTATACATCTAATGATTAAGTGAATATTTGTAACTAGTAAAATTCCTTCATTATGTAATAAGTTGAAGATTTATGTTAGTTTACTCACAGTTCCTAACATGTTCTGTTTATTGTGTGTGAAGGTTAAATGGCTGTGAGCTGTCAGAGAGATGCTGTGAAGCTCTGGCCTCAGTTCTCAGCTCCAACTCCTCTAGTCTGAGAGAGCTGGACCTGAGTACCAATGATCTGCAGGATTCAGGAGTGAAGCTGCTCTCTGCTGGACTGGGGAGTCCACACTGTACACTGGAAACTCTCAGGTCAGTTATCAGCCTCTTCTTCAAACAGGTTATTCTAGACTCCAGTAAGTGCTGCTCATGTCCGATGCATTTCTGTCCTGCACTCAGAAATTTGTTACATTATTGACTGGGGTTTCCACATTATTGCTATGGGTTTAATTACAACTAGAGGTTGAGCGCGTGCAACACGTGAGCAAAAACTCTAGTTATTATGATGATAACTTTTTTCATAATAAAACATCTATTTGACCTCCATCTCTTAATATTTAAAGAACCAGCTCATTCATACAATTTAATGTATGTAAAAAGACTGGTAACAATCCTCATAACATTTAATCAAAGTAACTAACATGTTCCTGCTTATTGGTGTGAAGGTTAAATGGCTGTAAGCTGTCAGAGAGATGCTGTGAAGCTCTGGCCTCAGTTCTCAGCTCCAACTCCTCTAGTCTGAGAGAGCTGGACCTGAGTACCAATGATCTGCAGGATTCAGGAGTGAAGCTGCTCTCTGCTGGACTAGGGAGTCCACACTGTACACTGGAAACTCTCAGGTCAGTTATCAGCCTCTTTTTGAAACAGGTTATTCTAGACTCCAGTAAGTGCTGCTCATTTCCGATGCATTTCTTTTATTATTAGCTTTTACCATATGGAATGAATACACTTTATAAATGTGGTTACTTTAGATGGTGTGTGTGTGTGTATGTGTGTGTGTGTGTGTGTGTGTGTGTGTGTGTGTGTGTGTGTGTGTGTGTGTGTGTGTGTGTGTGTGTGTGTGTGTGTGTGTGTGTGTGTGTGTGTGTGTGTGTGTGTGTGTGTAGGTTGTCTGGCTGCCTAGTCACACAGAAAGGCTGTGCTTCTCTGGCCTCAGCTCTGAGCTCCAACCCCTCCCATCTGAGAGAGCTGGACCTGAGCTACAATCACCCAGGAGACTCTGGAGCTGCGCTGCTCTCTGCTCGACTGGAGGATCTACGCTGGAGACTGGACACTCTCAGGTATGGCGAGGACAGCTCACCACTCAGGGACAAAGTCTCCTACAAGGATTCAAGCCACTGCTAGATGAATTGGTTTGAAAAGGCTGCTGTAACTTATGTTGTGTTCAAAGTGATGAGAGAGCAGATGATGAAGGTGAATGTTTCAACATGCTGCTCTCACATGCTGTTCTCACACTCTTCCCCCCAGTGTGGAGCACGGTGGAGTGTGGAGGCTGAAGCCAGTTCCACAGAGGTGTAAGTGTCTCTTTAGTTTATGTACATACATACATACATACATACATACATACATACATACATACATACATACATACATACATACATACATACATACAAGTTTTTAATTTCCAGCCTGTCTGTGTCTATATGATGATATATATATACGAATCCTACCCAAGTGACCCAAACAATACGTATATGTATGTGTAGGTAAGCAAGTATGCATGAGTACATGTCTATGTATGTATAGTATGTATGAACCCGTTTTATGGTTCATCAGTCCATCTCCAGCCTGTATGTGAGCTCAGCTCGTTCAGTCTGTGGTTTACACAGGTGTCCCTTGGAAGGTTGATTGCAATGTGTGTGTATTGGGAAATCCAAAAGTTTAATATCTTGGAAGATATTACAAATATTGTTTAGATATTTCATGTGAGTAATAAGCTCATCATGCCGAGCATTTTGATTTATAATGTGTATTTAGTGTAATATTGAGGGAGTAAATGGACTTCATACATTTGTCCTTGTTTCAATGTTTTGATTGGAACTGCCACTCACACACACATGGGATTTCCAATAAACTTTAACTTTAATTGTCTTAAACACAATGTGGACTATTGCTTAGAAAATCGACAGCACATGATTCCACTATAGTTCCTATCATGCAGAATGCAGGAGAACCGTACTAGTGATGATGATGATGATGATGATGATGATGATGATGATGATGATGATGATGATGATGATGACGATGATGACTATGATGACGATGAAGAAGCAGCTCATCATGTCTTGTTCTCCCTCAGATGCCTGTGAACTCACACTGGACCCAAACACAGCCCACAGACGACTCTCTCTGTCTGAGGACAACAGGAAGGTGACGTTGGTTGGAGAGGACCAGTCGTTTCCGGATCACCCAGAGAGATTTGTCTCCTGGTCCCAGGTGTTGGGTAGAAAGGCTCTGACTGGCCGCTGTTACTGGGAGGTAGAGAGGAAAGGACGTGTTGAGATAGCAGTGACATACAGAGGAATCCCAAGGAGAGGACGGGGTGATGACTGCAGATTTGGAGGGAACAACAAGTCCTGGAGTCTTTATTGTGATGGTGATGGTTACTCTGCCCGGTACAACGGTAGCGTAACAGACATATCTCTCCGCTCCGCTTGCTCCACCAGAGTAGGAGTGTATCTGGACCAGCCTGCTGGCTCTCTGTCCTTCTACAGAGTGTCCCCAGGTGGAGGAGGGTCCTCAGACACACTGACACACCTCCACACCTTCTGGTCCTCCTTCACCCAGGAGGACCTCCTCCCGGGGTTTAGGGTAAGGGGGATTCAGCGGGGTGATTCAGTGTCTCTGTGTCGGTTGTAGAAAAAAACAACATACGGGCGGGTGGGCGCGCACACACATACACACAGACACACACACACACACAAACAGAAACACACACACACACACACACACACACACACACACACACACACACACACACACACACACACACACACACACACACACACACCGATTTAGCATTAAACCGGTTCTAAAAGGGTTGGGAGTAATGATTGACCGTCTGGGCTCCTGAAACATAACTGTGATCAGTGATAAGAGAAGAAATAGCAACGGTCTGAGGAGATCACAGTGGACACAAACCTTGCTGGTGACCTCCAGTGGGGACCTCCTGTTCACTGAGCCCTGAGGGCGGCGCTGCGCCCCCTAGTGGACACACACCTTGCTGGAGGGTAGGAACAATACTCTGATTCCCTTCATCTGTTTATTTACAGACGTGTCTAAGTTGGATTCATTGAATTGTTTCCTTCCTTCCTCCTCCTGCAGTCTTCATCCAATTAATGATTCACAACGTTAGAGGTGTTTAGTTTCCATGCCAACCGTGTCATGTCTACACCCAATCGAAACTCCCCCTTCTGTGTAAATGAAGACGCTAGAAACACTGCCCTCTAGTGGTCGTTCCTGGTTAAAGCACAAACAACCTTTTATTGATTGATTCATTTAAGTACAGAGCGGAACGTTGTCAAATTTAACCGATTATCGAGAATAATCAAACAAACCATGCAAAGGCAGAATCAACAGCAGCCATTAGGAGCCCATTTAGGGGCCCTTGAAGGATCAGTGGGGGGGGGGGTGGTATTACTGGGGTATCACCATCCTGAACAGAGGTCAGCCGGCCCCCGGGGTCTGAAGCCCCTCTGCTGTGAGGGAGGGCCCCCCAGGACTAAAGAGAAGGCCCAGCGTTGAGGAGCCCTCTGCTGTGAGGGAGGGCCCCCCAGGACTAAAGAGAAGGCCCAGCGTTGAGGAGCCCTCTGCTGTGAGGGAGAGCCCCCCAGGACTAAAGAGAAGGCCCAGCGTTGAGGAGCCCTCTGCTGTGAGGGAGGGCCCCCCAGGACTAAAGAGAAGGCCTACCGTTGAGGAGCCCTCCCAGGGGCTGAGGATCAGGGGAGCGGTGAGAGTGAGGGCGCGGCCCCCACGGCCTACGCTGCTCTGGGCTATCGTCTAGCTACTGGACATGACTGCAGTGTGGAGGTCCGGCCAGCAGGGGCAGCACTGAGGAGGCCTCAGTCCTTTGTTTGTTCTGGAAGAACGGCAGAACGACGCACTGGTGTCCCACTGGTGTCCCACTGGTGTCCCACTGGTGTCTCACTGGTGTCCCACTGGTGTCCCACTGGTGTCCCACTGGTGTCCCACTGGTGTTTCACTGGTGTCTCACTGGTGTCCCACAGGTGTCTCACCGGTGTCCCACTGGTGTCTCACCGGTGTCTCACTGGTGTCTCACTGGTGTCTCACTGGTGTCCCATTGGTGTCTCACTGGTGTCTCACTGGTGTCTCACTGGTGTCCCACTGTGGTCTCACTGGTGTCTCACTGGTGTCTCACTGGTGTCCCACTGGTGTCTCACAGGTGTCCCACTGGTGTCTCACTGGTGTCCCACTGGTGTCTCACTGGTGTCTCACTGGTGTCCCACTGGTGTCTCACTGGTGTCCCACTGGTGTCTCACTGGTGTCCCACTGGTGTCTCACTGGTGTCTCACTGGTGTCCCACTGTGGTCTCACTGGTGTCTTACTGGTGTTGAATCCATCAGTCAATGATGGTGCGCCCTCGCATAACACTTGAACTGTATATGATTTAGATCAGTTAAACCCCTGTCCTGAAACACGTTGGAGGGTTAACAGTGGAAGCTTCTCACTAACTCTGATGCCAGTTATATTATCTATGTTTCATGAAGGAAGGAACTTAATCCAGAAAACAGAGATTTCTAGATTAAATAAATAAACATAATTGTAACTCTGTAATGTGTGTGTGTGCGTATGTTTACGTGTGTGTGTGTGTGTGTGTGTGTGTGTGTGTGTGTGTGTGTGTGTGTGTGTGTGTGTGTGTGTGTGTGTGTGTGTGTGTGTGTGTGTGTGTGTGTGTGTGTGTGTGCTTAGAAAATCGACAGCACATGATTCCACTATAGTTCCTATCATGCAGAATGCAGGAGAACCGTACTAGTGATGATGATGATGATGATGATGATGATGATGATGATGATGATGATGATGATGATGACGATGATGACTATGATGACGATGAAGAAGCAGCTCATCATGTCTTGTTCTCCCTCAGATGCCTGTGAACTCACACTGGACCCAAACACAGCCCACAGACGACTCTCTCTGTCTGAGGACAACAGGAAGGTGACGTTGGTTGGAGAGGACCAGTCGTTTCCGGATCACCCAGAGAGATTTGTCTCCTGGTCCCAGGTGTTGGGTAGAAAGGCTCTGACTGGCCGCTGTTACTGGGAGGTAGAGAGGAAAGGACGTGTTGAGATAGCAGTGACATACAGAGGAATCCCAAGGAGAGGACGGGGTGATGACTGCAGATTTGGAGGGAACAACAAGTCCTGGAGTCTTTATTGTGATGGTGATGGTTACTCTGCCCGGTACAACGGTAGCGTAACAGACATATCTCTCCGCTCCGCTTGCTCCACCAGAGTAGGAGTGTATCTGGACCAGCCTGCTGGCTCTCTGTCCTTCTACAGAGTGTCCCCAGGTGGAGGAGGGTCCTCAGACACACTGACACACCTCCACACCTTCTGGTCCTCCTTCACCCAGGAGGACCTCCTCCCGGGGTTTAGGGTAAGGGGGATTCAGCGGGGTGATTCAGTGTCTCTGTGTCGGTTGTAGAAAAAAACAACATACGGGCGGGTGGGCGCGCACACACATACACACAGACACACACACACACACACAAACAGAAACACACACACACACACACACACACACACACACACACACACACACACACACACACACACACACACACACACACACACACACACACCGATTTAGCATTAAACCGGTTCTAAAAGGGTTGGGAGTAATGATTGACCGTCTGGGCTCCTGAAACATAACTGTGATCAGTGATAAGAGAAGAAATAGCAACGGTCTGAGGAGATCACAGTGGACACAAACCTTGCTGGTGACCTCCAGTGGGGACCTCCTGTTCACTGAGCCCTGAGGGCGGCGCTGCGCCCCCTAGTGGACACACACCTTGCTGGAGGGTAGGAACAATACTCTGATTCCCTTCATCTGTTTATTTACAGACGTGTCTAAGTTGGATTCATTGAATTGTTTCCTTCCTTCCTCCTCCTGCAGTCTTCATCCAATTAATGATTCACAACGTTAGAGGTGTTTAGTTTCCATGCCAACCGTGTCATGTCTACACCCAATCGAAACTCCCCCTTCTGTGTAAATGAAGACGCTAGAAACACTGCCCTCTAGTGGTCGTTCCTGGTTAAAGCACAAACAACCTTTTATTGATTGATTCATTTAAGTACAGAGCGGAACGTTGTCAAATTTAACCGATTATCGAGAATAATCAAACAAACCATGCAAAGGCAGAATCAACAGCAGCCATTAGGAGCCCATTTAGGGGCCCTTGAAGGATCAGTGGGGGGGGGGGTGGTATTACTGGGGTATCACCATCCTGAACAGAGGTCAGCCGGCCCCCGGGGTCTGAAGCCCCTCTGCTGTGAGGGAGGGCCCCCCAGGACTAAAGAGAAGGCCCAGCGTTGAGGAGCCCTCTGCTGTGAGGGAGGGCCCCCCAGGACTAAAGAGAAGGCCCAGCGTTGAGGAGCCCTCTGCTGTGAGGGAGAGCCCCCCAGGACTAAAGAGAAGGCCCAGCGTTGAGGAGCCCTCTGCTGTGAGGGAGGGCCCCCCAGGACTAAAGAGAAGGCCTACCGTTGAGGAGCCCTCCCAGGGGCTGAGGATCAGGGGAGCGGTGAGAGTGAGGGCGCGGCCCCCACGGCCTACGCTGCTCTGGGCTATCGTCTAGCTACTGGACATGACTGCAGTGTGGAGGTCCGGCCAGCAGGGGCAGCACTGAGGAGGCCTCAGTCCTTTGTTTGTTCTGGAAGAACGGCAGAACGACGCACTGGTGTCCCACTGGTGTCCCACTGGTGTCCCACTGGTGTCTCACTGGTGTCCCACTGGTGTCCCACTGGTGTCCCACTGGTGTCCCACTGGTGTTTCACTGGTGTCTCACTGGTGTCCCACAGGTGTCTCACCGGTGTCCCACTGGTGTCTCACCGGTGTCTCACTGGTGTCTCACTGGTGTCTCACTGGTGTCCCATTGGTGTCTCACTGGTGTCTCACTGGTGTCTCACTGGTGTCCCACTGTGGTCTCACTGGTGTCTCACTGGTGTCCCACTGGTGTCTCACAGGTGTCCCACTGGTGTCTCACTGGTGTCCCACTGGTGTCTCACTGGTGTCTCACTGGTGTCCCACTGGTGTCTCACTGGTGTCCCACTGGTGTCTCACTGGTGTCCCACTGGTGTCTCACTGGTGTCTCACTGGTGTCCCACTGTGGTCTCACTGGTGTCTTACTGGTGTTGAATCCATCAGTCAATGATGGTGCGCCCTCGCATAACACTTGAACTGTATATGATTTAGATCAGTTAAACCCCTGTCCTGAAACACGTTGGAGGGTTAACAGTGGAAGCTTCTCACTAACTCTGATGCCAGTTATATTATCTATGTTTCATGAAGGAAGGAACTTAATCCAGAAAACAGAGATTTCTAGATTAAATAAATAAACATAATTGTAACTCTGTAATGTGTGTGTGTGCGTATGTTTACGTGTGTGTGTGTGTGTGTGTGTGTGTGTGTGTGTGTGTGTGTGTGTGTGTGTGTGTGTGTGTGTGTGTGTGTGTGTGTGTGTGTGTGTGTGTGTGTGTGTGTGTGTGTGTGTGTGTGTACATTGCTCATCAGATTACTTACTTTTAATTTTTGTGTATGCATGTGTGGTTAAAAAAGTCAAACTCCACTGTTGTGTTGGAGGAAATTACTCCTGAAGACTTGGAGAATTAAAAATTGAACAAATGGGAAGAATCATCTGAACACATGAGAAGGTTCAGTTGATCGACTGAGCAATTACAAATCATAAACAGGTATCTTCAATAACTGAACATGTTGACTTGTTGTTCCCAACCGAACACAAAGATCTTCAGTTTGAAGTCAATCACAACATCTTTACCCTTTCCCATAGAACACTTATCATAATTTATGATTATGTTGTTAAATCTGCTTTAAATCCCGTTCCATATAACTAATATCAAATTCCTTTATAACAATGTTGAAAATATATAAAATATTGTAGTAAAACAAAGTAGCATCAATCAACATTTAAAACACATATTGCATTAGAGAGTAAATATTTGTACAACCTGCTAAACCCAAAGGAAGATCTCATAAGTCCTTTCATGGTTTATGCAGAACCTTTCAGAAGCCCAATAAAATGAATAATTTGGAGTACAGTGGAGCTTTTAAATCAATCACAAAGTGTTGCAATCCCACTGAGCGGGTTGAGTCCTCAGAGCACCAACAGCTGCTGCTCAACAACCCGATGCACTACAGGTACGTCCATGGGTCCACAGGTATTCAAACGTCCCCCTATCAGCTGGTCCTCCACAACGTCAGGACTGTGAGGACCCCCCAGACCCAAGCGGCCCCCTCTAATCTGACGCTCAGCAGCCCAGCTGAACACAGAGAGGGCTGAGAGATGAACAACGAGAGACACTGATGTTACCCGCTGCTTACCACCGGTACTGACCTGCTGTGGGTTGAGGTCCATGAACGATGAGTGTGTGTGTATGTCTGTGTACATATGTCTGTGCATTTGTGTGTGTGGCTGTGAGTGTGTGTGTGTGTGTGTGTGTTTTTATATGTGTTTGTGTGTCTGTGTGTGTGTCTGTGTGCGTGGGTTTGTGTGTTTGTGTTTATAGATTAATGAACGATGTGTGGGTGCGTTTATGTTTGTGTACATATGTGTGTGTGTTTATAGATTCCAAAACGGTGTGTGTGTGCGGATGTTTGTGTGTTTATGCCTTTGCACATATGTGTCTGTATACGTGTGTGTGTGTGTGTGTGTGTATGTGTTTATAGCTTAATGAATGATGTGTCTATGTGTGTGTCTGTGTGTGTGTGTGTGTGTAATTCTATCCTGTTGGCAAAATAAACTCGTCAAGTTTATACTAGGTTTTATAGCAATTTTAATTAAAATTTGTAACCATCTCTTTTAAACAATTGCAGCGTTTAAAAAGTTTAAAAAGAAAAGTCACAGTTCACAGCTCAAGGCAAGGTAAGGAGCTGCCCTAAAGAAAGTCTTGTCTAGGCCCCCCTACTGCCTAGAACCAACAATGACCAGTGTCCCTGGTAACATCTAAAGTCCTAGGTAACCATTGGCATAGCTTGGGGCCCTGGTAACATCCAGTCTCAACCAGTAAACGTTTACATGAAACTAAATAAAACTGAAATATTGGGTTAGTCCGACTATGATTGGATGCATGTTTACACCTTAGTCGTCGGAATTATTAATTACTAGATTATTAATGTTTACGGCAAATCTAATTGGAATTTGATTTAATGTTCTTCCCATGCTCAAGATCTTTTCTGGTGTCTGTGAGCCTGAAGTAGAAGGAGATGGTAGTCGTGTTGTTGTCGCTATCGGAAAACGAGAAACGGCGATTTATTTAAAAAGTTTGCGCAGAAGATGGAGGAAGCCGGTGTCGTACCAATGTAGTAACCCCCTATAAGTGTATCATCATCGACATGCATTCACTACAAACTATGCTTAGATTTCACCCAAGGAAAGACTGAATTAAAAGTTAATGTTTTTCTAAAGGTTGGTCATCAACGAGGTAATAAATTAGTAACTTCAGACACACATAAATGCATTCTCATATACGTCACATGTATGTGCACAATGTATGTATATATGTACATACACGTATATGAGAATGCATATCTATTCAGACCTGTAATTCATGTCTTACACTTTTTCACATAGCTATAGATTAAAAAAAATCAATTCCCTATTTATGGTTTCATAATAACTGAGTCACCGTTGAAACAAATGCGTTTCATCTCCAATGGTGCTATCTGTAATATGTTTCTATTTAGATTATTTGTCAGGATATTTTGTTATTATTGTCCGAGTCTGGTTTTAACTGATGTGATACCACTTTAATCTATTAATTACTTCAATTGTTATCATTACAATTATTAGTAGGCTAGTAAAAAACAGATAAAACATATTTTGCCCGGGATGACTACTTAAATTCTTTGCTAAAAAAAAATATTTTCTACCATGAGCTCGGGGAGATATTAATGAACGGCACCCTCACAAACATGTATCACTGAAATGACTTTAAATCTCAAATGTTTTGATGTTGTATCAGCACACGAAGCAAACATCTCATTTTTGGCTAGGTTCACTGGAATCTCTTTTTCTTTCATCATTATTTCAATCACCACTAGGTGTCTCTAGCGTACTCATTTGAAGCTTTGAGGTCGAACTGCTTTGGTGGTTCATCCGGGGACTCTCTAAATCGACGCCACTTCGACCTGGGCGGGACTTTACTAAAGTCCCGCCCAGGTCGAAATGGCGTCGATTTAGAGAGTCCCGGTTCATCCAGCTGGGAGCCTTTGACGTTTCATGAGGCATCATCTCAACACCACTATAGGTACGGCGCCACCTATCGTACCGGGGTATGACATGCTTCGGCCAATAAACCGTTTTTTTCGACGCTAGCTTTATTCAAATTAAGCTGTGCACATAAACGTACTGACTTGTTTACAGATTACCTTATCGACAGAAAACATTTTCGGAAGGGAACAGTATAAACTGGGGGAGTCTGATTGGACTCTGGGGCTGGGTGAGGCTGCACACCTGTTGCACATTGAGTAATCAGTGGGCACAGGTTAAACCAGCCGTCTGCACTCGCACTTGGGGAGATCTCCTGGATGGCAGCGGAGCACCCTTTGTCACAATGTCAGGCTTTTGTTATAGACCACTAGATGTCGCCAATTCTGACTTTCTGTTCTGTGTTTTTTCCATCTAATTATGTCTCTTGTTAAGCAGACTCACCGGCCCCATGTTAGTCATGTGATTTGTTCAGGCATTTTGTCTCACAGTATTTAAGCCTGATCTTTCCACTCTGTCTCTGTTGAGCCTTCACTGAACCCCCGTGAGTAAACCTTACTCTTGAACAGTATTTGCTGATTGCCTTCTTGTACTTTGACCCTGGACTGTTTTTCTACTGAGTTTGGGATTACCCTTTTGATTTGTTCGCTCTTTCTGGATTGATCTTGTTGCCAGCCTTTGCCTGTCTGTTTACCCTGCCTATTGGATTACCCTCTGGATTTACTGTCGATGTGCTTTGCCTTTTTGGATTCTGGGACTGAGTATTTTGTGTTTTTTGCTTTTTTTGGATCTTCTGAGCTTTATTGGAACTAGATTTTTCTGAGGAATAAATACCTTAAAACTTTCTTTGCACTTGAGTCACCCTAGCTTTCTGAGTACCATACCGTGACACCCTTGACATGTTCATTATCACATTTTTTAAATAAACCATATTTTTAACACCACATCCGTACAGGAGCCCAAAATAAGTCACCTAGGTGGAGTGGGGCAGCGTCCTAGGTGGAGTATAACATGGACATTTGCTACAGGCAGTATTAACAGAGCAGTATCAACAGTATTAACAGAACAGTATTAACAGTACTAACAGTTGTGCCGACCCTGTGGCTCGAGGAGACTGGGGGCGGGTCCCCTGCTCATGTGTTGGAGGTCGTGGGAGGAGCCAGTGGCTCATTACGGAGAGGTGGAAGCACCTGTGTCATGTGATCTCAGAAGCTGCCATTTTGAATGACGCCGTCTTCAAGCCCTCGACCCCAGTGCACTCGCTTTCCGTTGTGCAGGCTGCTCAACTTCCCGTTTTCTGTTCCATTACCCTGCTTTGTCGACTCTGCACCACTACATAACATAACATTAACAGAACTGTATCAACGAGATTAACAGAACAGTATCAACAGTGTTAACAAAAGTATCACCAGAGAACCGAATGAACGGTGTTAACATTAACAAAATGAATAGAAGTCAGTATCAACAGTATTACCAGTGAACAGTGTGAACGGCTTTAACAGTGTTTACAATAGTAACAGTATTAACAGAGACCAGTATCAATAGTATTAATAGAGAACAGTATTAGCTGCATTAACAGCGTTAACAGTAGTAGCAATTAACAGTATTAAGAGTATTTACTAATCGACAGTCTTTGCAGTATTAATATTAGTTGATTATGGTTTTGTTGAACCTTTAATCTCTAACTATATATTCTTCCTGTATGTTGGCTCAGCTCTAAGTTATGACTCTGCTCATGTACATTTTAATAAGTTCCTCATTCACTCATCTCACCAAGGCGTAGAGAGAAAGATGAAGTAAAGCTTTTACTCTTCAGGAACTTCATATCAAGTCCTTCACCTCTATCACGTAAGTCAACTCTATGTCCGGTTGATAGAACAAAGGAACATAATTACTGTTGTATTACACGTCTAATGTCTATTACATGCATTGATGTATATTATTTTTAGTTTTATCAAGCAATACCTGTTTTAGTTAATGTAAGGGTGTTATCTTTTGTTTTCCTGTTTATATCTCTGTCTAAACTACTCATGAGTTAATCATGTCCAAATGTTATCTTTAAAGGTAATACAGCACATATGCATGGTTATCATCATTGTTCTTCTTTGAATATTGGTATTATATGATGGAAAATTAGTTTAATTAGTCATGGTAAAAGTGGTAGACTTACTGGTATTTTCGAAATAGACATTTCTATAGCATTCAACAATGTCTTACTATTATTAGTGTATTACTGAATACCTTAAGTGTAGTACGATATTACGTGTAGTACAGAAGTTAATGAGATTTTTGTGTTCTCCTGATGAAGTTCTGGAGGAGAACATGACTGGATCCTGGAGAGTATTCCTGCTCTGTAGTCTCCTGCAAGGTAAACATCTCAACCCTCCCTGTTGATACCTGTAATGGGTACTATATTAATACCTGTAGCACTGAAGTACTCTCTGTAGTACTCATATAATACCTGTAGTACTTGCTCATATAACTCTCATAATACCTGTAGTACTCTCTGTAGTCCTCTGTTAATAGTACTCTCTTAATACTTGTAGTGCCCTAGTACCCTTTTATTACCTGTACTCTCTTAATACCTGTAGTACCCTCTGTTAATTAATACGTGGAGTATTCACTGTAATCCTGTGTTAATACCTGTAGTAGTCTCTGTGATCCTCTGTGTGTGTTCACTATAAAACATAAGATTTTGAAACTAATTTGAAAAATAACATCCAATTCAAAAATAATAGTGATAATAATAATAATAAATAACTTAGTATATAACATTACTAATTAATAATAATTTATTGATTCTAATTAATGATCTTGTTTTGTAGGAAGTTCAATGTTGCATTCAAATATTTCAGTCAGTTTGTGCATCGATTGAGCCTTTGGATTTGTCAACCTCTTGTTTTAAAGGTGCTGGGTGTTACCAAAGATTTGAGGCCCTAATGCCAGAAAGAGTGACGACACTCAGTGGATCCTGTGTTACCGTTCCTTGTTCCTTCACCTTGGAGGACAGGTATAAAGACAAGCTACATCATGGATGTATACCAACATGGAAAAAAGGAGAACAATTGATCAGTAATACAACATTCAGGGGAAATCTAAAGGCGTACAACTGTACTACAACATTCAATAACGTACTTGAAGACAATGTTCAATATTATTTTAGAATTGACTGTGGAGATGGAAGATGGGAGATTTGGAATCAACTCAAGTATAGTTTTAAAGAAAACCCAGTGACCTTCATGATCAAGGGTAAGTGCAATGTGTGTCCGTCTGAAACAAACATGTCTCTAAGTCCTATTGTTCTTACCGTGGTTCAGATGATGCTGAATGCTGGTAATGCTTGGGTCTCCATAGTAACCTCTCTAAATTGGTTTGGTACCCAGGGCTCCCTGATGCACCTCGTTTGACCCCCCCCAAGGAGCCGGTGGTGGAGGGGACTCCTGTGGAGCTGGGGTGCTCTGCCCCGTCCTACTGTGACACCCACCCCCCCACTGTGACGTGGACCCCCGCCCTGGGGCTCAGCACCCAGCTCCAGCAGAACGATACCGTGACCTCCACTCTGACCTTCAATGCCTCCCTCCTCCACCATGGAAACAATGTCTCCTGCACTGCGGCCTACTACATACCATCTGGGAACAAAACTGTGACGTCTACAATATACAAGATACTCAGTATCTCATGTGAGTCAATGTACTACCTTTTCAATGAAACGTACATTTTATCATTTGTTTACATTTTTATATTGATCTTCTCTGTAAATATACCTTTTTTCCCTTGATCTTAGAAGACAAAGCAGTGGGTTGATAAACAACTTTTCATGATTCTCCTGTTTTTCAATTCAATGACTTTATTTTATTGTATTCAGAACAGTTTTGTTAAATTCACAACATCTGACCAACATGACAGTGGAGCTGAGGGCTAGGCTCTGATTGGTGGGTTCTCTCTCAGATGCCCCCAGGAACACCTCTGCTGTCGGCAGCCCGTGTCTTCCAGCCAGAGAGGGAGGCTGCCTGAACCTGACCTGCTCCAGTCATGCTAACCCTGCTGTCAGCGAGGTCACCTGGTACCGAATACACAGAGAACACATCCTTAAGATCGGGACTGGATCTTCTCTGTCCATCCAGCTGTGGAACGCCAATAACGTTTTCTTCTGTGAGGTCCGGAATGACTTTGGCACAGAAAAGTCTACTGTCTACAAGATCGACATTCAAAGTAAGTTGATTCAAAACAGGAAACAACCCTGAGCTTGGTGATGTACCTAAAGGTTTCCTCGATCTAAGACAGAAGACAAAGCAGTGTATTGATAAATAATTCAAAGTAAGATTGACTCAAAACCAGTGAGCAAATGAAAAGGTTATTTTATTCAAACCTGAATATGTTCATTTCAGTTTTAGTTCTGCTTTTTGTGATGACTGACTGCTTATTGTGAGATCGACATTCAAAGTAAGATTGACTAAAAAACAGGAACGATCCTGAGTTTGGTGATGTAGTGATAACAATCTTTTTTGTTGAACAGGAAGTAAGATGACTTGCTTGATATTCTCTCTTCTTGTTGTCTTTCCCCTTCCCCGTATTCACAGTTCCTTCACAGATCTTTAATATTCCAGACTTGGTGCTATGCATTGGCAAATCTGCTGTGATATTCGTGGGCATAGTGTGCGTGGTCGTGTGTATTATAAGGTAAGTCTACATCATGAAGTCGTACACATTCACTGTGTCGTTTAGCATCCTACAAGCAGACTGAGGACATGGGGAACTGAACCCCAGGGGCACAGTTGAGCGTTGACAGTGTAGAGTGTAATGACGGTTGCCAACTAGGCCTACTCCTCAAGTACCAACTACGTACACTTATTATGCCCTGCTGTTCAATAAATCTGAAAACGTTTAAGGCAAGATATATGCATAATATTTGCAAAACATATATTTTTAATCAATGAGGGCAATTTAAAGAAACCATAAAGAGATTCAGCAGCATTAACAGTGCTGCCAGGTGCTCGTCACGTCGTGTAGCTTCACTGCTGGAGCTTCTGATCTAAAAAGGTTTATCACACATCAATCGTGTGTGGGACAAATCAAATTATTTACAATAACCCGTGTATTGTTATCTATGTAGCAGCGAATCCGAAATAGACAGAGATTCTAATTTTACTGCATTGAGCTCAGTCCACCCCGTGCATTATACACTGTCTAGTCTGTCCCCCTGGAGCTCATTATTTTTCCGGTTGTATTCCGGTCAACGGGAGTGGGACAGCGCTCTCTATATAATAGCTCTGCCAGAACCTTTCAACTGGTTTCCAAACCCCCTGACCAATAGACCATCCCACCCCCTCTGATATACAGTTTGCTCTACTGTGTATTCTTTTGATTTCAGAACTCGGAAAGTGGGTGAGGAGACGCGGTCCTTTAACGCTGCCACTGTGAAGCGAGCCCCCCCAGACGAGGAGGAGTCCCAGGTAACGTGGATACAAGCTCCACACTGACCTCTGGGATATTTGTGGAGCTCTGTTGTGTTTGAAGACCCATTCTGTGTCTCAGGTCATCTTCGGATGTAGTATATAACTTTTTTTTAATAAGTTGATAACCATCGGTGTCAGTGGCAGCCTGCCCTATACGCTGAGTATGCAGTTGTGTGGACCAGCTAAGCCAGTTCACAAAAGTTAATTAATTCTCTAATTCAAGATCCATTCTGAAGGGGTTATGTTGCCCTCTGGTGGTGATTTGCATTCACAGCCCAGGTAGAGAAGGCTTGTAGTTGTCCAGAGTGAATTTTAACGCAATATATACTGTTTCTTACATTGTGTAAAACATGACAGCAAATCTATTGAAATTAATAAATGTATTAATTGTAATTCCAGCCTTTTGGCCAAATAAACATTGGTCAAGTTTCTACAAGGTTTTATAGCAATGTCTAATGTTGATGTGTAGCCATCTCTTTTAAACAATTGCAGTCTTCAGTTGTTGTTTTTTAAGTCACAGTTTTCAGCTCAAGGCAAGGAGCGGCCCCAAAAAAAAGTCTTGCCTCGGGGCCCCTACTGCCTAGAGCCAACACTGACAAGTAGCATACCTTGGGGCCCATGGTACCAACCAGTCTTCCTGGTCAGTATTAAACAAGAGCAGTGTTTACAGTATCAAGAGAGAACAATATAAACAGTGTTATCAGATGACCGTATAATCAGTAAGCATTTTCAGGAGGGGACAGTATAAACTGGCAGAGTCTGATGGGACTCTGGGGCTGGGTGAGGCTGCACACCTGTTTCACATTGAGTAATCAGTGTGCACAGGTTAAACCAGCCGTCTGCACTCACACTCGGGGAGATCTCCTGGATGGCAGCAGAGCACCCTTTGTCACAATGTCAGACTTTTGTTATAGACCACTAGATGTCGCCATTTCTGACTTTCTGTTCTGTTCTGTGTTTTTTCCATCTAATTATGTCTCTTGTTAAGCAGACTCACCTGCCCCATGTTAATTAGTCATGTGATTTGTTCAGCCATTTTGTCTCACGGTATTTAAGCCTGATCTTTCCACTCTGTATCTGTTGAGTCTTCACTGAACCCCCGTGAGTTAACCTTAGTCTTAAACAGTATTTGCTGATTGCCTTCTTGTGCTTTGACCCTGGACTGTTTTTCTCCTCTGAGTTTGGGATTACCCTGTTGATTTGTTCGCTCTTTCTGGATTGATCTTGTTGCCAACCTTTGCCTCTCTGTTTACCCTGCCTTTTGGATTACCCCTTGGATTTACTGTCAATGTGCTTTGCCTTTTTGGATTCTGGGACTGAGTTTTTGTGTTTTTTGCTTTTTTTTAATATTTGGACTTTGTTTATGTTTTTGGATCTTCTGAGCTTTATTGGAACTTTATTTTTCTGAGGAATAAATACCTTAAAACTTGCTTTGCACTTGAGTCACCCTAGCTTTCTGTGTACCATACCGTGACACCCTTGACATGTTAATTTTCACATTTTTCAATAAACCATATTTTTAACACCACATCCGTACATCCTCTGTCTGGAGGAGCCCAAAATAAGTCACCTAGGTGGGGTGGGGCAGCGTCCTAGGTGGAGTATAACATGGACATTTACTACAGCCAGTATAAACGGAGCAGGATCAACAGTATTAACAGTGATTAGTATCAACAGTATTAACAGAGCAGTATTAACAGAGATTAGTATTAACAGTTCGACTGCGTCTCGAGGAGACTGGGGGCGGGGCCCTGCTCATGTGTTGGAGGTCGTGGGAGGAGCCAGTGGCTCATCACGGAGAGTTTAGTATCAACAGTATTAACAGAGATTAGTATTAACAGTTGTGCCGACCCTGCGTCTCGAGGAGACTGGGGGCGGGTCCCCTGCTCGTGTGTTGGAGGTCGTGGGAGGAGCCAGTGGCTCATCACGGAGAGGTGGGTGGATGGGTGGAAGCACCCGTGTCATGTGTTCTCAGAAGCTGCCATTTTGAATGATGCCGTCTCCAAGCCCTCGACCCCACTGCACTCGCTTTCCGTTGTGCAGGCTGATCAACTTCCTGTTTTCTGTTCCATTACCCTGCTTTGTCGACTCTACACCACTACATAACATATATCCATCATCCACTTTCTGTGTTACTGATGCTGCTGATCTACACATGTCATTACTTCAATTTAGTGGTCTTCCTTCATTCAATTATGTTAGGTTTACTCTTTCAATCATCAACTCTGCAATAGTTTGATACGGCCTAGAGCTGGGTCTAAACGCAGTATAAACAGAACAGTATCAACAGTATTAACAAAGAACAGTATCAATAGTATTAACAGAATAGTATCAACAGTATCAACAGTATTAACAAAGAACATTATCAAAAGTATTAACAAAGAACATCAACAGTATTAACAGAACAGTATCAACAGTATTAACAGTATTAACAAATAACATTATCAACAGTATCAACAGTGAGAAGAATTAACAGAACTGTATCAACGAGGTTAACAGAGAACAGTATCAACAGTGTTAACAGAGAAAAGTATCATCAGAGAACCACATGAACGGTGTTAACATTATTAACAAAATGAATAGAAGTCAGTATCAACAGTATTACCAGTGAACAGTGTGAACGGCTTTAACAGTGTTTACAATAGTAACAGTATTAACAGAGACCAGTATCAATAGTATTAATAGAGAACAGTATTAGCTGCATTAACAGCGTTAACATTATTAACAGTAGTAGCAATTAACAGTATTAAGGGTAATTGCTAATCAACAGTCATACAGTGCAGTATTAATATTGGTTGATTATGGTTTTGTTGAACCTTTAATCTCTAACTATATATTCTTCCTGTATGTTGGCTCAGCTCTAGGTTATGTCTCTGCTCGTGTACATTTTAATAAGTTCCTCATTCACTCACCTCACCACGGCGTAGAGAGAAAGATGAAGTAAAGCTTTTACTCTTCAGGAACTTCATATCGAGTCCTTCACCTCTATCACGTAAGTCAACTCTATGTCTGGTTGATAGAACAAAGGAACACAATTAATGATTACATGTATTGATATATATTATTTTTGGTTTTATTCAAGCAATACCTGTTTTAGTTAATGTAAGGGTGTTATCTTTTGTTTTCCTGTTTATATCTCTGTCTAAACTTCTCAAGAGTTGAACACGTCCAATTGTTATCTTTAAAGGTAATACATCACAGATGCATGGTTATTATCATTGTTCTTCTTTGAATATTGGTATTATATGATGGAAAATTTGTTTAATTAGTCATGGTAAAAGTGGTCGATTTGCTGATATTTTGAAATGGACATTTCTATAGCATTTAACAATGTCTTTATATTATTACTCTTATCTTTTTAAGTACTCATTATTGAATACTTGCTTTATTGTTTCTTGTTTACTGTTCATTGTTTGTTAAGATCGTGCGCAACGAATACGAATACCGAGACAAATTCCTAATATGTGTAAATGTATTTGGCAATAAACATTTTTTGATTCTGATTCTGATTAGTGTAGTACTGAATACCTTAAGGGTAGTACGATGTTAAGTGTAGTACAGAAGTTAATGAGATCTTTGTATTTCTCCTGATGAAGTTCTGGAGGAGAACATGACTGGATCCTGGGGAGTATTCCTGCTCTGTAGTCTCCTGCAAGGTAAACATCTCAACCCTCCCTGATGTTACCTGTAGTGGGTACTATATTAATACCTGTAGCACTGAAGTACTCTCTGTAGTACTCTGATAATACCTGTAGTACTTGCTTTGTTAATACTTATATTACTCTCTTAATACCTGTAGGTAACGCTCTGTAGTACTCTATTAATACCTGTTCCTCTGTGGTACTCTCTTAATACTTGTAGTGCCCTCTGTGGTACTCTGTTAATACTTGTAGTTCTCTCTCTGGTCCTCTCTCAATACCGGTAGTACTCTGCTAATACTTTTTAATTAATCAGGGATTACTTAAATTTAAGATTTTAAACTTCGAATTTTGAAATGTAACTTCCAAATCACACATAATAAGTGGTAATAATAATAATAATAATTATTATTATAATAATAATAATAATAATACATTTAATTAAGAGGCGCCTCTCAATATGTGGTTATAATAATAATAATTATTATTATTATAATAATGATGATAATTATAATATAACTGATAACTTAGCAACTAATATTACTAACTAATAACAATAGTAGGATATATTATCTTGTTTTGTTAGGAAGATCAATGTTGCATTTAAATATTTTGTCAGTTTGTGCATCGATTGAGCCTTTGGATTTGTCAACCTCTTGTTTTAAAGGTGCTGGGTGCATTGCTGCAGAATTTAAGGTCCTACTGCCAGCGAGGGTGACGACACTCAGTGGATCCTGTGTTACCGTTCCTTGTTCCTTCACCGTGGAGGACAAGCATAAAGCCGATCTACATCCTGGATGTATACAAACATGGCAAAAATATGAAACAACTATCATTACTACTACAACATTCAGGGGAAATCGAACAGCGTACAACTGTACTACAACATTCAATAACGTACTTGAAGGCAATGGTCCATATTATTTTAGAATTGACTGTGGAAATCCATTAAAATATAGTTTTAAAGAAAACTCAGTGACCATCCAAATCAAGGGTAAGTGCAATGTGTGTCTGACTGAAACAAACATCTCTCACAAGTCCTATTGGTCTTACTATGGTTCAGATGATGCTGAATGCTGGTAATGCTTGGGTCTCCATAGTAACCGCTCTAAATTGGTTTGGTACCCAGGGGACCCTGATGCACCTCGTTTGACCACCCCCAAGGAGCCGGTGGTGGAGGGGACTCCTGTGGAGCTGGGGTGCTCTGCCCCGTCCTACTGTCACACCCACCCCCCCACTGTGACGTGGACCCCCGCCCTGGGGCACAGCACCCAGCTCCAGCAGAACGATACCGTGACCTCCACTCTGACCTTCAACGCCTCCCACCTCCACCATGGAAACCATGTCTCCTGCACTGCGGCCTACTACATACCATCTGGGAACAAAACTGTGACGTCTGCAAGATACCAACTCAGTATCTCATGTGAGACAATGTACTACCTTTTCAATGAAAAGTAAATTTTAGTATTTGTTTACTTTTTTATATTGATCTTCTCTGTAATATACATTTTTCCTTGATCTTAGAAGACAAAGCAGTGGGTTGATAAACAACAACTTTTGATGCTTCTCCTGTATTTGAATTCATTTACTATATTTTATTGTATTCAGAACAGTTTTGTTAAATTCACAACATCTGACAAACATGACACCGGAGCTGAGGGCTAGGCTCTGATTGGTGGGTTCTCTCTCAGTTGCCCCCAGGAACACCTCTGCTGTCGGCAGCCTGTGTCTTCCAGCCGGAGAGGGAGGCTGCCTCAACCTGACCTGCACCAGTCATGCTAACCCTGCTGTCAGCGAGTTCACCTGGTACCGAATACACGGAAATCACAACCTTAGGATCGGGAGTGGATCTTCTCTGTCCATCAAGCTGTGGAACGCCAATTACGTTTTCTTCTGTGAGGCCAGGAATGGCATTGGCACGGAAAAGTCTAATGTCTACAAGACCGACATTAAAAGTAAGTTGATTCAAAACAGGAAACCACTCTGAGCTTGGTGATGAATCTAAAGGTTTCCTCGATCTAAGACAGAAGACAAAGCATTGTGTTGATCAATAATTCAAAGTAAGATTGACTCAAAACAATTGAGCAAATGAAAAGGTTATTTTATTCAAACCTAAATATGTTTCTTATGTACTCATTTCAGTTTTTGTTCTGCTTTTTTGTTCACTTTGAATGCTTATTGTGCGATCAACATTCAAAGTTAGATTGACTAAAAACAGGAACAAGTCTGAGTTTAGTGATGTAGTGATGGGCAGACAACCACCATGTTTTATCTTTTATTTTACTATATATATCTGTATCTAAACCTCTCAAGGATTAAGCATGTCCAATTAATTCTCATGAGCAGGGTTATTATCATTTATTTTCTTTTATAATGGTATTATATGTTTGAAAATGATATAAATAGTCATGGTAGCATTGGTAGATTTACTTGTATTTTGAAACAGATATTTCTATAGCAGTTTACAGTGTCTTACTATAATGAGTGTAGTACTGAATACCTTAAGTGTAGTAGGATATTTAGGGGAGTACAGCAGATAATGTCCTCTATAGATTTAATGATGAGATGCAGATATTTTTGTATTTCTCCTGATGAAGTTTTGTTAAATTCACAACATCTGACCAACATGACACCGGAGCTGAGGGCTAGGCTCTGATTGGTGGGTTCTCTCTCAGATGCCCCCAGGAACCCCTCTGCTGTCGGCAGCCCGTGTCTTCCAGCCAGAGAGGGAGGCTGCCTCAATCTGACCTGCACCAGTCATGCTAACCCTGCTGTCAGCGAGGTCACCTGGTACCGAATGCACGGAGAACACATCCCTAAGATCGGGAGTGGATCTTCTCTGTCCATCCAGCTGTGGAACGCCAATGACGTTTTCTTCTGTGAGGTCCGGAATGACTTTGGCACAGAAAAGTCTAATGTCTACAAGGTCGACATTCAAAGTAAGTTGAGTCAAAACAGGATCAATCCTAAGCTTGGTGATGTACCTAAATGTTTCCTCGATCTAGACAAAACAGTGTGTTGATCAATAATTCAAAGTAAGATTGACTCAAAACCATTGAGCAAATGTAAGGTTATTTTATTCAAACCTGAATATGTTTCTTATCTATTCATTTCAGTTTTTGCTCTGCTTTTCTGTTCACTCTGACAGCTTATTGTAAGGTCGACATTCAAAGTAAGATTGACTCAAAACCATGAACAACCCTGAGTTTGGTGATGTAGTGATAACAATGTTTTTTGTTAAACAGGAAGTAAGATGACTTCTCCAAATTCTCTCTTGATGTTGTCTTCCCTCTTCCCTGTATTCACAGCTCCTCCCAGGATCCTGCCCGCTTCAAGCTGCAGCAGAATTGCAGCCTGGGTGCGATGTTCCTGCTACAGCGTGGGCAGACCATCACCGTCTCTGGAGTGGCGGTTGGATGGGAAACTGGTGTCGGGTTCTGAAGACGTGTCTGTTAGCCAGGTCAACCAGGAGAACGCCACGTTGAGGAGCTCCCTCACAATGAGGGCCCCTGCTGGTCTGACGGCCTTGACCTGCCACAGCTCCAACGCTGCCGGGAACACCAGCCAGAAGCTTCCTGTCCCCCAACTGGATATACAGCAATACCTGACAGGTCTGACCTCAGGGAGCTAAAGGGACCTTAAAAAAATAAATAATAATAATAATTACTAACAAAGTAATTTAAATGGTCATGCAAACAAGAAAAATGACTAAAAGTAGAATTGATGTAGTAATAATGACAAGCAAGATTAATTAGGAGATATTTGAAAGAAGAAACAACGCTCAAGTTTGAAGACGCTGTATTGAGAGGGACAGTAACACAACGAGTTACAGTAGTCTAAGCAGGAAGAGATGAGAGCGTTGATAACAGTGTCAAGATTCTAACTGGTTAAAAACAATCTATTTTATAGATAATGCGACGTTGCAGAAACACAATTCAAAGACTGATATCATCTTGTGGTTAAAGATGTTAGCAAAGATGACACCAACATTTCTGCAGTGGGGTATGATGCAACAGGATACCGTGAGGAGAAGTGCTCCCTGGCCTGCCCCTATGGTAATGGCTTCCAATTGATCTGAGTTTAGAGGAAGAAAGTTTATAACAATTTAAAATATTCTGTGTTGTATTTTGACCAGTTGTGTTGCATTTTATTGTAGTCAAACAAGAAATTGGTATAGCAGTAGTCTGCATATCAATAGAAACTGATGTACTGTGGTAAAATATATATGGATAATAAAAGAGGGCCAAGGACTGAGCCTTGAGGCATTCCATAGTTAATGGAAGGTTGAGGAATTAAAGTAACCAATGGCCACGCAAAAGTCCCTAATAGAAAGGAAAACATCAGGATAAAATAGAAAACAAATCTGAGGCTGCACCTGAAGCCAACCCAATGCCCAAGACTTTCAAAAAAATCACATGGTCTAATGTTTCAAAAGCAGCAGTAAGATCCAAAGCAAAAAAACACATGTTAAGCCGTGTAAGAAAAAAGAGTGACTTGTGCATCATAGATCATGGTTCATGAAAATGAGGTAATAAACAAAATAACGGATGGGTAGATCAACTCCCAGGTCACCTCCATGATGTACTGCACCAATTGTTAGGTTGGTGAGAAATTCCCTTTTGTGATTTTTTTTTAATGGCTTCTGATGACTAATAAGCACAAGGGATTCTTAATATGCATTGATTGGTCAAATCACAAATTCCTGATGCCACCTTTTCACACTCAGACCAACTGCCCTGGATAGCTGCTACTGCAGTGCTAGCCACGGGTCTGCTGTTTGCAACAGTGTGTGCCGTAAGGTACGTGGACTGCTAGCCATTGTTCGTATGAATGTCCATTTCTTCACAGATTATGCAATTATTCTCATTATTGAATATTTAGCTTACAGTCACACCGAGTTCATCATCTGAATTGAAACCACTTTCCCTGTCTGGCAGTGGGATCAATTCAGCTAATCACAATGTCAATCAAAAATGATCAGCTTCTTCTTCTCCATCCTCTTCCTCTTCTTCTTCTTCTTCTTCTTCCCCTGTTAACATTCCAGAGCTTGGAAGATGGCCAACCGAACAAGACTTGGCAGTGATGCTCTACTCAACAAAGCTCCACCCAACCAAGGGAACCCCCAGGTAAGCCTCCCCTTATTTATACCCAGGATACCCTATCTGAAAATAATCTGTAGCCGGCTGACCCTAACACTATCTTTACCAAGGTAACCCTAACCTTATCTGTAAACAGGTTACCCTAACCCTATGGTTAGCAAGGTAACCATAACCTTATCTGTAAACAGGTTACTCTACCCAATGTTTACCGAGGTAACCATAACCTTATCTGTAAACAGGTTACCCTAACCCTATGTTTACCAAGGTAACCCTAACCTTATCTGTAAATGGGTTATCTTAACCCGATCCTATGTTTATCCAGGTAACCCTAACCCTATCTCTGTCTTAAGGCCACCCTAAACTTAACCATTTTTAACCCAGGAAACCAGGGTGTGAGTAACATGTGAGCCAGTAGGAGTTGAGCTCCCATAAGTCTTAGCTCCCATGAAATAAGTAAAATGTGTAGTGTGTCTTTGTGTGTGTGTGTGTGTGTGTGTGTGTGTGTGTGTGTGTGTGTGTGTGTGTGTGTGTGTGTGTGTGTGTGTGTGTGTGTGTGTGTGTGTGTGTGTGTGTGTGTGTGTGTGTGTGTGTGAGCAAATGTGAGATCCCTGAGGTTCTTTTGACATCCCAATCAGTAAATCCATATATTTATATCTCACTCAGGTGTTCTTCAAAAGTGGGGAGGACATCTATGCTAACATTGATACACTGATGAACACGGTCGGACCGAGAGAGGAGCCTGTTGGAGCAGGAGAAGAGGCTGTTGGACTGGGAGAAGAGGCTGTTGGACTGGGAGAAGGGGCTGCTGGACTGGGAGAAGAGGCTGTTGGACTGGGAGAAGGGGCTGTTGGACCGAGAGAGGAGGCTGTAACAGCAGCAGGTTCCTCAGCCTTGATCCAACGGGATTCAGAGGAAGCAGCAGACCCAGCCGCAGACAGGCAGGTGGAGGACTGTGATGTCCTGTACACAACAGTGAACTGGAAGAATAAAAAGAAAAAGAAAAAAGAGATCTGAGTTCCTGGGGCAGAGACCCGCTGGGGCCCCAAGTGGGGGTGGATGAGGGATGAGCTAAGGGCTAGAGGGATGAGTTAAGGGCTACATTGATGGGTAAAGGCTAGAGGGATGAGTTAAGGGCTACATTGATGGGTAAAGGCTAGAGGGATGAGTTAGGGGCTACATTGATGGGTAAAGGCTAGAGGGATGAGTTAAGGGCTACATTGATGGGTAAAGGCTAGAGGGATGAGTTAGGGGCTACATTGATGGGTAAAGGCTAGAGGGATGAGTTAAGGGCTACATTGATGGGTAAAGGCTAAAGGGATGAGTTAGGGGCTACAGGGATGATTTAATCCTAGAGGGATGAGCAAACAACTGAGTAAGGGGCTAGACCAGATGTCCAGTAAACCAGAGGATAAAATCCCACAGGTTGTTTTTTTTATGGGATAAGAATTATTATTGTTATTATATAGTTGGTTTTACTTTTAAAATAGGATTATTATTGACAAACCAGTCATTAGTCATACTGTGTATTTCTGATATTTTGTTTACTATTTGTTTACCGTATGTGTATTGAATAATACCAAATATTACCATCTTGTTGTGTCTTGTGTCTTATTTTCAACCAAAGACAACATTTTCAAAATGGATGGCAATAAAAACACTTCATACAAGTTATATTCCATCATCGGGACGTGATGCTTTGACAAGAAGCAAAAGCAGAAGTGAAGTCTTAACAGTTTAGGTTTAACTTTGAGACCTCAATGATGTAAAACCAAAATAGAAATAGGAAACATTTATTCAAGCAACAGGTTTATGTGAATAGATAGTGTTCTTAAAATATGAAGGCTAAAGAGCATGGGCAGCAGCCAACATTTCGTGATAAGAGGAAGTTAGAACAAGTCAGATTGAGATTAAATCCATCACATTATCCCTTCAACAAGTCCAATGCACTTATGTGTAAAACAAATTAAATGATGAACAGAGGAAATGAATCCTTTAGACAATTATTAGTATAAGCAGGTAATATGTTGACAATTTCAATTCACACAGACACAGACACACACACACACACACACACACACACACACACACACACACACACACACACACACACACACACACACACACATTTAAGCACTTTGAGATTCTTGAATATAAAGTGCATTATAAATAAAATGTATTATTATTATTATTATTATTATTATTATTATTTATAAAATCGTTTTGCTTCTTTAAACAGTTGTTGCAGTTCTGACAGGAGGAGGCGGGACAAACTTTGGGACGGCCAATGACAGTTCAGATGGAGCCTAAATGAGAAAGATGTTAGTGACATCACACCCTAGGTTGACAGGAAGCTGTGAGGATGTGATGATGTGACTGCTCACATGGAGTTTGTTGTAGTCTGGCAGAGCGGAATCAGGCTGGCTTGCTACTGCCTACAAGAATAGAGAACAAGTAAATTCCTTACCTTAACTCTGAAACCAAAACCTGATACCTCACCTTAAATCCGATCCTAAAATTAACCCTAATCCTAAAACCAAACCCTCATATAAAAAACAAACCCTATAACCTAACCCCAACGGGAAAGCCTCATCAAGAAACGAAAAACCAAAGGAAACCGTAAAACTAAAACTCTAATCCTTAGAATTATTGGTCAAAGAAAGCACTAATCCCAAAACCACATCTCAATCTTAAATTTGAAATGAAAACCTAAAGCCTTAAATGAACCTAAAAGGAAACCCGATCCTATCAAATTGTTACCCTTTATTCCCCATGCCCATCCCCACTGCCACTGTGTGTGTGTGTGTGTGTGTGTGTGTGTGTGTGTGTGTGTGTGTGTGTGTGTGTGTGTGTGTGTGTGTGTGTGTGTGTGTGTGTGTGTGTGTGTGTGTGTGTGTGTGTGTGTGTGTGTGTGTTTGTTTCTGACCTTCTCAACAGCCCGAGACACAGGATATCTGGGTTGTCCTGAGAGAGAGAGAGAGAGAGAGAGAGAGAGAGAGAGAGAGAGAGAGAGAGAGAGAGAGAGAGAGAGAGAGAGAGAGAGAGAGAGAGAGAGAGAGAGAGAGAGAGAGAGAGAGAGAGAGAGAGAAGGAGAGGAGAGGAGAGAGAGAGAGAGAGAGAGAGAGAGAGAGAGAGAGAGAGAGAGAGAGAGAGAGAGAGAGAGAGAGAGAGAGATATGATAAAACGGAGGGGGTCAGAGAGAGATATGGACAGATAGGGACAGAGAGAGAGAGAGAGAGAGAGAGGTAAAATGTCAGATGGACAGCAAGTGTCTCCATGTTGGAAGGTGGGTAAAGAGGCAGGCAGAGTTGGAGGGGCGGCGCGAGGAGTCCTACCTGACCTCCTACAGTGGGAGACGCTGAGGTAGATGAGGGCTGTGGAGATGAGGAGGGCCAGGATGCCACAGGGGATGCCCGCTGCTATCCCAGCGATGGCCGCGGCACTCAGACCGTCGCCTAGCAACACCCGGACATACAGGGTAATAGTATCATTAACATCAGTAGGGTAAGCAGGACAATGGTTAGAAGGGTTAAGGTAAGGATTCGCATGGTAATGATAAATAGGGAAGAAGGGAAAGTAGGATGAGAAGGGTTAGTAGTAGGGTTAGTAGAGCCGTGATCGGGGGGGTCAAGGGTATTAATCCATGCCGTACCTGGTCCGATCCGGTTCTGCATGGAGGGCTCCCCGGCCATTCTCCCAGCACTGGGGATGACCCGGAAGTGGTAGGTGGACTTTGGGTCCAGGTGGAGCACACCCGCACTGCGAGCCCACCCCGGCTTCACCTGGATGGAGCGGAACTCACCGGACCTCTGGAGGGTCTCGTCTAAGGCTGGTCCTCTCATCTGGACGTCAAATCCTGTTGGGTTGGACGGTTAGGGTCGGCAGTTTAGGGGTTAGATGTTGGAGGGGTTGGATGTTTAGGGTTGGTCCAGGGGTTAGATGTTTAGGGTTGGATGTTCAGTGTTAGAGAGAGATAGTGAGCAAGAGAGAGAGTTAGTGATAGGGTTAACCCTAAATGATGAGTGATGATGACAGAGTGATGATGATAGAGTGATGATGACAGAGTGAAGATGTCAGAGTGATGATGTCAGAGTGATGATGTCAGAGTGATGATGAGCGAGTTCCCTCCTCTCACCCGTAACCAGGGACAACGGAGGAACCTCCCAGGTCAACGTGACGGCCGTCCCTTCCTGGTTTGGTAAGAGACTTGAATCTGAGATAGAGGGACCTAGAGAGACAGTGAGCGGTGAGCGAGAGAGAGAGAGAGAGAGAGAGAGAGACAGAGAGAGAGAGAGAGAGAGAGAGAGAGAGAGAGAGAGAGAGAGAGAGAGAGAGAGAGAGAGAGAGTCAGTGAGTGAGAGAGTATTAAGGTGATTTGTTTTAAGTTACTATTGGCTGTGACTAGCAGTCCTTGTTAACCAATGTACCTAGTAGCCAGGTAAATTGGGTCTAGTTCTAAGTTACTAGTACTTTAGCTAGTTATCCTTACTAATCACTGTTCCTCGTTACTGTACCTAGGTAGAGTAACTAGGTACAGTAACTAACCATTGTATCAGTGTTGTACTATTTTACTAGTTCATGCACCCAATAGTCCTTCCTAACCACTGTACCTAGTTTCTGTGACTAGTTACTGTAACTACTAGTCCTTCCTAACCACTGTACCTAGTTTCTGTGACTAGTTACTGTAACTACTAGTCCTTCCTAACCACTGTACCTAGTTTCTGTAACTAGTTTCTGTAACTACTAGTCCTTCCTAACCACTGTACCTAGTTGCTGTGACTAGTTACTGTAACTACTAGTCCTTCCTAACCACTGTACCTAGTTGCTGTGACTAGTTACTGTAACTACTAGTCCTTCCTAACCACTGTACCTAGTTGCTGTGACTAGTTACTGTAACTACAAGTCCTTAGTAACCTCTTTATCTAGTTTCTGTGACTAGTTACTGTAACTACTAGTCCTTCCTAACCACTGTACCTAGTTTCTGTGACTAGTTACTGTAACTACTAGTCCTTACTAACCTCTGTACCTAGTTGCTGTGACTAGTTACTGTAACTACTAGTCCTTCCTAACCACTGTACCTAGTAACCGGGTGGTCTGGCTCTTGTTGCCCAGAGGGTTGGAACAGATGCAGCTGAAGTCTTCTCTGATGAATTCGCTGATGTTGAAGTGTCGCACGGTGAGCTGTGTGGTGTTGGCGCTGATCTGGTGTTGGTTGCTGCTGCTTACGGCCTGCCCCGCCCTGAGCCAGGTAACCATGGCGTCGGGCACTGCGTCGCTCAAACATTCTATGGTGACGGCGATCCTTCCATCCGGGTCCACGGCAGCCCCCACTCTGGGTAGGAACTCTACTGGCTGACCTGGGTGTCCAACACACTGAAGACTGTCAGACACATTTACATATATTTACAATTTAATGTGTCTACATGTTCGTGCTCTACGTCAGCGGTCCCCAACCACCGGGACATTCCTAACCGGGCCGTAGGTTAACGAGGCTACGACATGACTAGAAAAAAAAAAAGAATCATACCGTACCGTTCCTTGATCCTGAAAAGGTTGGGGACCCCTGCTCTACGTGGTAAAATGTTAAAGGTGACATAATATACCACCAGGTGTGATTAGCCGTTACAAGCCGTTATGGATAAGCAACGTTTGCTACAGTCCACTGGGTAGGCTGGTAGACTGATCTATCCAGCACACATCTAGGTGGACACGTCCAAATGTGATGTCAGAAGAGGCTTGTAACGGCTAATCACACTCACACCCGGTGGTATAACACGTCACCTTTAACGTGTTTGAAATAATATATGTGTTCAAGGATTTATGCTGAAATATTTGCCTTTGAAAATGTTTACGAGTCAGAATGTTTATGTGCCTTAATGTACACGTGTTCGAATATCTTGCCGTACGCGCGGTGACGTTGCAGCTGGCCTCCAGGAGCGGGTGCTGGGCGCGGCAGACGATGGTCTTCCAGTCCAGGCCCTCAGAAGGCGCCAGTGTCAGGCTGAGGACCCCGGCCGTCACGCTGCCGTTGCTCACGCTCGGGAAGGCCAGGCTGGGCCTGGGGGCGACCCCTGGCCACTGGCAGCGGTACTGCAGGTCGTTGCTGACCGTGGCGTGGACCGAACACTCTGGATAACCAACGGGTCTCTCTGACCAAACAGGAAAATATGAATACCAAAAAAGTTAATAATTGATAATAATTATTTCATTGATAAGCCGGAGTCTCAAACCGCCACTGCTTAATAAACTCAGCTTTGCATTTTATCCACCTTCTCCGTGCAGCTTTGGGTTAGGTATAGTTTAGTAGATTAGGGGGTTAGTATGGCGAGCAGGGTTAGCTTATATGTGCTTATGGGTTCGGTTTTTCTCTTTCCCTCTTTTTGAGAATCATTCATTGTATTTCTATGTTTTTATTATTGCTTAAGTCTATTCTTGCAAAGGAAGAAGCAGAACTACCAAGGCAAAAGGAGAAACACAAGATGAGCAGCTGCAGAGCCTAATGTTAGTATGTGGGAAACAAAAATATGTTGTTTATGTGTGTTTGTGGATTAGGGCAAGTAGAGCTAGGTACACACAGGTACACACACACACACACACACACACACACACACACACACACACACACACACACACACACACACACACACACACACACACACACACACACACAAACAGACACACACAAAAAGAAACACACGCACACAACTCAAGCCACTAAATGTTTAAAGGTAGAGACATGTTTATTTGGACGCGTTATGCCTCTCTTCTCACCATACACCTTTAGTTCGAACACGGCCTGGGCGTCAGCGACGCCGGACTTGGTGAACACCACCGTGTAGTTCTGGCTGTAGTTCAGCGGCACGTCGACCAGAGACAGCGAGCCGTCCATCTCCAGCCGGAGCACGTCCGAGTGGGCACCAGCCACGTCCGCGGGAACGTTGGAACCCAGCGTCCACGTGGCCACCGGCAGGGAGTCCATAGACCACTTGACCACCGCGTCGTCCGCCACGCTGAACAACACCGAGAGAGTGACCAGGCTTCCCGCCTCAGCATTCACCCGGACGGGGACGACAGGCGGATCCTCCGACTGACCCTCCGCACCTGGAAACAGGAGCAGATCTGGACTGACACAAAATATGTTTTTCAATTTTTCTTTTTATACACCTATTGCGAAGGTATGAATAGGGCCCCACTATCCGAAGGACTGGGATAAATGGTCCGCCCAGGCATTTAACGGATTTACTTGTTATAATGTGTAAAAAGTCAAAATGTGTAGAAAATCTGCCCCTCCAAGTTAGTCGGGGGAAGTCTTTGAGACTTAAAATAACTAAATAACACTGTTCTGTCAGATCTTTACTGCCACTACATGTAACGGATCAGTATCACCTTACGAGTAGAACATTTGTGCCGATATTTTTTCACGTCACAACAAGATATTTTCAAGTTGTTACGACGTAGCCTACAATCTTTCACGTTGTAATAACTGATCGCTAACGTGAAACGTTTCAGGTTATAACATGATAGGTTACTGTAACGTTATAGTTTATAGCAATCTATATGGCAAATGTATGATTATCATTTTGTTATGATTGATGAGTTGGTTTTGTTTGATACCTTGAAGTCAAGCAGAGACCTATATTTGAATGGGTTTTCTGTTTGTTGGGTGAGCGGCTGTTGTGTACATTCACAGCTCGCCACAAAACAAAGAAGAACCTTGCCCAACCATTACAATTATTTAAAAAAACACGAAAGCAACGAGTGAAAAGGGGAAGAAACTATAAGAAATAAAGAAGTCATTGTATGCGCGCGCGCGTTTGCGTGCGTGCGCACCCACACACACACACACACACACACACACACACACACACACACACACACACACACACACACACACACACACACACAGTTAACTGGCCACGCATCTGTGTGAGAAAACAGAAAAGGAAGATAAACGAGACATGTCTTACCTCAAAGAGTAAACACGCAACGCCAGTTCTTCTTTCTGCCACTTTCACAATACTTGACTCACCGCAAGCTTAAAGTGTGGGGTTCTGCGATGACATTTGAAAAACCTCTCCAATGCACGTGTGGAGCGCACGGTAGACGCCCCCAATCGCATGGGTCGATAATGCAGACAATTCGTTTTTTATAACTTTTCGGTGAAGACAAAAATTAAACGGATTAAGGCCATTTTCAGATCGCCATTGCTTAGGCTACCTGGCGGGCCGAACCGACAACATTCACTCCGATAAACATGAACAAATCATTCGGCCTAATTTACGTTGTAGCCTAGTATAAACTCATCAAGAACAAGGCATTTTGAAGCACTCATTTAATTTACGTAGTCTGGGAGACTGCCAGGGGCTATTTGTGTAAGCTTATCTTTAAAATCATATTCAATTAAATCCGTCTTACCTTTGAAAGTCACCATTAAAGCCAATAAAACGAACATCGTCTTGTGTCCTCTGTATTTACCGGGTTGTTTCAGCCACATATTGAATAAAACATGAAAAACAGGAGAACCAGTGGGCCAACAGGCAGAGTTGGTAGATATGCGCCTTCTACGGCAAACTGCACAGCGGGTGAGTCCTATTTCCCGGCATATCCCAGGCCGGAGTATAGTGTGGACGACCTTGGGTGGGTCAGCGGAGGTTTGTCTCTCGGTGTAAACCACACCTTTCGGACCACTACAATACCCGGTTTGTTTAGCGCTGGGTTTACCTGGGAATGAAAGTGTGTGTGTGTGTGTGTGTGTGTGTGTGTGTGTGTGTGTGTGTGTGTGTGTGTGTGTGTGTGTGTGTGTGTGTGTGTGTGTGTAGAGGCAGTTCTATGTGAAGCGGGTACCAATTTCTGAAGCATAGAGCAGCATGTGTTCTTTTTTTAAAAACAATTAACCGAAAACTTTCTGTTAATACTTACGGACTAATCCTTGCAGCCCTCATCTTAATCATCACATTAGAACACAGAGCTCATCACATGAACAGGTAGGACCACATCCAGAATGACGTCTCTTGTTGACTGTAAATTGTATGTGTAGCTTTGACCCAAGTCAGCAGATATCCGAAATTGGATTTTATAACGGCAAGGAAAGAGAAAACTGTAGGGTTTCTGGGTTTAAAATGCTCAAATGAAAAAGACATGGCCGGGATAAGAACACCGTAGTTTTTATTGTCATCGTAGAGGTCTGTACAATCTGTGTGGAGTTGAGGCGCTTGCGGTAAAGAGAATTTCATGTTTAGTTGTACCGAGTGGCAGGACCGGGCTAACAACCCATAGGTGTCCGTTTGGACCCATATTTACATTTACAGCATGAACACAGCGTGCTGTCAGCAGGTTACAGGGGAGGCGTTAGTCTGGGCTGCGCTAGAGTAACAACAGATGAGTCTTTGAAAGGGGACAGAGGAGGAGTCCAGCGGAGGAGTTGGACCGCTGCCGTTCTCCAGCTGATCCAGCAGGGGGCGCCAAAGGCAAGTGTATCCGCCTGCAGAGCAACAGGAGCCCGACAATGCTACTCCACCGGACCCTTCAGGTGCCCTGAAAACACAACACAGGCAACAGTACGTGCGTTACCATTAACGGCAAGTATTGAGAACAGATTACAAAAATTCATAATTTATTCATCTAGCTCTTTTAATTTTTTGAAAATTGCTTTTATCCAAAGCGACTTGCAGGCGAGGCGGAGGACGACCAAAAGCACACAACAGTTTAAGTAGCTACTAGGAAAGTGATAGCGCTGCACAACCTAGTTCCTAAACATGCACTGGACAGAGTGCAGAGCAGCTCTAGGAGTCAGAAATACAAGGTTACCATTTACATCGCCGAACACAACAGAAGTATTTCTCAAAGACAGGTGTAGTTCCGTCTGCTACTCACGTTCCCAGGGGGTCCCTAGATCCTTCCCGCCTCTTTCAGTTTCCCCACGAGGTCGTCCACCGATTCCACCTTGACCCCCGCCTCTCTCTGGGGGGGTTCATCCACCCTCAGCACCTGCAGCTTCGACGCCAGCTCCACCCCCAAGTCCGCCGGCTTGACGTTGGCGATCTTCTTCTTCTTTGCTTTCTACAAAGAGGAAACATACAGACTTAGGCCCAATCCCATTTCTACCCCTTACCCCTCCCCCTTGTTTTGAAGGGGGAAGGGGAAGGGGAAGAAAATATGGCTTATTGGTAATCAATTATGTACACACTAGGACTGCAATTGCTTCTCCTGCCGACTTCTTAGTAAATGCTGTGTCCTGCTTGCTTGTCTCTTGTGTGCTCCTGCCCTGTGCTGGTCATGTTAGTGTCTAAGTTAATTGTGCTGCATGTTTGTGCTTTATGCAGCTGTATATGTTTGTGCTGCATGTTTGTGCTTTAGGCTGCTGTATGTCTGTGCTGCATGTTTGTGCTTTATGCTGCTATATATGTGTGTGCTGCATGTTTGTGTTCTATGCTGCTGTATGTGTTTTTATTGTAGGTGTGTTTGTCCTGCTCTAATCTACTGTTTTGTGCACTTTCCTAAAATGTTTAATGTACACTGTGTTTTATTGTCTGCTTATTTTATTGTTTGTTTGCCATTGTCTTGCAATTCATTCTTACAACTGTTGTTTTTTAAATCTTTGTTTATATGCATTTTATCTGTAATTTTAGGTTGCCTTTTGAATATCTGGCAGGGGACAACAGATGAAAACTAGCCTCTTAGGCTAACTCTGGCTCACTTACATTTTGAATGTTGATTAGTGTGCAATGTCCCTGAACTAAACCAATAAAGTAAATAAGGGGAAGGGGTAAGGGGTAGAATTGGGATTGGACATTAGGCCCAATCCCATTTCTACCCCTTACCCCTTCCCCTTACCCCTTCAAAACAAGGGGGAGGGCTAAGGGTAAGGGGAAAGGGGTAAGGGGTAGAAATGGGATTGGGATCGGACGTCTGATATTAATGGCAGTTGTGCCGAACTCTGGATAAACCGGGGCGATTCTCTGTCTCTCGTTTGTTTTTGATCCATCTCTAACCTCATCCCAGAACCTTAACATCTGCAACAAACTCAATATGTGAACCCGAGGGCGCGGGTCAGTACCATGATGTTGGGCAGGGTGGCGTAGCGTGGCGTGTTGAGGCGGAGGTCTGCCGTCAACACGGCGGGAGTATTGATCTTGATGGTCTCCAGGCCGCCATCAATCTCCCGGACAACCTTCACGTGCCCCGCCTCCAAGGTCACCTCCGACGCAAAGGTACCCTGCACGCAGACAGACAGGTTGGCAGGAGAAGAGGGAGAGGGCGACACCCAGAAAGAGAGAAGGGCAGACAGACATACAGGAAGAGACAGACGGACGGACGGATAAGCTGAAGCATGATGGTTAAATTATCATCCGTGGGTCAAACTTTAACTGCACAGCAATTCAACTATAATGACACAATTGCAGGATGTGTTTAATGGAAATATGTTTCCAGTCCTTGGTGTTCAAGGAATACACATAAACGGATAAGCAACCCCCCCTGCTGGCCCAGCCGTGCCATTACTCCGATCAGGGTTAGAATTTGGTAGGGCGAGATGGAGGGGATATATGGGGGTGTATAGGAGGGGAGGAGGGGTGACACAGTGGACTACAGGTTGGGAGTGGGGGGGGTTATATAGTGGACTACATGAGGAAATGGTAGTGAATATTGTGGTCCTCATGCGGGAGGGGTAGGCTGCTAACCTGCGGCCAGTCCAGTAGGGCTGCTGTCATCTGTCCTGTCTGGTTACAGTCACCATCGATCGCCTGTAGAGAGAAACTAAATATTAAAAAACATATTTAAACAGTTTCAATACACTCATCAAAGATGGGCACCATAAGACATGAAGGTTAGCATGTTGACTATGATAGCATTCATACTAGTGGAATCTAGAGTATTGATACTAGATTACTCATACTCCAGTATTCATTGTAGAGTAATGACACTGGAGTATTCACACTAGATCACTTATACTAGAGTCTTCCCACTAGGGTTTATACACACTGCAGTAACTCGCCAATAGTCTGACCTGTTTTCCGAGGATGATGAGCTGAGCTTCCTCCTTCTTGGCGAGAGCGGCCAAGATCTTTGACACCTGCAGGGGTCCCAGGGATTCGTATTCCTTGGCAGACACCTCTACATGGATGCCCCGGTCAGCACCCATGGCTAGCGCTGTGCGGATCGTCTCCTGGTGGAACACAGCGGGTATTAGCATAGCCAGAACAGAGTCGGGGACAGCACAGCTAGCACAATGCATTTGTTAGCACAGCTAGCAAAGTACAAGGGTCAGCATAGTTAGCGGTACAGGAGTTGTATGTAGAGGTTTAGCAGACTGTTTTATCCAAAGAGGCTGAGAACAATCAATGCATACAATCAGTCCTACTAGCTACAAAATAAAAGTTATGGTGCTGCACAACCATGCATCACGCTTTGCATTTAGCTAATTTATTGCTTCATACGAGTGAAAACTGCCTCATACAAGTGAGGGCTGACAGCTTTTTTTACTTGAACGGCTTGTACCTAGTTTGTGTGATCAAAAGTTAAACCTCAACCTGAATCCGGTGTAAAAGGTATTAACAGAAACATTTAATCCACAGTGCACAGGAGAATACTTTAAAAAGAGTTAACACTAACTTCTCCCTTTTCTATGTCGTGTACGGGTGCTACGACTACGGTGAGAAAACTGTGTTGTCCACCGCTAAAGACAGCCTTCTGGTGGCTCATTAGCATGCAATGCTGAATAACCAAAACAAATGACTCAATAAACAGCCGCCACATTAAAAGCGTGACACTAACCTGTCTTCAGTGACTGAACAGGATATAAAAAAACAAAATCTGAGCATAAAAATGTTTCCATCCAGCAAACGATATTCAAAGAGAGATTCAACAGATTCAACCATTTTACTATTAAACAATAACTCAAACCAATCTGCTATATACTGTGCCATCACCATTTCCCTATGAACAAAATAAATATAAATATATGCTGTTGTTCAACCCCAGCCTCCCACGACGTACCGTGACCTGCTGTGGGCCACAGCTGACCGCCACCACCTCCTTGATCAGCTTCTTCTCCTTCATCTTCACTGCCTCTTCCACCGCGATCTCACAGAAGGGGTTCATGGAGTGCTTCACTCCCTCTGTAACCACCCCGCTGTGGTCTGGCTTGACCCGGATCTGAAACAGAACAACAGTCACTCTGCAATCTGCAAGATTTCTTCCTTGTTGATTAAAGACCTTATTTTCTTGGGGGGGGGGGTTGTCATAAAGGTATGGACTGTGTGAAGCCCTTTGAGACTGTAACTATGATTAAGGCAAGGCTATGCCAATTAAATGTACTTGACTTGAAATAAGTATTTATCTGATGGACCAGAGCAGCACTTCTTGAACCTTGGACACACACACACACACACACACACACACACACACACACACACACACACACACACACACACACACACACACACACACACACACACACACACACACACACACACACACACACACACACACACACACCTCAAAGATTTGAACTGACAGGTAAGAGGTGAGGCTGAACAGCTGCCCTCAAATAAACATTGAGTAACGACCAAAGTACAGGAGTTGTAACTCAGTTTACTAATCCCTATACTGACATATAACAACTAAATTAAGATACGTTTTCTTCAGACCCAACTGAAGTGGTTAACTCAAAGAAGCAAATACACGTCCTTTTAACTATCTGACAGTCACAGAGAGTGAAAATCAGCAATCAGTGGTTTGTTACCAATGATTAGGTTGTTACTAAACACACACACACACACACACACACACACACACACACACACACACACACACACACACACACACACACACACACACACACACACACACACACACACACACACACAGACACACACACCGACTAGGTTTATTTGATTAATTTCATTATTTTCTCTACCTTGACGGCATAATCGATGACCCTCTTGACTCCAACCAGAACTCGGCCAGACATGTCTATAGACTTCGTTGTAGCAGCTAGCAAGGTTAGCTCATCGGTCACCGCTGGCAAGTCGGAAATATTAGAAGGTCCTCCTCTCGCCTCAACCAATGGGAGTTGAGCAAAATGGGGGAAAAAAACATTCGCGTTCCTCTCACAGCCAATGACATCTGTGTGGTGCTCTTATCATCTCTGTTGGAAACAAGTTCGACCAGAAGAAAGGTTCCGCACAATGTGGGGTAAAGTTCATTATCTTCTGTGGTTCATTCACATTGGAAGGTTTGCCCTGTAGTGGTAGAAATTAGTTATTGATTGACTGTAATACACAAAACGATTTATTAAAGGTGTTTTAATGTATATATTTTGGCAATTCTACACCTAGATTGACATATTTGATTGATTTGTCCTGTTCGCTTGACATTTATGATCTATGTTATTTAGTATAAACTTGAGACAGGGATTTTTATATAAGTGGTAATTATTGAATATTCATTAAAAAATATAAAACTTACGAAATTTGTCCGAGATGGGCTTTATCTAATACGTAATCAGTACTCGAGTTTCTTTATTATAAATTCTAAATAAATAGATAGAATGAATAGAAGCTGCTATGTGGATTCAACATATATATGATATATATTTATGACTAGCAGTGAACATTAAAATAATGTAAAATATTTTATATTTATTTGTTGCTTAATGTGCTTATAACACCTCAACAGAGTGTTAAATCTGACCAGACTACCTACTGACGAAATTGTCATATTTATAGACGGACAAAGAAGAGCGCCTCTACAGAAGTGCCCCTTTAGCGCCCCCTTCCTCCACCAGCGCCTCTGTCTTCATATCCAGCCGACCCTCCTCACGTGTCCTGGGCTCTCTCTCTCGCTCCCTCTCTCTCTCTCACATGACCGAGTGTTTGTTCCCGTGATCACGACTTCCATCCCCGTCGAGGAACCGAATATCACTTTCTCCTCCAACCCTGATGGATATACAGGAACACAGTCTGGACACCGAAAGGTAAACTCAATGTTAGCCACGGCGGCTAATTAACATGCTAAGCTAACGTTACACACTAGGCCCGCTTTGAAAACACTTACAATACAAAATGATCACTACTTGTTTTGATCACTTTCTCATGCTATGGAAATAGAAAGTAACTTTAACCTAGAAGTATTTAAGCCAGAGGAGATAAATTCGGATTCAGTATGCAACATAAAGTTTGTTTCGAACAGTAGAAGCATAGAAAAGGTCACGACTTTTTTTTTCCCGATTCACGGACATAGAATGAGACCGTATGAGCAAATGTAATGAAATATATTAATAACAACCGGTTGATATCACTGGTAACACTTTTTATTATTATTATTAAGTGTTAAGTGTTGTACATCTAATATTCCTACTAATCGATACTTCTAACCCGCAGCAGCCAATCAAAACAAGAAGAAGAGGAGGGTGTGGGCATATCTGGAGGTAATTGAGTCCTACTTCATTCCATAGTCCACATGTCACTCACAGTTTCCTTGTTACCAAGTTAAACGCGGGTGTGTGTATTGTGTGTTCGGCGGTGCAGTGGGAGAGGAGCAGACGGCTGCGTTTGTCGACCACAACATCCAGTACCAGTTCCGCCCCGAAGGCTCGCAGGTAGTTAGTTATCTTTTTTATACGACTATCAATATAAAGAAACACATGTTTGTGTGTAGTTTGATTATGCCCTTGAGGAAGAGTTGTCAGTCGAACTCCTCTGTGTCAACGCACATCATGTAGTTTTAACATGTATAGTCACTATAGTGGCTATCGGCTATGGTGTTGACATTTACTTCTTGCCTCTACATTTCTGCCACTCATGACTACTCATCTACTCTTATTGTTTAGACGTATTATATATGCTATACATATGTTGTATTATTAGGCTTATGTGAAACACACGCACACTACGCACACTACTTTTTGAAAACAAACGAAAAGAACATCTGTCTCAACATGATTGGTGAGTGTACAACAGGAGTTTTAAGGATGCGTTAACTTGATGGAAGGTTTGAGGTAATTGATGCAGCGATGTGGGTCATGTGATCTCAGGCTTGTTCGGGATTGGCTGGCGGCCGGCATCACATGTCAGTCATGCGGCTGGAGGGGAGGGGGGGGGATCACATGATCAATTGGCTACAGTAGACATTAGTTGGAGCCAAAAGCCACCAGTGTTCTGATTGGTTGAGGCTGTGTGATACCGTCGAGGAGATAGAGGATGCCATAATAGTGGCTATGACCCCAAGAACTTACAAAAACACATAGTGGCTCTACTACATTACCTTACATTTATCTATCTTATGCTTGTCTCCAAGGCGACCTACAATTTGTGCATTCGACCATGAGGATACAACCCAGAAATTGCAATAATGATGCAAGCACATCAAATAAATAAAATAAGTGCACCCTGCTCCCTACCGATGTTTCTATTCAACTGGATCTCTATCTTACCTGCTGTTCCAATAGTCAAATGCTCAAACAAGAAAGCCTTAATCGGCTGTTGAATCATGTTTGGCAGCGACGATACGTCAGCTACGTCAGTTCGGCCTAGGATATGTAAGGATATGTAATCGAGCAGTTCTTCAATTACGTCATGATGCCGTTATATATGACGCCACGCCACGTCATGGCTACGAAGTCTGAGGGAAGTGTTTGGTCGGACTCGGGTCGTCGACGGTCGACGTTGCCGTCACCATCACGACGCTGAAGCAGCTCAGTGGTCCACACCAGTCCTACATCGCTTGGCTCCTTTCTCGTGATACCGCTGTTGCTCAAGGGATCAAAGGAACAGCTTTTGGCGTCCGGCCCTACTCTTAGTAACTGTCTTATCTGTCCCCGTGGTCAGGTGACCTATCGCGTCGTCGCGGTAGCGGAGCCACAGCCGGAGACGAGGGACAACACGGCGGTGAGCGTCGTTTCCACGGCAACCTTCGCCGGGGCTCCCCAGGTACGTCCCGTGTCCCGTGCTCTCGTTTAGTCTCGCTCGCTCGCTCACTCACTCACTCACTCACTCACTCACTCACTCACTCACTCACTCACTCACTCACTCACTCACTCACTCACTCACTCACTCACTCACTCACTCACTCACTCACTCACTCACTCACTCACTCACTCAGCGTGGTATCGCCCCTCCTCCAGAACACCTTCAGCGATGTCAGCCCAGTCGGTGGGGAGGCGCGCTTCACGTATTTTCCCGCCGCGGCAGTGAGCGATGTCCACGCGACCTCCGACCCCTCTCTGACGCCGGCCGGAGGTGAAGTCCCTCGCTCGCTCTCTGTCCCCGGGGGTCACGCGTGTACGAGGCATTGTGTGTGTCCCCCCCCGCTCTCTGCTCTAACTCACTGTCTCTCGCCCTCGCTCCAGGTCAGTTCTATGTGATGATGAGTCCGTCTGATGTCATCCCCGCCGCCGGCAGGAACCTAACGTCTCACGCGTACTCTCCGTGAGTGCTTCTATGATACTGCTATACTATTACCAATGCTGGTCTAGTACTGTCGTACTAGTGATAATTAGAGCTGTCAAGCGATTAAAATATTTAATCGTGATTAATCGCATTAATGTCATAGTTAACTCGCGATTAATCGCAAATTATTTTTCTATGCTAAATATCCCTTGATTTTTTTGTTCCATAATTCTTCTCATTTTAATTCTCTTATCAACATGGTGAAGTGCATCGGCTTGCCTTGTGCAAATGATTTTTTATTGATAACAACATTGGCATGTACTGATCAAAACAGGACGATACAAAAAAAGAGCCTATAGTGCAATTAAACGACTGCTTTGAACAAATGTCATTTGAACATAGCAGTCAGGCTACTGCTTCTTTGTTTTGAGCCAAAGAAAAAAAAAAAAATCTATCTTTTTTTTAAATAAAATAATTGCGTTAATCGCGCAATAATAATTTTAACGCCGTTAAAATTGGTTTGCGTTAACGCCGTTCATAACGCGTTTAACTGACAGCTCTAGTGATAATACGTCTGACACGTTCTCCCTGCGAGTAATACTACTGCTAATACTAAGCTTAGACATATTCCACATTCTTTTGTACGAATAATACTACTGCTACCAACTTCACATTCTCCCTGTGAGAATGTGAATCCCCTAGCGCAGTCACCCGTAGCATTATACTACTACTTCTATAATGCTATGGGTGACTGCTCGAGGAGAACCCCTCTGTCTTTAGGACCCTGGGGCGAAGACGGCGTTAGTGATGAATAAATACCACCTCAGCCCTGTAATTCTCCTGCTCTTCCTCCTCGTCGTCATCATCCTCGCTAGGGTCACATGATGCCAATTACCACAGCTAACAAATTAACAGAGAAGCCACTGACATTCCTCGAGACATAAGGTCTAGAATATTAGGGTATGTCTGAAGCCTGGTCAGTAATGTTAATAACGTTCCTCAAGCCTCATTGTCAGTGAGGCTCATTGTTTTTTGTTGGTCCCTCCAATATGAGCAAATTTCATTTTCAGCAATTAAATTAACTGAGCTCGTAAAAGAAGTTAGCCAAAGCGTCTTACAATATTGGAGCGAAGCATTCTTAGCATGGGTGGGCGTGCTGGGAATTGAACCCCTAACATAAGCAGTGCCAATGCCGTTCTTTACCAGTGGGAATCAAACACTTAACCCTGGCCGTGCATTCTTTCGCAGTGTTTATAGAGTGATCTTCTATCCTTCTCATTTTAACATGTTTGTTATTTATTAAACTTCTATTTACAGCTTTTTATTCCATTCATGATGACATACCGGGTTATATCTACCTAGCTCCAGTTCATGTGAGGGGAATAAACTTTTAATTGCGTTCCAATGAATGTGTTCAGTCTTGTTCAAAACAAGTGGCAGTAACCACACAACAAGATTGCATTTGTCTGCAAAAACACAGATAATTTCGCACTATTTTCGGCTTTGTGATTATTATTATCTGATGTGCCGCCGCTGATAATATAAGCAATTATCTTATCAGCTGCTTCTGGCTGAGTAGTCTACGTGGAGGTTAACCTGTCAGCTACGCATCACAGGTAGCCCATTGGAAATCTTTGGAAAGTAATTTAAAGTGTATTCCCTTAAATTGAACAGGAGCTAAGCTTTTGTAACTGGAAGTCAATAAAAGCATCCCGACAGAAAGCAAATGCTAACCCAGCAAACTCCCCTTTTTAGAAGAACGATGATGAATCTGTGATTAACCAACTTGCCTCATAAGACAGACGTGTCAATTTTTAGTGATATAAATATATATATACATTGATGCATGTATATTTTTATCTCATGTTGTAATGCAGTGTTATTGTTCTTGGAGTAATTAAAATTATATTTACAGAAATTGATAGTTGATATTTGAGTAATACCATTACCAATTCGATTTGCAAGTAACCTAAATTATATTTTGATTAATAACATTTTCAGAGAAGACGGCGCTGATCTACATGACGCAGCCTGGTGAGGACACAAATTATTAATTATTAATCATTACATCATCTGCATATACCTGACAAACCGGCCAATCAGATTAGAGCTCTGTTGCTGACTACGTTGAAGCAATAAAGGACGGCATTACGCTAAAGGGAGGTGCTAGCATCAAGCTACAGGAAGGTGTTAGCATCACTTCCAAGGAAAGTGTTTGCATTTTGATATGGAGGTTTTGGTGATGAATGAGAATCAAAGATGCTTGCTAAAAGCTCCTTTTAACAACAGTGTCCTTAATGTGTTATTGCAGCAGATATATCAGCTGTTGACATTCTGCAGTTGCAGTCGTTCCACCTCAATAAATGTACATCATTTGGGCACCGGGCCTGACCACATAATTCTCTTCCGGGCATGTGGGTGAATCTGTAATTCACTAAGGCACAAATATGACCAAAAAGTATTTCCATGTCAGAGATGTGGCTGAACAGGCCAGGTCAGGCTGGCGTAGCCGAGATGATTTGTGTGGAGGCTTTTCGTGTGCTTAAACAGAGATGTATTTGTAGTGCGCCATCTTGGCAGAGCGTGCCGGAGAATCCATTATCTGCTGGAAACGCCATTAGATGCATAAAGAAACAGTAAGGTTGCTATCTCCTGGAAGATGGCAGCAGAAAGTACAAATATGTACAACCCCTGATGAATTATTACCGTTCCTTTCCGAGGCTGAAATATGTCCCCTCTTCTGTAGCCAGAATGGGACTTACAGATGGGTGTGAGACCTGAGGTGAACTCCTCTACATGTGTTAACTTGTAGTATCATTGGACCTCTACTTTTGTTTCTTTGAGTGTCTGGACTTGGAGTTGAGTTTGCCTTAACCTCCAATTTTGGTTTCTTCTATAGTTCAATTAAACATTCAATGTTGCTACTGCATTTCTGTGATTAAGATATCACTATAGTAGTATTTAATTGGTACTACAATAGATACTTCTTTAGTGTGTAGAGGATACTACATAAGATACCAATACACTGTGTTACCTGTTCAGTGGTGATTATTTCCCATGATGCACTGCTTCTCCCAGGACATTAACACCAGACCGCAACCTTAACCAGACCCTGAGACTAACCTAACCCGTTATCTAGCTAAACTAAACCAATACATAACCTTAACCATTCCCTATGCATCATGGGAGACCTGTATTTAGTTTCACCTTATTCTGCAGGGCTACTATGAATATTCAGAACTGTCGTTATAAACATTCATATGCTCACATCATTTAATGACGGAGTTGTAGTTGTAGGCCCAATCCCATTTCTACCCCTACCCTTCCCCTTACCCCTCCCTCTTGTTTTGAAGGGGTAAGGGGAGGGGGAAGGGGTAGAAATGGGGTTGGGCCTTAATGTACTTCCTTCCTGGTCGTAGGAAGATGGAGGGGGCGCGGACCCCGCGTGACCAGAAGAGGAGAGCGCAACATAACGAAGGTTTGTGATTGGTGCTCTAGATCAGTGGTTTTCCAACTGGGTCACCGACCACAAGCGGGTCGACCGCAGGGGACCAAGTGTCACGTCCCCCCCAAACGCGGCGAGTTCGTCCAGCAATTGGTTGCGCACCTGTGACATTTTTGAAGTTCCACCTGCAGAGTCCTCGGACTAACATCCACGGCATCGCTATGACAAACTGGCGTCGATAAAACTCACCGCCGTTCGTGGAGTGCCTGTACCATTCAGGTATGGGCACATCAAGGCAGCTATAAATGACGCTTGAAGCTCCAGAGCTACACCACGACTTGTCTTGTAAATATTCACCAGGCGATTTCACTTCCCTTCCATCTGGAAGGATTAGGTGTTCTCTGGACGGCCACCAGAGGCTGCTGTGGAGCTGTCTGGAGTTTACTCAAGCTAATGACAACAGGCTGGGAGGGTTTAACGTGTGGAGTTTAAAGATAGACTTTTCATTCAGATTAAATCATACCAGCTGGTGTTTATGACAACATACATGGTGTATCTTTTCTAGATCAAATTTGGCATGTGGCCCTTCTGACGAGAATTAGTTACTCGTTTCTATTAACGTTCGATAAACTGTAGGGGTGTGAAAAATAATCGAGTCTTTGATGCATCGTGATTCTCGCTAGAACGATTCTGTCTCGATGCAAATAAATTAATAATCAGAATTAATTTTATTTAATTTTTGGCCTGCTGCAACATTCTGTTCGCCAGAGAGGGATAATTTTTGTAATTTTAAAATTATTGAATTTTAAGTGTGTATTGGCGAATCTGATTTGTCTTGACAGGATTGCGATTCAGCCTATGCATAGCATGCGCGCAAACTCACAAACAGACACAAGAACTCCTCCTAATTCAAGAGCAGCTTTTCCTTTAATGACATAGAAAAGAAAGATTAGAAATAAAAGAAAACTGAAAAACTGAAAATAACGCATGGAAATGTACATAAACAAATTTGTTGCATCGATAATCGCTTCAGAATCGAATCGTTGACCTCATAATCGGAATCGAATCGTGAGGTGCCAAGATATTCCCACCCCTAAATCAAAGGTTAAATCGGGGTGTGCTTGCATTGTAGTGGAGCGGCGGCGCAGAGACAAGATCAACAACTGGATCGTCAGCTTGTCCCAGATCATCCCCGACTGTACGCTGGACAGCACCAAGACCGGCGCGGTGAGACCACACCCCTGCCCAGCCATGGTCGACTTCCTGCGCGGTTCCCCGCTCTGACCCCTGACTTCCTGATTTCAGAGTAAAGGCGGTATCCTCTCCAAGGCGTGTGACTACATCACGGACCTGCGGAAGAAGAACCAGCAGCTGGCGCAGGACCTGAAGGAGATGGAGCGCATCCAGACGGACAACCAGCTCTACAGACAGCAGGTAGCATGGAGCTAGCAGCTAGCAAGACAGACAGCAGGTAGCATGGAGCTAGCAGCTAGCAAGACAGACAGCAGGTAGCATGGAGCTAGCAGCTAGCACGACAGACAGCAGGTGGCATGGAGCTAGCAGCTAGCAAGACAGACAGCAGGTAGGATGGAGCCAGCAGCTAGCAGCTAGCACAACAGACAGCAGGTGGCATGGAGCTAGCAGCTAGCATGACAGACAGTAGGTAGCATGTAGCTAGCAGCTAGCGTGACAGACAGCGGGTGGCATGGAGCTAGCAGCTAGCACGACAGACAGAAGGTGGCATGGAGCTAGCAGCTAGCACGACAGACAGAAGGTGGCATGGAGCTAGCAGCTAGCACGACAGACGGAAGGTGACATGGAGCTAGCAGTTAGTACAACAGACAGCAGGTGGCATGGAGCTAGCAGCTAGCATGACAGATAGCGGGTGGCATGGAGCTAGCAGCTAGCGCGACAGACAGAAGGTGACATTGAGCTAGCAGCTAGTACAACAGACAGCAGGTGGCATGGAGCTAGCAGCTAGCATGACAGACAGTAGGTAGCATGGAGTTAGCAGCTAACATGACAGACAGCGGGTGGCATGGAGCTAGCAGCTAGCACGACAGACAGAAGGTGGCATGGATGTAGCAACTAGCACGACAGACAGAAGGTGGCATGCTAGGCTAGCCATCAGCATGACCGACAGCAAGTATTGCTGGCGTGACGGGCGGCCGCTCGACGCAAGCCATGTTTGCTCGGAGCTCCGCTAAACACATCTCCCCTCCTACCGTCCCCGTCCCCCGAGAGTTTCATACATCTACAAACATAAACAAACATTAGTTCTAAGGCGACACTTCATAATAAGTTGATGGGTCCTTCTGCAAAGACCTTTTTGAAAAATGACAGTCAAGTGTTTTCCCAGAGCGAGCTGCCAAGCCACATTTCACCACCTGTCGGCGCATGGCGAGGATTAGGCGCTCTCCGAGTCTGTGGTTCCCGGTCCCATCAGCAGAAGGAGCTACTCCCTCCGTCTGGGTCCTCGTAACTCCTGGAGGAGCGAGGAGGACCAACGCGTTTCAGCCGTGCAACCCGTTAGCCTAGCAGTGCTGCGCCGTGTAGCTCAATGAAGAGAGAAGCGGGGCGCTGACGTAGCATCGTCATAGCGCAGCCCCTTGATGACTCGCCGCCAGGTGAGCTAGCTGTGTTGTGTTTTGCGTCGTGCAGGTCGAGGAGCTGAGGAGTGAGAACGCCCTGCTCCGGGCCCAGCTGCAACACAACGGCATCCAGATCGAGGGCGACACGCCCCCGCAGTGAGGCCCCGCCCGCCCTGACATCACCGTGACAACGAGGCCAGCAGCAGCAGCAGAGCCTGAGGCGACAGGCTGACACACCAGACTATGAGGAACAGCACTCCCCTCGTCCTCAACTCAACCAGACTCCAGCCAGCCGGTCTCCGCAGCCCGGCTCCTGTTCCCCACCCTGCCGGCTCGCCCTCCCCCACCTCGAACCCTTTCCCTCCTACGACTCCTGGAGAAGCAGAAGCAGGATGTGGAGGAGGGGATCAACTCCACAACCCCCCCCCCCCCCCTCCCTTCTACTCTTCCACCCTCTCCCATCCCTCAGCTCCTCCTCCCCACCCCCTCTTCACTCCTCCTCCGCCCCCCCCCACACCAGAGCATCTCTGCCGATATCACCGTGGACTCATGGACTTGTGGTGTGTTACTAAGTATGTTTTATTTGTTTTTTATTATATAATGTTTTATTTTTTACCTCCATATTATCAATTTCCTACAGGTTTATTTTCAGCTTTTCTTGGTTTAATTTATTAGTCGCTTGTTGGCACAGTAGCAGCTGGAGAAGCTGTTTGTGTATCAGAACGCTGTTTCGTGGCCACAGCTAATGTCTAGATAGAGCTACATGCTAACACTGCTAAAGGCTAACGCTCTTGTACCATCGGGTTGAGGAGCCTCACACACCTGCTCTAAACACACTGATCAATAACTGATTAACTCTATGCTGGCCTTTGGTTGTAAAGCTAACGTAACGTGTAGACCCCCCCCCCCCCCCCCCCCCCCAAATTTGTTAGGGTTACTGGACTTTGGGGCTCAGAACCCGGTCGGCACAACACCGTGCGTGTTCCAAGCTCTCCAGGATGAAGGGGGTTAGAACAGAGAAGTGCAAGGTCATGGAAGCCTGCTCCCAAGGTCGCAGATGTTAACAGAGTGATGGAGGGAACTAAATAAAGGTGAGCTTTTGTTCTTACAACTGAAGGGAACAAATCCCAGCTGTTGGCTCTATTTTAGTCTCGCAATACTTCAAATACTTCAAGTGCTACCGAGCGACCCCCTGGGGAATGGTGGTGCTCAAACACTTTCTGCCCCAGCACGGAGGAGAAGGAGATGAGGAGAAATCTCATCCGCCAAGGTACAAAATAAAGAAATATTTTCTGAGTGTGGAATCTTTGAAATGTCTCTTGCCGGCAAGGTACACAGTAAACATAATTGGTTTTCCCAACTGGTAGGCAAATATTGTGTGTTTGATGATGGCTCTGAACACGGCAAACTTGTTTGTCGTCGGGCGGGGTGCGAGGTCGCTTATGGAGCGTGGTTCATCTGTATTCAGAGGATACGTCTGGGTGTACTGTACCGGCTGAACCACACAGACCTCGGGTTTGTAGCCACAACCCGAAGGTATCCTACCCTCTAGGGTATTCAGGAAGCTCTGGTGCTTTGCTCGTCCAGTGATTACGTGTGGCTACCCAAACGAGGCTGGAGATAGATTTGTCTGGGGATGTTATTTCATTTGATTCCAAACATTGTATGAATGTGTTTCTGGGATCAGTGCTCCCAACCTATTTACAAGTGATTTCAAGACCAGCTTTTTACAGTATAATTATAATATAAGAAGAAAATGGGGTTGTTTTTCATTTGTGATAATTAAACTGAATTAAACAAATTAAGTGAATTTTAGGGAATACATACTTTCAACTCCACTCAAATTTCCTTAACTCTTAATTTCTTGAAGCCACGTGGATAAAATCATACCATTACAAATATGAAATAGATATCATACCAGTCCTTAATTTGGGGTGGCTTAAAGCAGTTTTTTGTTATTGGTTTTCCAGCAGCTACACTCCGTATTGCAGATCAGTATTGGTTTTAATATGGGTAGATGTTGAATGAGTTGTCCAAAATTGTTTGTCCCAATTAAAATAAAATCACTTATTCTGTGTAAATCTTAACCCCAAAAAGTAGTTGCTTTTGGCCTTGCCCAAAACAAGTGGTAGTGATTGGCTTCCTAGGACGGAGCCACCAGAGCTTGAGTAGGAAGACTAATGAACGGGTGTGAAAAAAATATCTACCAAGACTCTTCAGCCAAACACACCATGAGGTGGAGCTTGATACCCTCCATTGAAACTCAGAACCATTTGTTCAGAGCTGACGTTATTTCCATTAGATCGATAAATGATAATCCTGAGGTAAGATGATCAAACAACACGACAAAAGCCAGATTCAACTTTGGTTTGAGGCATTGAAGTACATGTCATGCTAGTAAAGGAGTAGAACTAAAAAATATTTTTTTTCCAATATGAAGAGCAATATCAACCCAAAGTCAAATCTTCCTTTTCGCCCCTTTGACTTAAATTTGACTTAAATATGAGTATGATGATAATTTAATGTCTTCATATTGTACCCTAGACAAAACCGTGACTATTCAATTATTGTATGATACACTAAATCAACCAGACCTAATGCAGTGAGAGCTGGGAGAGTCTGCAGTGGCCCTTGGTAGGTGTTGGAGGTTCTGGCAGACTTTGTAAGGTCATGAGGCCAATTATCATGAATCAAACTTATTCTGACTGCATCAGGTATGTTCAATTGTAATTATGTTAATTATGCAACTGTCATGGCAATTCCTTTATGAGATATTGCATCTGGGACAGATCAGACGCGAAGAACATGCAATAGTTGTAGAATCTTTTTTATGTATGCTTATACCGTCTCCTCAGAGTGAGCCATGAACACAGATCCCCCCCCCCCCCTCCAGAAGTCTGTCCTTACATCACAGGTGGGAAAGGTTAACCTAAAAACAGGGGTTCACACCAAGCAGAAGTAGCCTATGCATAAGGGCTCTCTGCTTTCTTACGACAAATGCTGAGCCTAATTCCCCCCTCTGTTAAGTTCAAGGCAGGCTAAAGATAACAAATGAGGTGGCTGGATACCATATCATGAGAAAAAAAACGCTAAAATAAGGTAAAAGAAAAAACACATAGGCCTATGGATTTTCCATTGCCCAACACATGTCACCCGCTCTCATTGTTTACATGTCAGA
>NC_079417.1:2779599-2786650 GCF_026213295.1 Gadus chalcogrammus
AGGAACCATGAAGGCATTCAGCATTGCAGTTGCAGTGACACTCGTGCTCGCCTTCGTCAGCGTGCTGGAGAGCGCCACCGTGCCGCTGGGCGGGGTGAGTTCAGTTCATCGGGGATCGTTTGGTTGGTCTGAGCGTGTTTGGTTGGTCTGTGAGCCTTCAGTTTGTCTTTTCATTTCGTTAATCTCGCATCCCTTAGCTTATCTTTGATCATTTAGTTGGTCTTAACATTTTGATTAGTCTGGGATTATTCAGTTGATTTTAAAGGGACCCTCTTAACTCCATGTGTGAGAGTGGTCGGCCACTCCAAGCTGTATCAAAATCGACCCTGCCCTGTGGTGGTGACAGCACCGGTTGGGAGCATCCACCTAGATGTATGATGGATAGATAAGACTACCAGCTGGCACAGTCCACTAGGTAGGTTGGTAGACTGGTCTGTCCATCATACATCTTGGTGGACACTCCCACTTGTAAGGTCATCATGTCTTAGGGGCAGGGCAGATTTTGAAGTGGCTTGTAATGGCTAATCACACTCACCCCTGGTGGTAAAATAAGGGCCCTTCACTATTTAATTAATTTATTATTGTTTTGTTGGTCGCAATAATTAGTAAATCTTGATCCTTTAGTTGTTCTGAGTTTGTTTAGTAGTGGTTCGTATGATATGCTTGGTTGGTTTGTGGTGGTTCAGTTGTTCTGTGATGTCTTGGTTGGTCTGAATGTTTAGTCGGTCTTTGATGGTTAGTTGGTCTGTGAAGATTCAGTTGGTCTTTGATGGTTAGTTGGTCTGTGAAGATTGAGTTGGTCTGTGATGGGTTAGTTGGTCTGAATGTTGAGCTGGTCTGATAATCTATTCAGTCTGAATCTTTATTTTGTCTGATGATTTAGTTTGTTTGTACGTTCAGATGGTCTGATTGTTAATTGGTCAGTGAATAATTGATTCCTAAACATGCATAATTCATCATTTCTTAGCAGGTGGAGGAGGTAGAGGAGGTGAAAAGGGTGGAGGAGGTGGAGGAAAGCATCAACACTCCAGCAGCTGAACGTCAGGACCTGCTGGCAGGATACTGGATGGTATGTTTCACTGACCGTATCCATTAGGCTAATTAGCACAAACTAATAAGCATACAAGTGGACATGCTTTCCCCATGGAATAGAGAGAGAGAGAGAGAGAGAGAGAGAGAGAGAGAGAGAGAGAGAGAGAGAGAGAGAGAGAGAGAGAGAGAGAGAGAGAGAGAGAGAGAGAGAGAGAGAGATATTAAACAGTGTGTGTTGTGTTTTTCTGCAGACTGCAGGCCATTCGAGGCAGAAGAGGCAGAGCCATCTCGCTCTGTGTCGCTGGTGCTGCAACTGCTGTCGCAACCAGAAGGGCTGTGGCATTTGCTGCAAGTTCTAGTCCCTCACGTTAAAGTACAAGTCCCACACCTTAAAGTAGTAGTCCCTCACTTTAAAGTTCTAGTCCCTCAGGTTAGATTACAAGTCTGAAACCTTAAAGCAGTAGTCCCTCATTTTAAAGTTCTAGGCCCTAACCTTAAATTTCTAGTCACTCAGAGATTCTAGTCTCAGAGAACCATTAAAGGGTAACTACTAGCCAGGCTCACCTGGGAGTCTGCTGCCCCCTAAAGGTGAATCGCTGTACTGAGTAATGATGTCCACAGTCTACCTGCGGCCTAACCCTTAGCTGCTCCTTAATGACATGTATCTGAATTATTTGGATTAATGCTCCTACTAAATGATTAAAAGTAAATGTGTTGTTTTCAACCTGGGATCTTAAGAGTGGTAGCAGATACTGTGGCGTTTTCAATCTCTCTAATGTGTAATGCTGTGTTGTATCTTGTATGTTTTGATTTACTTTCTACAGGATTTAAATGTGTGACTAATTAAGATATCTATTTTTCTATTTATTGTTAATATGTAAGCTTTTGCTATCCTCTATTTTGTAAACTAAATGATATGTAAAAATTGTTTTTGGTTTCCAATATGAAACCTTGTCTGAAAATGTTCAATATTCAGTGTTAAATAAATACAGAAGATCAAAATAAAATGTGTTGCTGTTCTTAAATGGTTGGGAGGTTATTTAATCCCACAATGCCAGCATTCATGAATACAAAATAGAAACAGGATCGAAAATATGCTTAGATAGTGTAACACATGAACAACACAAAAAAATAAGAAGATTATCTTGGTAAATCACAGCTCCCCCTTCAGGAGTGGAGATGTATTGAACTTTATTAACATGAAACGGTTCTCATCAAGAAGAGAAATAATCAGGATCCAATCCCAGAGAACAGAGCTTCTCTTTCATTAGCTGTTTAAGAGGATTTTATTCTACAGAAGTCCCATTAAGTGTTTTATCTATTGGACAAAGAAACAGCGCATTAAACTGTTAGTACAGGCCCACTAGATAGCACAGTCTCACGCTCTCACACAAACACACACACACACACGCACACGCACACGCACACAGACACAAACACGTTAAGCGACCAATGATACGCGGTCATAATATCAGGTTATCTGACTGGAAGAGAGATTGTAACTATGGCCCTGGTATTTATTTTTTGTCTGGTTAGTAATTTAATAACGTTTGACTTTTATTCTGCTTCAAAACATTTGTGTCATTGACTAATGTATCATTTGAAAGTATTAGGGAAGGTGAAAGAAACACACGTGTTTACTGACACAAAAAAAGCTAATGGAGTCAATCGAGAGCTGTGGTTGGTTTTCAATGTTTTGCTATGGTCGTTTTTTTTTAATAAACATGAGCAAATAAAATAATTAAGTTACGACTGTTATTAAGGACATGGTATTGTATGTCAACTAAATCTCCAATTAAATCGATACTACTGGATACAATACGCCAGTGATTGTATTTGAACTGTATTGCAAATCTTTACTAGCAGCAGATCATGCAGTTAGGTAGATCAGTTAGTGGAAGACGTCTCTCTTTGGTCACTCCAGAGCAAAGCATCATGGGTTGATAGGGGCAGAGGCGTCAGCTGGTTTCTATGAAGTTCTCGGTGGCATCACGAAGGCGCTAAGAGATATTTTGTTTACCACTAGTTTGTTTTTTCATTCCGGTGTGCAAGTAAGTCTGCTTGCGCCCCAAAACACCCCCTCTCTCTCGGTCAGGTAGTCGAGAGACCGCAGCGACGGAGACAGCGCTAGCGCGAGAGCGTGCAGGTCTTTCCAGGCACAGACTCCAACTCTTGTGTCGACTCAGCTCTCCTGAGAGGACCCCGCATCATAAATCAACAGACACACACCCACACACAATCACACACACACACACACACACACACACACACACACACACACACACACACACACACACACACACACACACACACACACACACACACACACACACACACACACACACACACACACACACACACCGGGTTGTAAAAACATACGCACCCTCTCGATGGGCTAACACACACTTTCTCTTTCTGTTTCTTCACACTATCTTCTTCGACACTTATGACTGCCCCCAACGCCAGAGGGACCAGCAGGCTTCAGGTCTGGCCCTGAGCGTGGCATCGTCTCGGACCAGCGATGATGACACATTGTTAGAGCCCAGTGTGTGTGTGTGTGTGTGTGTGTGTGTGTGTGTGTGTGTGTGTTTTTGTGTGCGTGTTTATTTTCGTGTGGTGATCACGGGTCCCGGGCAGGTTGATGACGGCTGGTACTGACATAATACTGGTGGTTATTGATCCCCACCTGGGAGGGCAAACCCTGAGAACTGAGACCTATTAGCGGCAGGGGGCAGGATGCTCTAATGATCCAGACTCTCCAGGGTGTTCCACTACCAGCTGGGAAGTTCTGGGCTCCATCCCAAATGCATAACATGGACGCATCTTACAGAAAGATGGGGAGGAGGACCCAAATGTTGATTTACCGATATCCACAGTCGAACTGTATGCATGTTGAGCGTGGTTTCCTAACCTCTAACCTCAATGAAATGTAACTGCACTGCAAGTCTAAATCGTCTTATTATCAGCACCTGTCATGGTGTTGACAGGCCATCAATAATATTTGATTCTTCATTTCACACTATCTTCTATAACGGCTATTTAAATCAAAGCAAAATAGAAGGATATGAGGGAGGAAATTAGTTTGAAACAAAAACAATAAATATTGAAAACGGATTTCATATTTGTCAAACAAAGAAAATATTTCCTCATAGTTCGTTTTTTACACTCTTGCTTTTTTCCTTAAATCAAATAATTCCAAAAAGAGGCAAAGTAAGTAGCCCAAGTTCTCTAATAATACCAAAACGGTAGTCCCATAAATCATGAAGAGAGAATTGTGGAAAAAATCGAAAAATAAATAAATAACCTTTAGCAGCTGGCCAGATGCCATCAGAGGGCCCACACTCCAACACAATGCCTAACACACAATAAACAGAAAACAAACAGGAGACCCTTTTGTTTTTTTATTTTCTTGCTTTATATATATACAATTCTTTAGGGGTACATCCCTCCTGCATCTTAAAGGTTAAAAACCAAACTCATAAGTTGGTAGCACTGAAAGTATTTTTTGTAAGTGATAGTGTAAATAAGAACAAACTTCTGAACAATATATATGTATATATATATATATATATAGTGGTAGGCATAGGTTTAGGCACCCATGCTAAAGTTGAATAAAAAGAGGAATAAATCATCTTTTGGAAATCGATTTTAATGCCTTAATTAACCAAAATAGGAAAAATCCATCCTTTAAGGACTGTATTTTAATGGAGAACAATTATTTATTCACGATACATTATTCATTCACAAAGCAATTTGGTGTCCTTAAAGGTTGGATTTTTTCCTCCTTTGGTTAATAAAAGCATCAAGATAAATTTCCAAAAGATTAATTTGTATTCCTCTTTTTAGTCAACTATAGCATAGGTGCCTAAACGTATTCCTACCCCTGTATATATAAAGGTATACTAATTGACAACCTGAATACACCATAAACATGGTGTACACACAGTTTCCCAGAAATCATGAGAAGAACACCCTTTCACTACGACTCCTAATATTTTGCCCTTCTGGTTGTCGGTGGGGTGATACCTCATGGCTCACTCATCCAATCAGGAGCCTTCCCTAATGCCCTCTTCGTCGGCGCTTGGAGTTCAGGGACTGGTTCCCAGAACCATCTGGCCTTCCGTCCCGGAAGCCGCAGCCAGTCAGGATCAACTCTAGCACCTCTAACAGCAGGGCTCTGCTGAAGACACCTCATCACATCGCCATCAGAGCTTTGCCTCCAGATGGTGTCACTAAAGGTGTCACATTATACCGCCATGTGGGAGTGGGATTAGCCACTACAAGCCGTTTTGGAAAATCTGCCGCTTCTGACATCACAAGTGAGCGTGTCCACCTAGATGTATGTACACTGGATAGATCAGTACACCAGCCTACAAAGTGGACTGTAGCAGACGTTTCTCATCTATCTATCATACATCTAGGTGGACATGCCCACTTGTGATGTCAGAAGAGGCAGATTTTCCTCAAATGTTATCCCACTCACACCTGGTGGTAGTATACCACGTCCCCTTTAAAGAAAGGGATAACATTCACAGCATCGAAACGCCCGAAAACAATCAATGCACGGAGAGTAAAGAGGCAGAACGCGGAGTAGACGCTCAGACATCCTTTTGAAAGAGAAAATCGGTCGCTCCGCGATGCAGAGGAGTTCCTTCCATTTGTATTAGGCAGCGTTTCCCAGCCGACGGAGCGCTCATTAAACGCTGCACTGCTGAAAAGCTCTCGTGCCGCCGAGGAGTGTAGGAAGAACACTCACGTTCTGCTCAACTCTCTCTGGTGTTCCTCCCCGTGCTGATAAAGCACCCTGACCTTTAGATGTTGGTTTAAGAGCTCCGGGAGGGGATTGGTTCCGCACACAGTCTGGCAGCTTTACTGGAGGACCAAAAAACCTTCATAAAATATTCAGCAGCCTCCAGACGGGCTCTTAATTATAACGCTGTAAATATCGGAGACGCATTTGAAATATCACTGAATGCCGCCTGTCATCAGAGTGCTACGACGTGTTATCATACAGTGATACTTCCTTCCTCTCTATCAGTCCCTTCATCTAGGGACCTGAAAGACTATTTCAGTGTGTCTGGGATCCCGCCAGCACACCCACGTCAATGAAAGGACCATCATTTGCATTTTTTGTTCACAGATTTCATGCGTTCGACTTCGATTCCCTCGTGCCAGAGTGTCCTGAGTGTTCTGTTGCCTCGTCAGGCCATGGCCCCCACCTCTGACGGTATGGCAACTCATTTTGGGTCCGGACCCATAGATAAACGCTGGTCTACAGTAGAGATTCCTCACCCAGTGTTTAAACATGAGGCCAGCTTGGTGGGACGACGAGAGGATTCATGCAACGATGGCAGAAACGTTCTCGTGAGACTCCGAGAGAAGCAGAGGGAGATTAAAAAAAAAGAGTCAGAGTCTGAAGAGACCGACCGATGGAAAGACTGATTGACGGACAGGAAAACAGATTGACTTGACGTGATTGACTGTGTGTTTGTGTGTGTGCTTATGTGTGTGTATTCGTATATTAGGTGTTAGTGGATGGGTTGGTGTATTTATAGGTGTGGTGTTTGTGTGTGTGTGTGTGTGTGTGTGTGTGTGTGTGTGTGTGTGTGTGTGTGTGTGTGTGTGTGTGTGTGTGTGTGTGTGTGTGTGTGTGTGTGTGTGATGAGTGAGTATGTGATCATCTGTGTTTTGATTTGTGTTTGGTGTGTGGATGTGCGTGTCAACGTGTTGATGTGTGTGTGTGTTTGACGTGTGGACAGGTTGATGTGTGTGTGTACTGTGTTTGTCTCTCAAAATGTTAGCAGAAGATGTCTGAGGGAAGCTGCCATGTACGGGGAGCTCAGACATCGACCCAGGTGACTTACCATACGGCATCTCTGCCGAGTTTAAAGTATATCTATATACACAGGCTGCTGAGACTGCACTTCAGATTATCAGAGGTATACACCCTCTGCTTGGGGCTTTACGCTTGTGCTGAAAATCGATACCTATCAAGACCGTGCCTCCATAGACACTGAAT
>NC_079417.1:2786750-2791750 GCF_026213295.1 Gadus chalcogrammus
GAGAGAGAGAGAGACAGCAGAGAGAGACAGAGAGAGAGAGTGGGGTATCAGGTGCACACAGGCGCAATTGCAAACAGCAAATCCGTATGCAAACACATTCACGGGAGGAGGCGCGGCGTGAATGGGCCATACAATAACGACGTTAGTTTATATACACCGGGTCCACTTAAAGGCATATACACATAGGGGACGAAAATAGTCATGACATGATTAAACAGCATCAGGAAAAAGAAATGAAACACACACTATGCGCCTCCGCCTGCCCTGCAATAACATGACATGCCAGCGAGCCCTCTGTAGATTCACCTCTGGGACTCCCCAATATAATAAAATGAGATTAAGAGACAATCATATTTATTTCTAGTATATACAATATATCAGGGCTGCTCGCAATCTCTTATTGTGTTGTGATGGGCGGTGAGGAGGCGGTCCTCGGGTGTGTGTATGTGCGTGTGCGTGCGTGTGTGTGTATGTGCGTGCATGTGTGTGTGCTCTCCTCTCCTAAGTTGATGTTAGGCTGCATTTAATGAGCTCCAGGTGACATGGAGTGGGGAATGTAACTGGGTACAACACCGAGGCTTATTGATTTATTGTTTTTCAAGAGAAATTTTTACTCTTTTTGTTATTATTGCCTCGGCTGTCAGCCATAATGTCATTTTTAGAATTATTTTAGGTGAATAAAAGTAGAGCACCACTCTGTGTAAACGTGGAGACTGAGGCTTTGGAGAGAAAAGAAAAAAAGACCGATTTTTTTTTCTGAAAGAAGGAAGCACGGTAACGCTGCAAGGTTATTAACGTGGAGACCGGATCCCAAACAAATCAAGAGGAAGGAGACGTGCTACAGAACAATATCGGTCTGGGTGATCAGACTTTCGTCATCATCTCTACAGGCTTTACTAAATTTTTTGTTGCCAATATCATTTGTCAAGAATCACTTTGAGGTGCTGATGCTGCCTCGGAGCATTCACATCAGCGTGCCGGTTTGTTATTTTTTTTATATTGCTATTTTTTACAAATGTAAAAAATAGCAATATAGTACGTCGAAAGAAGTTCTCTGAAGTATTCGCACGACGATCACAGGTTTTTGTCGACCAACTTCATACCATCCGACGCACATTCTTTTCAACAGACTAAAGTGCTTTGGTTGACCTTCAAGGCAGGGGCGGTTCTAGGGGGGGCAGCAGCAGGGGCTAGTGCCCCCATAAAACTGAGCGCGTACCCCCCCAGTAGCCCCCCCCCCCCTCCAAACGTTGTTTTTTTCTTTGTACCCCGGTCCGGACGGGGGGGTCGAATACTTGCGTTGGTGTGGCACTGACGCACAAGGTGGAACTTGAGATTTATAATATATCATACTGACTTTATTGGTGTTGGGGTTGATGATACTGAGTGGTTTGATGTCAGTGAAGGAAACACAAAATGTTGTAATATGGTCAATTGCTTTAACCAATGAAACATTTCAAATGAATAATATTGACAATTGCCGTAACGGAAGGAAACACTTAATATTACGCTACTGAAATAAATGCTGTAACGGGGAAAGCTATTTATTATTATTTAGCTAATTATTTTATATTGTGTTTTACTTAGTTTTACTTAGTACTTAACTTAATATTTTGCGTCCCGGGTTCAATGTGCCCCTCCAACAAAACAACTGCCCCAGTCTGGCCCCCCCATGAGAATTGGTCTAGAACCGCCCCTGCTTCAAGGGAAGAGCATGGGTACACTAAATGTTCTACGGCAGAATCAGTTCATTTAAGTAATTCTGACGATTGATATCAGAGAACGATGTTTTAGTGAAGACAGGAGAGCCATTTACGATTGCTTGATCACCGAAACAATTATTGTCAGTTTAAACAATCAGATGCTCATTTACGAATGAAAAAGGAACATTTACCTTGGGAAAGAAATAGGGAACTTTACCTATAAGAACTTAAACTTTACCTGTTAACTCTTGACAATATCCTAACTATTTACATTTCTAGTCTTATTAATTCCAACAACAGCTTATTGTTAGATCATAGAGATGACAATTAAATGAAAGGTTCTTCTTTGAATATGTAAGCAATGCTTTTTGATCAACGTGTTAAACCTCCTGTGAACAAACAAAAGAAAGACATCTACAGATCAAGAGCCTTTATTCTTTTATTAAAAGAGATACCATGGGAAATGCATTGCACATACATTAGGTATCTTCAATTAACTTGTAGTTAATACGGTTATACAGAAACAATATTTGATGACTTTAGTTAAAATCCCAAACTACTCTTATGATATTCAGTGGGAAGATACATAAAACATTTACACGAAATAAAGCTCTCTCTTCTTTTTTTTCTGAAGACATCTCAGACCAAAATTTAAAGGCCCCCCCCCCCACTTATGTGGGGGGGGGGGGCTTTACATTTTAGTGTCACTATAGTGGGCTTAGTGTCACCATTTTGCAGTTGCAGGACTTTGTCGACCAGGCTATGAAGAAATGCCAATCATTTGGCTCTTTGGTCAATAGAAAGAAAGAGAGGATATCTGTTATTCAACCTAGGATGTCAATTGCACATTTCAAAAGCACTCCGATATGTTCATGCCATTCTCGCCCCTCGTGATGGGAATCGTATCGGTAGAGCCCTGTCTGTTCTGTGCGCTGGCAGAGCCCAACAAAACAAAAAGCGGTCCATACTTCACAGATCTCGTCTCGGGTTCGCTGCAAACCGCATAGAAACTCACGTTACTGCAGGGCGGAGACCTTGGCGCTACAGACGGGCGGCAGTGGCTCAGGAGGTAGAGCGGGTTGGCTGGTAACCTGAAGGTTGTTGGTTCGATCCCCGGCTCCTCCTAGCTGAGTGTCGAGGTGTCCTTGAGCAAGGCACCTAACCCTGACTGTTAGCTCCCGACGAGCTGGCTGTCGCCTTGCATGGTTGACTCCGACGTCGGTGCGTGAATGTGTGCGTGAATGGTGAATGTGAGGCAATATTGTAAAGCGCTTTGAGTGGCCAATGGTTAGAAAAGCGCTATATAAATGCAGTCCATTTACATTTACATTTACAGACATAGTGGTCGTTGTCATTCAGACGGGAAAAATGCCATTTATGAGCAGGAGAATCGCTGCGCAGATCTCCTCCAGGGCCAGAGCCAGAGTTTGTAAATCAAAAGGTCTGAGTAGGTGGCCCACATGTTACCTAAAGACAGCCCTGAACACTGTGTGGAGGAATAGAACGGTGGAATAACATTGACAACGAGTGTAATCACTTTCTATTGTGGCTATGAATCCCTATAGCTTGAATCCCTCCCCTGGAACCGTTTGCCTGGTCAGTTCGGGGTGCAGGTATTCCTCCTGTTGAGACATTCAAGCACTGAAAGAGCTGTCAGTGGCAAGGTCTGCCACTCAGCACTCTGCAGAAACCCTGGGCAATACGACGTGTTGAACTGCACTGGCAGTGTTTCTGTGTTAAGGTCACACTCGACAGAAGTCACTCAGAACGTTGGCTCTCTAATCGTCAACACATTGTGGTTGTGTAAGTACGCTCTTTGTATACATTGAAGAGGCGCCACATCAAACTAATACATGATACAGATTCCGATGTTGGAAATGTGTTTTGACGCAAGATAATGGTTTGCTGCTTTGATGCTCAAATACAAATATATTACACAGTTTGACTCTAATAGAAGCCCATTTGGTTGAGAAAGTGAACTAGGCTAACTTAGATAAACCAAGCAAAAATTTGCTTTTATGTACCCAGCAGTTGACTCTCTGGTCTTAAGTCGTTTTAGTCGCCAGATCCTCCCAGAAATGTGCTTAAAATCACCTGAATCTGAAAATCATCCACGAAAAAATATATTTTGTATTTTTCTGTGTGTTCATAAGATCTGTCTCTCCATGGACTTTGTCGGCCCATGGAGAACCAGCAGCAAGAAAAAAGTATACAAAGAATAAAAATGAATTGCAATATTCTTCTTCATTCTTTCTCACGAGTGCCTTTTCTTTGCCACACAATTTTGAGTGGTTCTGCTCTGTTGTGGGTTTGTTAGAAAGCATGCACATTTACATTCCCCTTTTGTTTTCACCTGTGATTAGTGTTTGTTTGTGTCTGATCTTCGTATTTCCCTACTTGACGTACCGCCTACCAGTCGTTCAGTTTGTTTGCATCTTCTAATATATATCTATAAATATATTATACGACCTTTTTACAATTTATATTTTGTATTTATGTGGACACAAATGCAGTTATTCAAGTGTTGGTGCGTGCACACCAGAGAAGCGGGTGTGAGGGTGTGCACCGTGCGTGTGTCCCCATGCATACACACATGTGTGTTTCTGCATGTTTTGTTGCGTGAACAGAGGAGCCGGCGTGTTTACCCTGCGTGGTGTGAGGGGGGGGGGGGGGGCTAGTAAATGCCATGCAAATGCTGCCGCCGCCGCGCAACTGCCAATCACATCGCGGCTGGCATTCAAACTGCGTCCACCACGCCGGTGATCTTTACTAAATGAGAAATAACCGTGCTGGCAGTGACGTTTAAACAACCCCGTCCCTCTCCAGGAATAAAACAACCCCCGTAGGAGCCACGGCAGGGAAGCTAGAAGACGTCTTATTGTGTCAGAGGCAAAGGTAAGGAAAACAAAGGTGTGGGAGGGAGGGGGGAGGTGGGGGGGGGGGGGGGGGGGTGAAGGAGGTGTCCGACGCCCCTGCCTTTGACACCAAACCGCCCGCCCGCCCGCAGTCGTAGAACAACCTCATTATTATGATGTGATTCGCTGGAACGGCGGCAGTGGCTGGCTTTGCTAATGCCAGCTCCCTCGGGCCACGTTACAATGCGTTATTAAACTTTATGAAAGGCTTAACTGTCAAATTTATGAGCCAGCCGGCCTCTCCCTGCGAGCAGAGAGCCGGGCGCACATGCACAGCGACGGTGCAGTCTATTCAACCGCCGTGACGGCATGTGGCGCTAATGGCCCCCAGAGCATAGCGATATATATTTAGAAATGTGAACTGTTTGCCCCCGCCTTATCA
>NC_079417.1:2794250-2941750 GCF_026213295.1 Gadus chalcogrammus
TAATTGAGTAAATGATAGTCCATTGGTATTTCATACCATTGGACGATTTTGTATCCCACCTATAGAATTCTACTTGTGTAATTATTAAATTATTAACTGTAAATACATGTCTATACTGTTGATGCTGTCTATACACTGCTGTTATTATGGCCTGTATATGGTATATATATTAATGTTTACTATACTCCATACTTTACTGTACAGGTATATACCTATACTGTTCATGCTGTCTATGTTCACACTGCAAAATCCACATTATTCATTATTATTCTGTCTATGGTATAAATATCGTTAATGTATACTATACTCCATACTTTACTGTACAGGTATCTACCTATACTGTTCATACTGTATATACTGTTCACACTGCACTATCTATATTATTCATTACATGTACATAGTTTACACCTTACTGCTTTTTTGCACATCTGGTTAGAAGCTAACTGCATTTCGTTGTCTATGTACTTGTACTCTGCACCATGTCAATCCAAATTAATTTAATCTTATCTAATCCAGTATGCCTGAAACGTGTTGTCTAAACATATGCTAATAGGGTGTGATTCAGGAATGCAGTGAGTACATGAGTACATATCGGACAAATGGCTTCCATTTACTTCTGAAATGTGATGTTGTGCATGGTCGACTAGTCTTTTACAGGGGACATTAAGCACTCTGTGGTGCAGAATTTGAGATGGTAAACAATGCATGACGCCAGTCACACTGGCATCATGCATGATTTGACCGGGGAACAAAGGACCCTTTTTCAGGACCAGGGGAACATAGGGATGACCCCGGTGCATTTGGTAGGCTACTTGTGAAAATGATGTCATTGTCAACGACAGCATCAAGTAGTGTCAAGTGTCAAGTGAAGGGGTTTCTTGGTAGATTTCTAATTTATTTTTAGTTATTCAGTGTATAAAACCATCAGTCATAGCTTACCAGTAATATAGCGATTATGGTTGAAAATTGTAACTGCGGAGAGAGAGAGAGAAACATTTGGCTGTTGTGGGCTACTGTAGAAACATGGCAGTGCAACATGGCGGACTCCGTGGAAGAATACTATATAAGTATTATAATATATTATAATACTTATAAGTAAGAATAATAAGAATAATATATTCAATTTCTTCGAAGTCCAGTCCACTAGATGCCACTAAATCCTGCAAACTGCACCTTTAATACGAATTAGGCTTATTATATTGAGGCTGTTTTACTCCCAACTGCTATATTATTAAATAATTAAAATTAAAATAATGCAGTATACATAATTCTCGTCAAACTGAAATTAGAACCTTATAAGTCTCCCACTGGGTTTGGAGGAGTTTTTCCCTTGTCCCTCCCGTGCTGGGTCAAATCTCGTTTGAATGCAGCCACGCAACGCTCTGAGACAGCAACTTTAATAAAAAAAGGCTTTATAAATAAACTTGACTTTAAAGTAAAATGCTTACGTCTGGGTATCAAAAACCGAAAGATGTGACTTAAAACCAAAAGGAATGACCTAGAATACTGCGCTTGTAACCATTTTTCAACTAAATTATGTGTGGAGCTATGCATCATAGTGACATCGAACAGTATCCCTGCTGGAGTGAGGCGTATAGCCAGGCTGCATATGAAAGTAAACACAACTAGGGCACAGAAGCAACCTATTTTAAAGATAAACACATTCCCACACAAACATTCCCACCTTTAAAGGTGACGGCGAGGAATCAACTACCTACAGAAAACAGACATTGAATGAAAGCAATATGTCAACCTCGAGAGCGCACAACCACCTTCCCACACACGTATACACGCGCACGCCACGCGCACTCGCAAACACACACTTTGGAGGCAGAGTGGAGTGTGCGCGTGTCAGTCGGAAACAGACTGCATAAAATATATCAGTCACATTTGCCGGGTGCCGCGGAGCTCTTTACAAGAGACTCAATCAGCAACAGTAAAGCCGGCCCTGGCTGCTCCGGGCTCCATCAGCCTGCCTTTGTGTCGACTAATCTCTACTGCAGGATGTAGAAGAGCCATTTGATATTGTCTTCCCCGGTGTTTTTCATTATCGCCGTCTTACCGCAGCGCGACAGTGGCATTACCTCGACATTAGTGGGCTTGACAGGACAAGGATCACTACACAATCGAGGCGCCACCTCCCATCACCGTAGGAACAGGGAGCAGAGAGAAAGAACACCCTTTCACTCACAATCTGGCTCTCTTTTTTTTGTTGCACTTGTGTTTTTTCTATTATTTTTTTGAATCCTAGGGAAAGGTGGCCTCAACAGGGTCACAGTCGCTTTTCTTGGTAGGTCAGGGAAGGAAATATATGAATATATATTGGGAAATGCATTCATTTTGTGTGAATTAGCCTACACAATTTACAAGTGGCATGCTAAATTAAACAGGCTGCAGCTAATACGCATTCCTCATTTCCATAGATTCTTACATTTCGTTAATGTACTTCGCTATATTTAGATTATAATATAAGACCAACATCCATCACAAGTTGCATCAAGTGAGGTACTCATTTAGCTTTGGCAGAAAAAAAAATATCTTAACAAGACAAAATAAAATATCTGACTCTTTAAGGCACAAAGAAGCAATTATCCATTAATTGTATGTATTCAATAACTATTCAATGAACTCAAGTCAACTCAAAACAATGCCGACACCAAGCTGCCAACACACCTTACATGACGGGGATTGGTGTAACAACTGCAAAGCCGTGGGCCTACTGAGGGGACCCCACTCCCCGTTGGCGTGCTTTGCCCTCACACTATCAGCTAAACACTGATTTGACTCTACAGGACGGTATACCACTGTGTCCCCACATTGGACGGTAATCCACCGCTTCTTAACAGTATACCCATCTCACCAACCCAGATGAAATCCATGAGGTAAGCCATGGGGCCCGGAGCAATATTTCACTCTTACTTTTAAGCAAACACATCCCCGTACAGCTTCAGTCTCCATCCCGGGGCTCCATGGTCAAACACCGCGGAACTTTCCGGTTTTTCTATCCCACTGTCAGTATTATTCGCAAACATCTGAAATTACTTTCCAAAAAAACCCCCAAAAAACAAAAAACCTTAGGGAATGTGTCTAAAATATTATCCGTCTCAGTTTCATTTGTTGCCTTTTCAGCGGATCCCACACAGCGATTCAAAATAAAGGTTGGTAGCTATCTTTGTGAGTAGACTGGGTCGCGACTTGTGACAAAGAAGGAGTGAAGAGGAAGATGTACACCCTGATGTATAAGAAGATGAGACAAGCCGGGTTAAGCAAACTGGAGGTCAGGGACAGTTTTTGTCCATCACAAGAAAAGAGGAAGGTTTGGTTGATCAATAAGCTTAGACACAGAGCTATAGTCTATGGATGGCCATCATGAGTCCTACTTCCTTGTGACGGGGAAGAATGAGACGGAAGGCCACTTTCTAACGTCTCAGGCAGTCATTCAGGTCTATGAAAGCGGCATCCAAGTTATTATATATTCTATGAACTATTCTATATATTCTATACATTTTTTTAACTCAAGGAGAGGACAAAAGCAGATTGTGAGCTCTTATTTCTTGGAAAAATACCTAACCAAACTATAGTCATACCAAGGGCCAGACAAAACCTTCACAAGAAGTACCGTACTATTAGTAAATGAAATAAAACAAATTCATGTTAACATAACAGATATAAACATGAACGGTAGTAATCAACCTGCTATAATGTTCCATTAGATCACCCCAATCTGTGATTTGATTGATAGTGTTATGTATCGATACTGTGTTTTTGTTCAGAACATATCTCACGATGAAGTGTAAAGTAACGGATCCCAGTCTCTCAAAACAAGGGGGAGGGGTACGGGGAAGGGGTAAGGGGTAGAAATGGGATTGGGCGAAGGCCTTCCACTTTGCTGTCTGTCCGCTCAGCAGACACACAACCCCCCACGGATCGGATTAGGCCTATTGAAACCAGACGGTTGTTCACCTTTTATTCCCAACACGTCCCATCTATCATGATATCCGAACCGGTCAAATTTCAGAATCAACCCCCACCCAAGTACCATAAGGTGTCAAATCTGTCCGGATTAGGCATTCTATGAAAAATGACCCTTTGAGTAGTGAGTTCATTAATTCAGTTATTTGCTTCTTGTTCAAATGGCTCAGCTTGGCGCCCGCCGTCAGGTTAAGAGACCGCGGCAGCCTCTACAGTAAGAGCCAGTGATGGTGAACCCAATATAACTGAGCCGCCCCGGCGACATTCACACCTAACCGTGTTTTACAATCCAATAACACAGACTGACATATGTTGCTTATTTTATGGTTCAGGCTGGATCTTGATCACACATGTTTGACCTTTGATGGTTGTCGTATTCATCTAATATATATTAATATATTTAGCTCTTTGATCTCAAGCTGTGAAAATTGGTAGAGTGATTTTGAGCCTCCTCAACCACGCCCACGGCGATAGTAAGCTACTCAACGAACACGCCACAATGTCTCCCTCGCCCTTTAATACCAGTAGGCTCGTGGACTATAGTCACACATGCGGTACTAGAAGGTACACTACTCGATATTTAAGTAAAAATAAAATAATGATAAAATAATTAAAACAATAATAAAATATTGAGCTATTTCTTTGGCTTGAGGGAATTCGATTGCTGGGGGAATATTTGGGTTTAATTTTCACAAGCAAATATTTACTTTGCAAATATGTTCAATTTGTCATGTTGACATATCAGCCCTCCTGCGTATTCCAGTGACGCAGAGCCAAGTATAAATTGGTTTTGCCATGATCCACTTCTGAGTGTATTTACTCACAAGTGGTATTAAAAGAACATAAAATAATCAACGACGTCCGTCTTATCAAGTTATCTTGATAAATGGCTCCACCTCGTGGACAGACTCGGTAAGACGCTTGAGGGTACATTGACGACGACGAAGTCATGAATATACTTATATTTATACTTTGCACAGGTTTGTTTGTTTTTATTCTACTTTTCCAAACGTATATCTGTCATGCCGTGTTGAATACCAACTGACAATGTAAAATCTCGAAAAAGGAGTGAATTGTTTTGAAAAAGGGCAATTGTTTTTAAAAGCCATGATAACTATGTTTTAAGCTTTAACACATTCAAATTAAACTAAGTAGTGGAAATATGCTGCACAGATTATCCATTACTTCCAAGGATGGGAATTGACTAGTCAAAATAAACCAAAGGATTAGTAATCAGGACATTTTAATGGTCATTTAGGGCATAATGCAAGATACATTTTACCTAATACAATTATTAGTATGTAAACAAGCCAAACATGTATAAAGAATAATCTATGTACATACAAGCACAGTAGTATTAAAAATATTACATTTCGAACACGCTAGTGGTTGAAGCTTATTAAGTAGGGCTAAAGCTAGATTGGATGTTGGTCCCAAACTAGGCAACTTGCTCATGGTTATTGTTTATGTGGAATAGACTAATCGTCAGGTTTAACTTCTTATTGGTGCTCTTTCAAGAAATCCTTCATGTAAGTGGCGAGAGCTTCAGCGTCTTCCACCGTGACCGCGTTGTACAAAGACGCACGCATTCCCCCAACCGACCTGCAGGGGGAGACAGACAGCGTCACTAACGCCTCGGTTCTAACGGAACAATAAATCTTTGGGAGCAATTTTTAATTCTCTCAATTGATTAATTCGGCTGGGAAAAGCTACCATAATAATCAATAGAAGGTTTTAACTAATTTTCACTAAGAGGTACAGAAAAGCAGGTTGGAAAAGAGAGGGGATGACATGTAGCATAGGAATACAAGTCGGAATTGAACCTGGCGCAACCGCAACACTTATGTAACCCATATATATAAAGCCAAACTAATCCCAATAAACTTAATAGAAAAAAACACAACGTGGAAGTGTAATCCATAGAGCTAGTAGGCCGTGACTCTTAAGGCTCAATATAATTGTGACCTGAGGAAACGTCCACGGTATCCCCTTGCCTGTCTCACCTGTGTCCCTTCAGGCCTATCATCCCGCGCTGGGACGCCCCTTCCAGAAACTTCTTCTCCAGGGCCTCGTCGCCCTCCTTCTTGCCCACGCGGAACGGCACGTTCATGCGGCTCCGGCACGCCTCGTCCACGGGACACCTACACAGGGAACCCAGCGGCCAAAGGGTGGATTTAGGGGACTAAACAGAGCCCACGCTAGAACCAACGTCTAAAATGACCTGTGTGCTGTTCATTACTAGTTCTATGTCAACGTTGTTTCATACCTGGGTGCTGTTCATTAATAGTTCTATGTTGTTTCATACCTGTGTGCTGTTCATTAATAGTTCTATGTCTATGTTGTTCATACCTGTGTGCTGTTCATTAATAGTTCTATTTCCATGTTGATTCGTGTTTTGTTTCTGTTGTGACACGTCATCAAATAACCAAGCAGGCCTGTTGATCAATGCCTACAGGTAGACTTCAAACCAGGGAATTCAAATCCTTAATCTTTAATGTGGGAGTCCCCCTAAAACACTAACCAATGCACCATCCTGTCAAAATAACTAAATGATAACTAAAAACGACTAGCATTAGCGAGACGGGCATGCTCGGCTGGACTAGGCTGCACTGCGAAAGTGTAGAGCAACTCACACGTAGAACCCGCTGGAGGAGCTAATGATGTCGTATATCATGGAGGACTTCTGCTTGTTGAGCGTCTCCATAGCAGCCGTGCCACCGTTGTTATGGATCCACTCCAGCACAAGGCCCATGATGTAGATGCTAACACACACACACACACACACACACACACACACACACACACACACACACACACACACACACACACACACACACACACACACACACACACACACACACACACACACACACACACACACACACACACACACTATAAGTAATACAATTCTAGAAGTTGCAAGATCAACAAAAACATGCAAGAGAAAGATCGTTTTTTTGAGTAAGCAATTGTGGGCTTTACGCCCAAACTCTCTCCCTAATGTAATCAGGGGACTGAGTACCAAAATGGAGTCCATGCTGACACACATTACACCAAATGGCTCTTGGCCAAGAGGTGCTTTCTGCTTTGCCTGTACAATTTCTCCCCCATACTTCCCAAGGAATAATGAGCAGCAGCAAACACATGTTTGAAAGAAAGAGGGTGAATTTAAGTAAAAATTGAATTTTGCAGCATACATTTATATCAGGGATATCCCAAAAAATAAAAGAAATCCAAAATATATTAAAAAAAAAGGCACATGAGGCTGGCCTTTCACACACGACAACTTACTGGGGAAGATATACACAACGTATTTGTGTTACCTGAAGACTGGTGGTGTGTTGTAGAGAGAATTGTTGCTCGCCTGGACCTTGTAGTTGAAGACCACAGGACACTCATTCAACGTGTGCCCTATCAGGTCCTCTCTCACGATGACCACGGTCACGCCGGCGCAGCCCACATTCTTCTGGGCCCCGGCAAAGATCAGGCCGTACTTCATAACAAAAAGGGAAAGACAATTTCAAACATTAAGGCCCAATCCCATTTCTACCCCTTACCCCTTCCCCTTGTTTTGAAGGGGAAAGGGGGAAGGGGAAAGGGGTAAGGGGTAGAAATTGGATTGTGCCTAAGGCCCAATCCCATTTCTACCCCTTACCCCTTCCCCCTCCCCCTTGTTTTGAAGGGGTAAGGGGGAAGGGGGGAGGGGTAAGGGGAAAAAATGGGATTGGGCCTAAGTGGCATTTAGCCAGGGAATGAGCCAGGGAAGGCTTTATGTTCCTTCATGTGGGGAATTTGGACTGCATATTTCATTTTACTAATAACAACTACATAATAAATAGTTATAATTAACCAGATAAACAGGTTTCTAACAGGCCCATTTAGCTCGTTTGACCTTGACCTTTTATACAGTCCTTTTCTACCTTGGACACGTCCACTGGCCGGGACAGGAAGTTGGAGGACATGTCGCTGACGAGGACCACGCCGTTGGTCTCGGGGACAAAGTTGTACTCCACGCCGTGGACCGTCTCGTTGGAGCAGTAATAGACGTATGAGGCTGCCGGGTTCAGGTTCCAGGTGCAGGGCTCGGGGATCTCTGGAGAACGCAAAGCGAGAGGCGGACGCCACGCAGCGGTTAAAACCAGACGGGGCGTGTTATCTTTATTGAGGCCGTGCTGAAGACGTTCTTCCTCATTCCATTCCTCTGCGGGACATCGCTCTTCAATGTTTAAGCGGTAAAGAGATTTAGAGAATGGTTTGGAATGTGGGGTAGCAACTAAGCAACTGGTTTTGGCGACAGCTTTGGGGTAATTCGATGAGATCCGGGAGATTATTATCATGGTGCTGAAGAAGTGTTAAACAATACTAAACGTAAGGGTTTTTCAGATGCCCTTCTTTGTTTATTCATTTGAAACCAGTTTGTAATAGGTCATATACATTATTTAAAAGGGTTGGTGTTAATGCTAACCCACTAACCCCCATGTCATTATATATATATATATATATATATATATATATATATATAATACTTATAACTGCATTAACTAATGGATATTAATTGTTATTAATGTTACCTTATTGAAAAGTCTTATGTACAAGATATGTACTGTCTTAGGTTCAATAATTTGACTTCAAACAACAGACTTCAACACAACAGACAGGTTCTTAACCTGCAAAAAATCTCCACATACCAGTAGTTCTACATTGTTGAACACATGAGCAATTCAGTTTTTAATTATATATAATAATAACAACAAAAACGGTGTTAAAACTGTATTACTGTTCATTGACATGAAGTGGCTGACATAAGAGTATGTTCACACCACTATAGTAGAATATATTAAAATGTATTAGTGCAAATGTGCACGTTACATTTTAACCTGCACTCAAGCCTCACGCATGTAAAAAACTATTTCATTTCCACTTATTTTGTGCAAAAGCGATGGGGGCAGTGAATAAGTGTACACGATACCGGTAAGGTTCAACCATCCATTGTAATCACGTCACCTGCTTGAGATTTCCCCTGACAACAGCGATGTTGTTCGACTCGAAGCAGGAGGTCTATCAGAAGCCAGCAGGTGGCACTTTATCTTTTTTCCCCCTTCATGAGCCTCATTAGTTTATCAGGACCACTGGGGACCAACAGGCTTGTGTCTCTATTGTCGACCTACTTTCACTACTCCCCCAATTCACAGGCAGTCCTCCATGTGTCACAGCCTGTTTGATTGAACACAAAGATTGGGAGAACTTCAACCTCCCCCTGGTTTTAACTGTTATCAAGTGGCAAACATACAGGCGTGTCTTCACATACATGCTACACATACTGCATGTTGACACTTACTGGTGTAGCCGTCAAGCTTCGGGTGCACAACATTGACTTTTCCATATTTCTCCGCCTCTTTTGCCGCCTTTTCAGACCAGGTGCCGGTCACGATGTAGTCAGCACACTTGTCCTCCTTTAAACCAATCAGATTGAGGGGAACGGCACTGAATTGTCCAGACCCGCCTCCTTGTAGAAACATCACCTTGTAATTGTCTGGGATATTCCTGCAGAGACAGAAGGGGAAAAAAAATGCTGTTAGTGTGCGTTCACACCAAACGCGACGGGGCGACAGGATCCCGTACAAAGTGAACGTATAGACGCGTTTCGGTCGAATTTTTCACGAGAGAAAACGGGCGACAAGTTTTGATTTGTCGCGCCACACTTTTGCCGTGCACAGGCGAGCGCGTTCACGAGAATTTGTCGCGCGAAAAATTCGCTCGAGTCCAAATATTTGAACTTTGACTCGAATTTCGCCTGATGACAGCCAATCAGCGTTGAACCGTCAAACTCAGTGCAGTGCAGTCCGGGGTGAACTGCAGCATGGAGGAGAAAGTGAATGTTGCCGTTTGCGACTCCCGGAGCTCTATATATAATATAATAGTATATCATATAATATTTGTATGCATAATATCACGGCCAAAAGCTATGTGCGCCTCCGGATGGCCGTAGCGCGGGGAGCTCTCATAGGGATTGGGCTTCTCGGGGTTTGTTTACCGGCTATGTTTCCGGGTCTTGTGTGTTCCAACGGTTTATTAGGTAGGCCTATCTAATAAATCTCTGTCTATTCAATACTTCATTCACTGCCTCTTCCGTGGTCATTACAATATTATGAATACACTGCGTCGGGTCCTCCGACGTCTCTCCCTCTTCCACAAAAGGTAAAGACATGCAATGGTGGTTACCTTGTTGTGGCACGACCAATTCGACAAATTTGCACAGCGACAAATTATGATGTGTGGCGCGACAAAACTTCGGCGACAACGCGAACGGGCAAAAAAATTCGCGTTTGGTGTGAACACACAGTTAGGGCTGCCATTGGATGAGAGCTGTGTATTCAACAACCAAAAAAAAAATGCTAAAAAAATCTGCTTGCTCAAAGTTAAAAGGCATGTCTAGTTGCACGTCATTTTGCAATTGACCACATTCCCAGTAAAACCTATAGCAATGTTTCTAGTGATAGTTATGTCTGTCTAGCTAACTGAAGATGGACATTTTATCTTGGGAGATTTCAGACTTTTTCAACGCACTACAGAAGTCAACGTTGTTGTGCTATAACTGTGGATTTACCAATGTTTCCAAACAGCGGGTCGTTTTTGGAGATGGCAGGAAGGCGAAGGAATTCAACTTCGAGACCGGAGCAACAAGACAGCCCTATTACTTTGTTTTTAAGGCTTATTCTACAGCACTGATTACACATTTGTCCGCATGATGTCCAAATGCAGTTCTTCAGAACTTTCTCCAATACTTCTCCTTGGAGAGGTGGGGTACAGGAATGGCATTGTAGCTAGGACCCACAGCAGCTGGTTCTACTCACAGCAGCTCTCGGAGAAGAGACTCAGTCTTGCTCAGGATCTTGCTGAAGTCTGCAGATCTGTGACTCATCTCTGTTTGTAGGAGAAATTCAATTAAATTAAAAATCTTGCTTTCAATGATGGCAGCCACAGAAGAATATACCTCAGACTTATTACAGATTGAATAGATTTGGTCGCAAGATAATGATTTAAACCTCAACAATATCTCTGATGTATATATTACAGGTTATTTTAAAGTTATCATATTGTTTTTATATATAGTAATTTGCATATTGATTTTAGGATATTCCATCATTACTAGTCCTAAATTAATTAGAAAATATATAATAGATTACAGAATACATGATATCATTAACATGAATGATGCCACTCTTAAATCGTCTATTCAATATAGATAATACTCACCAAGAACACTAATTCCCAGGCCACCGTAGTTGACAAGCTCCTTCTGGGCTTGACACAATACCTGCAATCAACAGCAAAACAAGATTTACAAATACAATTGACGTTTAAAAAAGATAACAGCAGAACGGTTGGTCAACCCTTCTCTCGAGAGTTAAACATCCATCTTATCCAACTACTGTCTGAACCTGATGTTTCTGCATCTATCAGACAATAACCATCTGTGTCAGAGTTTCATATAAAATAAAATAAAGGTAAATTTCAGGTAAACATTGTACAATTTAGATATACAATTAAGGCACGGTTTTCAGTTTGTGCAAAACTCTCATGATGTGGCATCACGATATTTGATTTTGCGTTTTGCTGCCACCTAAAGGACGCAAGTCGCAACTGGTGCTACACCTATTGCAGATGAATGAATGAGGCTGATGCAACCCGAGTTTGTGTCGGTGGCAGACAGTCAGTCTGCAAAATGTTTTCTAGTCAGGTCCAACTTTCAACGTAGGGTAAATCTATCCAAGTGCCTCTGAGTTGAGACGTTAAGCGCAGTACGAGGGACGCCACTTTCATCACCCACAGGAGGATTTGAATGTCGCCACAGATTAAACTGTGTAGTTTAATAGTTCAACGTCGCATTGGCCATTATGTATCGCTTAGCTATTACAATAGACGTAGACAATGCATTCAGTATTATGATTCGTCGTTGAATAACCACTTGCCATAGAGCAACAGCACCGAATATTATATATTTTACAGTAAATGTATCGCTACATCCCAGCCAACATTAACTTGCTTACGGATTGTGGAAGTTTTGCAGGTCCAGCACCAAAGTTGATTATTGTTTTCTGCTCCATTGTCGGAATATGTCTTTCAGATGTGGATTTCGTTAGATTTGATGAAGGGTTTCGTTTATTCCTTGGTTTCCCTGGAGTATTTGTAATGGCTATACAGTTCCACTTGCGCAATGGATAGCGTGCAAAAGGGATGGAGTCGATGCTCGTCTTGAGAGAAAAATCAAAGAGGACAATACAATTGGTCACATGTCAAGGGAACGTTTCAGCTGATTGGGGGAAAGTAGTGGCGCCCTGTTACGCCACAAAACATGTCACGTGGCAAATCGCCCCCTTCACGCTATCAATTAAAAGGATGCCCGGATTTTTTGGATGGCCAGAATTGTTGTATAAATTGAGTTGAGAAATAGTTTTCGCTTTTGGCTTGTATTGTTCACAACCATAAACGTTAACATAAATGGACCCATATCATAAATACCGTATGTTATTAGTCCTGATGGTGCATATTATTTTGCAATGATTATTATGCCCACCCTAACGCTGTTCAAGATATCCCAGTTATTAAGTTTATACATATTTAATATGGATGTGTGTGTATATATATATAGATATACATTGGCATTCCGTTTTTTACTTCATATCCAATACTACAAATAGTCTTACAAACAAGCCCAAACTGGTAGACTAGCATCTTTTACGAATATACTTATATGAATATACTAACATGTTTATCCCTGTTCAGGAGTCATGTATCTTCCATGCAGGAAACACCCTTTGATAACTGAAACACCATCGTGACCAACAGTTGACTAGATCCGAAATCTGTAATATATAATAACTACATTATAGGAAATGCATACTTAAGCCAAATTAATAGATTCAGGTTACAGATCCATTTAACTGCATCTCATCTCATATCAAATACCTCGAGGACGACCATACAACTTTCTGCTGTGGTTCTTGTCCTTTTGACATGCCATGATGATCTACATGGGACGCTCATACATTCACTTAGACATTATATCCCAACACATAAAAAATGATAGACAAAAGGACTATAGGTCCCCCCCAGCTGTTAGTCTGATCGGAGTTATGTTCTATATATGCCTCTGTCAACTTCCCAGCGCCTCATCTCAAATGCTGAACACAGACTGTCCTCAAAGTTTAACTCATTTCAATTTATTGCAGAGATTTATATCACTTGTACATCTCAATCTGATCATAAATCTGAAGCATCGGTAGCAGTAACGATGCATGGTGTCTATAAAAATCAAGTTCAAGTTATCTGAAGCAAAAAGCAACAAACTAAACCGCATATATTCCTGTGAGGGATATATATAACATATTGTGCGTTGTGTAGCGGTATTCATGGAAATTTACAATCTTCATATATGCTCCTACTTAAATATAAACCCTTTACTTTCAAAACAAATAACTTATAACAAAATCACTCTCAAGACACAGGAACTTTTTCGCTACTACATAATAATGTAAGAGCATGGCCACATTTCAGTCCCTTGCGGGCAGTTTGACATCGCTCAGCTATTTTCCCCTTTCGGCTTTGGTGGACCGGTTGAAATATAAACCGAAAGATGCTCATAGTAAGACGTTGATCACAGCACGTTTTGTCCCAGCCCACCCTCCGTTTGGACAAGCTACAGAGCAGGGTTAAGCACATAGACCTGATCCTAATGGCTGCAAACAAAAGAAAGAATGAATGTAATCTCGATGCTCCTAGCACTTCCAAAACACTGTGCGCCTTTGCAGCCCGTTTGCTTCCCTTTCAACAAAAAAAGGGCAGCAGACAGAATTAAATGTTTAAACATAGCTCAAAAAACGTGTGACGATATAAGCCGAAACATGTTTGTGGGAGTGCATGACACTATAGAGGTCTGTGGGAACGGCAGAAGAAAAATACTATGTAGTCAAGAGTCGTAGAGAACTCTTTGTGTGTCCGATCCCCACGTTTACACCCGCGCCGGTCCTCTGGGTCGACACGCTGGGATAGGGTTTCACAGCTTTGTTCTGCGGCGCTCTCAGATGCTGAAGCTCTCCCCGCAGCCACACGTCCCCTTGATGTTGGGGTTGTTGAACACGAACTCGGTAGAAAGCTTGGAGTCCACGAAGTCCATCTCGGTGCCCAGCAGGGTGAGCTGGGCCTTCTTCTCGATGAACACCCGCACGCCTGAAGGACCGCGAGCACACAGCTGTCACATTGCACAGGCGCTGTATGTACACACTCACAGTACTGACGAGAAGCTTTGGCATCAGGCAGTCAAACATGTTGAGAGCGCACACACATGAAACAAGAAAGGAAGTACTACTTTTTTTTTTTTTTTACAGGTATTGCATAAATGACAAAATTGATGTTGATCAGCTAACATTATAGCTGATCAACATCAATATTATGTATCTTTTTATGCTTTTCACAGAGCGTTATGAAACTAATCTAAAGCTTCGTAATAATAGGAAAACAATATTTGTTTCCCTTTTTTGCCCTAACCAATAATCCATGAAAGGGTGCCAATCCCTTCAACAATATTTCATTTAACCTTTGTTTAACAAGGATTAGACTCATTGAGATTTCCATTGAGTGTCCCGGCCAAAGCGGGTAGCAGCAGTGCATTACAGTAGGATATGATAAATAGACTACGAGGAGGAGGGTTAGGAAGGCGCTCTGGCCAGACCCACCGTCCTGCAGCACCTCCTCATCGGCCTGGTTCTTCTCCTTTGTGTAGTCCAGTGTGTAGGTCAGTCCGTTACAGCCACGGGTCCTCACGCCTACCTTCAGGCCAATCTGGGCACCCACGGACAGAAGAGGCGTCTCCAGTTAGACACATTTTCAATAGCTTTCCTAGGAGCGTCATCGTCACAATTCTATAGCGCTTCCAGCATAGCAACTTTACAAGTGACAACATACTTTGCCCTAAGCGACATCAGGATCTTTGAGTCATATTATTGTGGCATTGTTTTAAGCAGACAACTTGCTCATCGGATGTCAAGGACTAGAAGCAGAAAGTCATTGACATCCGAATTCACTGGAAGTCACTTTGAATAAAAGTGTCTCCCAAGAAGTCAATTGTAAAAGAAAATTAAAGTTACTTCCCCTCAATTCCCATTGAGCATTTAAAAATGCCGTAAGGAATATTTTCTGTTAAAGCAAGTGTTAAATAGGTCTATTTTACAACAGCCACCACGGATATAGAGTGTTTGGTCCCAATGGGTCTCCAAGATCCTCCTCTATGATGTCTAGAAATGTATTTTTCTGGAAACCCCGTTCCCACTCAGGAGAGAGAACTCAACAGAGAGGCAGGCCTCTCTGTTGAGTTCAGGCACAGGCAAGAGGATTTAAGTTTGGACGGACAATGCTGGAACAGGCAAAGCTACTGATTCCAACGCTCACAGGAATGGCTTAAACAATCAAACACCCCAAGCGCTGTAGAACAAAGGAAGCTGCCAGGAAACAGAGACAGGATTCATGCGAGACCGGTGTTCATGTGGTGACCCACGGGAGGAGGGAAAGGGAGGGCTAACGACATGGGAATGGTAGTTCAGTTGGTGACTCACGTATTCAGGCTTGTCTTGTAGCAACATCCTGACTTGGTTCACAGCAGCAGGAGTCTGCAAAGGAACACACGTGGACAGGATCAGTTATCACATGGGAGCTGGGAGCCTTTTCAGGTATCAGCTTCTTGACCAACCATAGCTAGATGTTGAATATGAGGCAAAATTTAATATTTCTTTATGGGAATTTGGGAAATTAACCAAATCCTACATCAGCACTCTTTAGAAGAATATAATGATGAACTTAAGAAAATTGTGCACCGCATTTGATGTTATGTGAAAAGAATAGGGCAAAGCATATGCAACAAGGAAACAACCAAAAGGCGACCACTTGTGGTCGGAACAGATGATTGTGTCCCTGTTGAGAGGACAGCGTCGGGGTCAAGGAGAATGGGAAGGAGAACTTGAGAAACTGCGTAGATGGAACTCTTGACCAATGATCTCCTGGACCAATGCTCTCCATAGGAAAGGCTTACACATTCGGCGACGAACCAATCTTGCTATAACCTTTAGTGACCTGTGTTATCTATTCGCAGCAGCGTCAGCCCTGCCTTGATCGGCTGAAATAATAACATGCTTGCATTTGATGGCCAATGCGACTACAAATTAAAGCGATCGAGCCTCCCGGATGATTCAAATAAATGCAAAACTCTTGATACAAAAAGACAGAATAAGCAGAGTATATTGATAACAGTGTAGTTTCTCGTATACGTTTACTTCTGGTGTCCAATCACGGATCGTTTGGACGTTGTCCGCCAACGCCCAAAAATATACAATGGGAAAACTTATAATGCAACTGAGATATAAACAAATGTTAACTCAGGATATTTCCCGATATAAACAAGTCACCCCGTTGTGTAAGGTGAAGGCTCATGACGTCAATCGTTGGCTTATGCAACATTGGAACATCGTATTTAGTCACTATTAAACACACGGTGGGAATAAAATGTCATTATATAACATTGTATACGACGTGGGGCACTTACCAGTGTTAACGCTGCTCTAGTTGGCAGTATTCTTCTTTTGCTGACCGCTCGGACGGTCGCCCTCACCATGGAGGCAGACATGTTTGCTTGTTTCAAGGAACAACATAAGCGTCACAAGGTATTCTGGCGTTACATTACGCATGCGCGAAATCATATGCGCAGCCCAATCCGTGGACGTTATATATAACGTATGTAATGTATTGTTGCACACGTTGGTCACAGGCGGAGCACATAAGTACACACAATGTTATGAATGTTATAAGATGGTCAATAATTTGGCCAAATAATTTAGTATTACATAACATTTCCCCAGTTATATAATTCACAAGTTCAATATAGTGCCTAATTTCCCCATTTTTTAAATATTGGGTATCCAAAATGTTTGACTAAATCGCTTTTACTGTTTCACCTACATGACAAACATTAGAACCTTGAAAGGCTTCTAAAATTCAAAATAGTTCCAATGCAATATTATAAAGAATTTCACCTCCAGCCTATAATTTCTTCAATAAAAGATTCATCACCATTAACAGACACCAACTTAGGGGGGGGATGTTTTGAGTTTAATGATAAGCAGGTCTTCAGACATAACCACCAGCAAACAGAACGAAAAACAAACCCTCTCTCACACACAAACACTCGCTCACTCACTCACACACATACATACACACTCGCTCACTCACTCACACTCACACAAACACTAGCTCACTCACAAAAACACTCGCTCACACAAACACAAAACACTTGCTTACTCACACACAAACACACAAACAGAGGCAGTTTCTAAAAAAACCTGGCCTCTTCGGGGCGGTGTAATTATCCTGCAAATTAAAATTCTACTCTAAAAACATAAGGATGGGCGTAGGAGCGAGCGCACATAGAGCCTGGACGCACACAGGGACGCCGTCCGGACCCGTTGTCGACCATCCTCTCGGACGACGTCGGTTAGTCAGTGCAAATTTATTAAAACTAATTAAAAAATAAAACTCACTAACAAACACTGGCCATGGGAGAATAGTTATAGGTAAACATAAAAGACAAGAACAACACAAACCATGGCTTGTCTTTTTAAAAAAAAATTAAAATTAACACCCTTAAAAAGCACTTCTGAGGAGAAGTTTAGTTAAAACGATAACGAAATGAAACATAGATGAGACTCATTTGGCTTCAAGTCAAGGCTCTGGGCGTCCCGGCCCAATGGCGGGCTGCCATGGTGTTACTTTCAAACGTGTTGGGCTTTTAACTGAAGAGCACCTTCCCTCTGGACCCGAGAACCACTACAAGGAGGGGGGGGGAGGGGGGGCAGGGTCGATGCCGTCCACTCCGGAGGGATCCCGTCACTCCACTGGACTCCTCCGATGACCAGAGCCGCCGATGTGCGAGTTGGCTAGGCTACCTGTGGAGCGCAAGGCCGTGCAGAACAAAACAACGTTCGATGAGGCATTCTTCAAAAACACTTTTCTACAGGAAAACTAATAACCTGAATAACCTAAAAACCCAACTACTTGCACCCACCCGATTGTGGGCCCAATATCACACTTTTGGGCTTCCTCTTCTTCTCCTCTGAGAAGAGTCCACCCTAGGCAGCACAACAAAGTGCTCGATTAATTACTTGTATTCCTAGACACACCAAGGAAACATCCTAGCACATCTGAAAGCGTGGCCACACGGGGCGTCACGTTTATAGGCTCGAGTCATTTCAACACCAATGAAAGCATTTAGTAACGAGTACTGGCGGGAGGAACGGTGAATCACACCGGCCATTTGAGTGCTTCGTTCATACCTGCTTGTCTTTGTCTCTGTAATTCCTCATGTAACCAGTAGATGAGGAGGGCGAGGAGCCATAGGACGACATCTCAGTCTTCGGCTTTCCTGCAAGGCCAAAGAAATAAAATAAAAGTTGTTGGCTTGACTGCTTTAAGGATGTACAGAGTTGTAATTTCATCAGTAAGTACGTATACAAATGTTAAAATTGAATTCTTGTGGAAAACCGGACAACATAAAAAAAAGAAGAAAAAAAAATAAAAAAATAAATAAATGGAGATTTACTAATTATCCCAGATGGGAAATGTCACAGCAGAGACTACATGAACGGTCCGGATATTTCTAAAGAGATGCACCATAATTTGAACACCAATAACATAGTCACTAGCCAAAGAACCGGGAACCCACTAACATTACCTGTGGGGCCTCTGTACTGGCTGCAGTCCTTCTTAATATGGGTGTGGGAGCCACACAGGAAGCAGCAGCGTTTCTCTTCGGGTCTCTTCCAGCGCTCCCCCTGCCGCCCTGCCGAGTCCTTGGGGGTCTCCGCCAGATCCTGTCGGTCCCGGGGGTTGTCCGTCCAGTTCTCCATGTCCCGCCTCTGCCTAGACCTGCACACCACAGTACGTTCATCATCGATAAGAGGATAGCAGAAACAGAGGCATGGCAGTATGTAAGGTGAATGCTCGGGACGTTATTGCGGCTTAATGCGTTGAGATATGCATCACATTTAAAATTGAAATTAGAGGCTGGATGAGGACACACATGACACAAATTAAAACAAATCAAAATATATAAACGGCCATTGGCCCAAGCGGGCCAATGGCCGTTTATATATTTTGATTTGTTTTAATTTGTGTCATGCGTGACCTCGTCATGTCTGCCCCTCCTACCTCTTGCGCATGGGGCAGTCTTTCATGAAGTGCCCTATCTTGCCGCAGATCCGACAGCAGCGGTCGTTCGGAGCCAGCTCCCCTTCGGTGAGGACGTCCGGGTCGAAGAAGTACTCCTGGAACCCAACGCAAAACAGCGAGACAAAAGAGGTCAGCACTCGAGCTCTCCTCAGGTCACAGGACTCGGTGGAGAGGGCGAGCGGCTCCGGGCTTCGGGGAAACCCACCATGGGACTGGGGTACTCGGGAGGGTACGAGGCGACCGGTGTGCCGAACACCTTCCTGCCGTTGATGAACGCCTTCATGATGAAGTTGGTCACTGTTGGGAGGAGAGGGGGAAATTAAATGTCGCTGATGGAAAAACAAAAGTGCAGGCCCAAACTAATTAGGGTTATGAGATTGAAGCAGAAGAGGGGAAACGTACTTCTTCTTGACAGACCAGATCCAAGGTTGTGATTCAGGTCGAATGGATCTGTGGAGACAAATCTTTCACATTAATATGGAAACCTTTAACCCAACTATCAACTCAACACCCACTACTTCAACCAAGAGATTCTCAGCAAATGAAACACGTTTCTTGGGGGAGGGGGGGGGGCACATTATTAGTATTAATATTAATACAGCTCACAAGTTCAGGTTCTATTGGTCAAACACAAAGTCATTCAACTAGCAGTGAAACGTCAGATCATCCAGCTACATCCAACGACTGAGTGAATAACACCAGTGAGGAATTTACATCCATCCACAGATTTGAGAACTAGCTACTGGGGACCCACCCTCAATGACGATGTACTTGGAGGTCCACTGCTTGTTGAAGGTGGTGAGAGGGGCCAGCTGGCGGATGCTGATCACGTGCTCCCTGAAGTCAAAGACCTCGGTGTAGAACTGCAGCAGACCCAGCCACAGCTGCCCCACCGTCTCCACATTCTTCCCGTGCTGCGGCCAGCGACCGGGCTGCAGAAAGGGGCAAAGACATACGTGTGAAGAGACTTTAAGTAGCCCGTCGAGGGGAAAAACTGTTTAAAGCAACCTTTTTTTAATGCAAGAATACAAGGCTGAAAAATATTTATTTTACAAAATGCGTTACCACAATGTGTACATGGCTGTGTTGTGTGACAATATAAATGCCATGGCGAGAACATTTTAAAAAGGTTAGACATCAACCTAACCAATTGCGTTAATGTTCTAAAACACCCGTTACAAACTCACACCAGAAACTATTTCTGCGACCAATAAATCATTCTGTACACACTAGTGCTGTCAAGCGATTAAAATATTTCATCGCGATTGATGTCATAGTTAACTCAAGATTAATCGCAATTTTTTTTTATATGCTAAATATCCCTTGATTTCTTTGTCCCATTAATTGTTTTCATTTTAATGCTCTCATCAACATGGTGAAGTGCATCGGCTTGCCTTGTGCAAACGTTTTTTTTATTGATAACAACATTGGCATATACTGATCAAAACAGGACGATACAAAAAAAAAAAGCCTGTAGTGCAATTAAACGATGAACATACAAACATACTGCCTTGAACATAGCAGTCAGGCTACTGCTTCTTTGTTTTGAGGCAAAGAAAAAGAAAAAAATATATATATATTTTTTTTTAAATAATAAATTGCGTTAATCGCACAATAAAAAAAATTACGCCGTTAAAGTCAGTTTGCGTTAACAACGCGTTTAACTGACAGTATTAGTACAAACTAAAACGACCACTCAGGTCTTTAAGAATGAAGAGATACAATATTGAGACATGCGTAATTTAAAAGAAGGACCAACCACAAGGGGTCCTACCCATACAACTCAAGGCCTCTGAAGGTCTCTCTGGCTCAGTAACATCACTGATCAGCAGAGGAACGGAAACAAGCAAGTTTCACTTCTCAGTGTACTGAAACTCATCCACATAATCTGCTGATTAGCTTCTGTAAGCGCCAGGAATAGAGTGAAAAGTATGGTTGCGCAATGGCCTTTGTTATGTGTTATTTGTTATGTGAGCTACACCCTTGATAGCAAGCTATACTGTGCTGGGTTAAGATAGACATCTATAAAGTATATAAACAGTAAGGCACTCACCAGCGCTTTCAGGTCATCAAAGAAGTACACGTTCCAACCATCCACGAGCAACTCTGGTTTCTTCTCTCCATCGTAAATCTGAGAGAAAACACGTTTATGATGCGTTGATTTTTTTTATACAAACGGTTTAGTCGTCCTTATTACTTCTTTATTTATTTTTTGGATTCCCCGTAACCATCTCCAAACGTTCAGATGTCTACAAGAGGCATATTTTAGACTTCCCAAATCAAATCTTAACATTCTTTAAAAAGAGATCCATTAAAAATAACATTTTAAGGGCTCATGTCATGCCACGAGCTCTTCACCCACACCTGGTGGCAGGACATGAGCCCTTCCGTGTCTGTAGAACATCTGAATGAATCAATTAGCGAGTCTACCTCCTGAAGGACCGGAATGACCGGGGGATTCCTCTGCTGGAGAAAGAAGAGCGCCAGCAGAGTGTAGGCGTAGGAGGAGAGGCTGCCGCGGGACGCGTCGCCAATGTCGCACATCTGCAACAGAACGGTTTTATTTCTATTTACTACGATTTTATTCATCTTGGTCCAAGGCCTTCATGAAAGAAGGGCGGGGGAATTCACTATTTCGGTCTGTGGCTTCACCTTGGCAAACACCTTCATCACATAGCACAGGATCTTCACTCTCCAGTCGATGGCGGCATAGCAGGCCAGCAGGTGCGTGTTATGGAGAGCCTGAGAAGGATGCATAACGGTCAAGGGAGAAGGGGTGGAGCCTAAAGATAAGGAAGGTCAGACAAATGACTTCTAATCAAGGAAACCGTGCACCACGTCCGATTAGTACGAGGTCCTCACCAGCGTGTTGTACAGACTGATGTCTCCTTCGAGGCCAGTGCGAACGTGGTAGAACTTGACGATGGGCACCTTGGCTGTGGTAATAGGCAGGATGTTCCTCAAACCTTCAAGAACAGAGGAACCAAACTAGTAAGGACGCACTCGCTCTTTCCTGCGTCGGTTCAATTAGAGCACTCTAAGTGAACAGAAACTAATGCTGCCCAAATATTTCACATTTCAGGGACGGGAAGAACGTAGAATAGATAATCCTGCGTCGTCTCTAACCTGGATGTTTCCGCAGCAGTCTGGCCATGCTCTCGATAATACTGATGCAGTCCAGATCCTGCCGATCAATAAAACAGGGAAACAGATTGATTAAGAGGGTCAATTAGGCAATCGCACCCTACCATAGTGTAGATTCATGAATGACTTTAAGTTCGACATTAAATTCCCTTAAATGCTTCCATCAGTGAACAGGATTCCGAGCCACGATCGTGTACGTACGTCTGCCGTCTCCTGCCCGTCCAGGACCATGCAGATGTCCAGGTCGCTCTGGCGGAAGCCAAACCCATTCTTGGATGAGCCAAATAGCTGTAATCTTGCCGATGGACAATGAAACACTTGGCCTAGGAAGAACACAGAAAGGAACAAGGCCCGTTCTCATCACTCTAAACTTACTTTTTGTGCATGCAACCAAAAGTCAACACCAGAATTCGCTAAAACAGAAACAACGACAACAGGGTCTCAGTTAATTCACCTGCAAACTGCTTTTGGATGAAGTTCTCCACGTCTTGAAGGATGTGCTCTCGGACGCTGACCTCTGGTTTATCAGGTGCGAAGTCCTCTGCAGAGACACAGGCACAGCGGACAGGGTGACCCACCTACATCTTTTACTGGCGCCACCATGGTTTTATGCCCTCCACTGATGCGCAGGGAGCAGTATCACCCGATGGATTAAGCCACGACCCATGGCATAATCTGTCAAGCGGGACTAGTTTGAAGGTCGTCATCCTTGGTGAATAATGCATCTCAAATGCGTGTTTCTTTTTACCGAATGAATCACCAAGCGGTACGTGGCTGGCAGATAAATAAGCTCCTCCACCATCAAGTCATCTTTTGATCACACCTTGATCACGTAATGCAGTCAAAATCTCTCAGACAGATTTCCCTTTAAAAACATTGAAACAAGTTGATTGCACCGAGTATTTTGTGGACGCAGACAGAAAGAGGAGCAGACGTACTGAAGCACTGTTCGCAGATTTGGTTGAGCGTTTTGAGGAACATCGCCGTCATGGCGGGCAACGGCTCCAGCTCCACTTTCTTGAACTCCTCCGGGCAGTCCTTCTTGAGGTGGCCGTCGCGCTTGCACAAGCTGCAGACCACCATGTGGGACTGAGGGAGGAATGAAGCCCGTCAGGAGCAGCAGCATAGTGACCCTGCTTCCAAGTAGGGCTGGTCGATTCAACAAATTTTGATCACGATTACGATTTTTAGCATCAAACGATCAGAAAATTAACATAAGCGTTTTCCGATTTGTTTTTGTATTATTATTTTTTATGATTTATAGAAAGGGCAGAACACCTGGACACATATCTGTGTATCATTTTTGATTGGAACATTTTCTTCTTGACCATTTTTTGTATTTTTTTAAGGCAAAGTTCTCAGTTACAAAGTTATTTTTGGGAGAGACATGGTGAATAAATACATCATGTTTTCAAACTCAAAAATAATCGTTTGAATAATCGTGATTTCAATATTGACCAAAATAATCGTGATTATGATTTTTCCAGTAATCCAGCAACCCTACTTCCAAGTACCAATGTATTTGATTAGCTAAATAAATAGACAAACAAACGAAACAATATATCTGCCAACGGCCAGTAAAACAAAAAAAAGGGATTAACGTACCTTGCCCCGAGTGAATGCCTGCCTGGTGAACTCGTAGCCCTGACTCACAGGCTTCTGCTTCTGGGTTTCAGGTCTCTCACCGCCGGCTCCGCCCTTGGCGACCTTGGGGGTCAGAGTGGGAGGAGCCTGCTCCTCCTCCTCGTCCATGGACCCCGGCAGGTCAAAGTCGGGACCCTCCTCGTCAGAGAGGAGCTCCTCGCCGGAGATCTCGTCCAGCACAAAGAGCTCGTCGTCCTCCGTGGTGACGCTGTCGAGGTGGAGGCGGCCGTACACGTCGTCTTCGTCCTCCTCCTCCTGCTCTCGCTCCTCCTCTTCGTCATCGTCGTCATCGTCGTCGTCGTCGTCTTCTTCGGAGAGGCTGCTTTTGCCCAGGTCCATCTTCTCCTTCTCAGGGTCGTTCTCCACCTCCTCCTCTTGTTCTATGATGCAGTCCGAGTCCAGCGGGTCTCGGGGGGCCGGAGGCGTGCCGGCGTCACGCGCGCCCACACCCTTCAGGAGCGGGGCCGCGGGGTCCGGCCTGGGGGCCTTGTCGCCCCTCGGGGGCCCACGCGGTTTCTCCAACTTGTGGTTGGTGCTGGGAGAGTTGAGCGGCAGGGCGAAGTACTTGTAGGTGGTTTTGAGGCAGTGGACGAAGTACTCGTACATCTGAGGACTGTTCATGGAGCGGGCGACGTTCCGTTTTACGGCAAACGGGTCTGAGAGCAGAAGAGATACAAGCCGGGGGGGGGGACAGGATCATGTTAAACACTTCATAATCGTTTTGTGTCTGGATTCTGTACATTTCCTTTGAATCTTTTCAAAGGACAGGCTCTCACCCTCCACCGCCATGCGCTTCTTTGGCCAATCTTTGGCCTCGCGGGAGAGGATGGCTTTGGTGCGCACGCTGATGACGTTGTCGACCATGTTGAACTCCAGCGAGTAGAAGCGGAGCATTTCGACCCACAGCTGTCCGACAGCCACAGAGGAGAGATCCTTCTGGAACGCCAGGGGGACCTAAGGAGAGCCCCCAACACACAAATACAGTGAAACAGTGCAATCCATACATTAAGCTACTCTCCTATCCATTTTAAAAGTCACATGTAAACCGTTGTGAAAAAAGGTCAATCACCAGTTGATTAGTGATGATGATCCAAATGGTTGTTAATGACAACAAGATGACAAATATGCAAGAAAGTTCACTAACGCTGGCCAACACCCATTCAACATGTTGGCAGACTTCATCTGACAGCGCCGTTAAACTCATCAACGGGTGTGGCATACGTTTGTTTTTATTACTTCCTCTGCACAGGGTTGTGGTGGGAGTTTGGATACCTTGCCCTTGGCGTGCAGCGAGGCGTCTTTGCCGGCGGGCGCGTACGCCCAGTGCACGTGTCCGTCCTCGAGGCGCGTGAGGCTGAAGTCGGCCAACCTGCCCAGCGAGAACTCCTTGATCTGAGGGGAAACGGAGGAGAATGAACCGACGCCTTCATTGAGGTGGTGGTTTTTATTTATCGAATAAATTAAAAGGGGAGGTGGAGGATATTCAAAAACACACCCACCTCAAAATTCAGATAGGTGGGCAGGAGCGGTTCTGTCCGCTGCTGCAGGAAGTAGATGACCATCAGGGCCAAGACGTAGGCCGGCAGGCCCCCCTCGTCGGCACAGTCCAGCTGACAGATCTACGGCAGTAGACGCAACCAACACTCAGACCATCTAATCTCGTCACCGACAGACATGTTCCGCTTCCTGCTAAACAGGCACGTCATCGAACATAGCCCCGTTGGGGCTGGAGAGCAGGGGTTAAAATTAACTCTTTTTTTCACCACCGTCCCGGAAACGTCCCGAAAAACATTTTGAACCGTCCCCATAAATCTTTTTTACATTTTGAGTTGTTACATACTGATGATATACTTGAAACACAATATTGATGAAGTAATATATTTATTTCCAGATGACAAGCAACTTTTTTCGCGGCACGGTGTGAGCGTTTACACTGCCCGAGGTAAATTGCCTGCTTGAGCCAGAACCCCGTTTTACCCTCCCGCACCCTAAACATATTTGCGGTTTATTGCGTTTCATTCTGATGTAAATGCGACAGCGCCGCGGTTTCAGGGGGGACTTGGGTTAGAGACAAAAGAGTCTCCGAAGAGACAACGCAGCATATCATCATGAGCAGTTTTAACTGAAAAGAAAGGAATCCGCGAGCTGCTGATCATGTAAGAGAAGGTGACGCGGTCGCATTAAACAAAGACGTTGAAAGATGGTGCGATCTACGAGAGAGACCAGAGGAACTGTCCTTACGAGGCTTTTGTCGGGATGAAAAAAAACAAGTGGTCATCGGGTCAAACATTCGGGAGCAGTGTTTCCCATACATAGAATAATGTGTGGCACAGCGCCACAGAATCAAATTGATTGTGCTTTTTTTTTTTTTTTAGCGATTTTGAAATCTAAATATCGTTCCGTTCATTAATATACGAGTAGCACTCTTTCTCCTTGACACACACACACACGCACACACGCACACACGCACACGCACACACGCACGCACGCTCCTCTCAATACGCCTTCAAAGGCAAACCCGAAGCAGCGGGATATGTAAGGGATAATGTATAGAACATTATCCCGCTTATTACATGGCTACTTGCCAAAACGAAAAAATAACTGAAATGTGTCTTTTTACAATTTATTTGATACCAGCATTCGTAGTGTTGATCAGCAGAGAAATAGTCCACCAAAGACGTTGACGTTGCTTAGCAACCGAAGACGCTGGGGTTGACAAGTTACCGGTACTTGCGGAGTGATACCAAAGACGAAAAATCAGTTGTTTTCCTTGTGGGCCGGTCCACTTTGAAAATTATTCTAAAGAGGTCTAGACTCCGTGCGCAGCCCCGCCTTCTCCAGTGAACCGAGAAAGCCCGCGCCATGACGAACGGGTGATTTTACCCCCTCTGTCTCACTGAACAACACAAACGCGAGCGTGCCAGCCAATTGAGCGAAGCCCAGTCCTTTTTCCATTAAACAAGTCTTTTCCACCTGCCGCGAACACGTTCTGGTTCGCAGAAAGTGTTGAAAACTTAAAACAGAAAAATGAAGTCAGCGCCCACAAAATTTTCTTCGTACCGAGGTCGACCCGAGAGAGAATAAAAAAACTTCACGATGACAATTAATGAGGTCCCCGAGACGTCGTTAATTTCCATCCCTGGGCTGGACTTCCTGGGGTAACTACAGTGATGAGTGGGACTGCGTGTGGGAGAACTCACCTGGGCCCAGTGTCTGAAGGCGATGACCAGTGGGAGGACGAGGGGCTGCTGATTGGCCAGAGTAGCCAGGTAGGAGGTGGTCTGGCAGGCATGGTCGTTCCCTGCACTCACTTTGCACACCAGCCGACTGCGAGTGACACAACAACTTGCATGTTTTCCTCAAGGAACATTTCGGGCGGTAGACACTCATTTCCTGCGAGTCGAATTCCTGTTACAACAGCATTAACCAGTATTCTGAAAAGTTTATAATAAAAAAAATCATAATAAAGCTAAGTCAAAGGCTGGATGACGAATAAGAAACGCAGCCCACTCAAGAAAAACGGACAAAGCAGGGGGAAGCAAACGGAAATGGCTCAAATATCCAAACCAAACACTCACCTTTGTTTCTCTTTGCAGATCACCACAGGTACCCTTGCATGGAAATCAGCATCCAGGTCAACAAAGAGAGCTGGAAGCAAACGACATGTTCAAATAAAACGCAAATATTCATGAAACCACAGCTCATCGTAGTCCTCGGTGTGGTCGTCTCAGAGAAAACGCTAGAGACTCACGGCTGGCTGAGAGGCTCTCCCGGACCCGCAACAAGACCTCTGGCTGATGCATCTGTGAACACATTGCATGTCAAAGCCTTTACACAACAGGAATGCCACACAAAACTGTGTTTGAATACGTCAAGCATAGTGGTCAGAGATTTCCCCCCCCCCAAAAAGCATACACCAAAAAAAAACACGGTCACTCAATGTGGCACCACTCACGTGAAGAGGATACAGAATGTCAATGTTGATGTCTGCGTCCTTGAATCCAAACTTGGTGCAAGAGGATCCATACAGTCTGAGCTGTATTTCTACAACACAGAGAGCGAGAGCGAGAGAGGGAGGAAACAAGTTTTTTTTACGCTTGCAACTGGTATTACACAACAATTGTAGGCTAATAATTACAGCCAATGTGACGCAACCATTCCATTTAATTTCCCCCCCACACAGAACTGAGAACGTGGCGCGCCATCTTATCTGCACTGGTGGCTCACCAGGCAGGACGGAGAGGAGCAACGCCTGCATGGTGGAGACAATGTCCTGTCTCTTGGCCACGTCCTCCTCCGTCAGCCCCTGCGCCGTGAACACCGCCTGCAGGGCGGTGCCCACCTCCGTCACCTGGGCCGGGCCTGGGGGCTTGATCTCAGTCAGCATCTCCTGCTCGCGCTTCTCCTACAGACACATCAACACGTGACAGAATGTTCTGCAAAGAGGGTTCAACGCACTCAGACTGAGATCAGAGTTTGATTACGCCGTCCCATGACAGATGATGGTGGATACCAGTGCGTATGCCAGTACTGATGAGTGTCAGTTTAAGATTTATGAGCCAGAAGTATTTTCACCTGCACACACAGATTTCAGCCTGGAACGCACAGACTCAACTATAGTAAGCCTAGACAGAGAAGGATGCCTCGGCAGTGGTTGAGAAAGGCGAGGTCATACCCTGGCTCGCTTCTTGTGCCACTTGTCCTGCGAGTGTCTTTGGGCGGCGGACAATGACTCCAACAGCACATCACACAGGGAGCAGGTGTACATCGCGTTTGGGTTGTTTCGGGCCCTCTGATTAAATTAAAAAAAAGTAAAGACGTTATATCATAGGAAGTTGTTACACTTGGTGGATTCCCCACATCAGACAAATCTCTGTTATTTCTTTACAACTATTATTTGGGCCGGTTTCCTGCATTCACCGTCACCTTTTTAAGGCGAGAGATCTGGTCTTGGACAAGCAGCTCCTCCGCTTCCTGAAGGAGTTGCAACTCTTTGGCGGAGAGCGTCGACTCATCGATTACCGGACCCTGATCTTCCTCTCCAAACCCCCTCCGTCGGTCACGGTTCCTACGCCTTCCACCTAAGGAGAAACAAAAAAACATCAAACCATTATTGCAAAAACAAAGACCCATTACAAACACGCTAATTTACTGGGCCTTCTTCATCGGTTGTGCTTACCGGAATTATGAACGGAATCAGCAGGTTCCCTGTTCCCATAGTCCCTTTCATCCCTCATGTGTTCCCCCTTCCTCCATTGTGGCGGTTGTTGTTGCTGTTGCTGCTGCGGATGCTTCGGGTGCCCTCTCCAGCCATCTCCCCGAACTTCCCTGTTCTGGGGCCCAGGAAAACTTCGGACGCCCTGCTGCTGTGAGGGACTGTGCCCACCTCTGAAGCCGCCAGGGGAGCTACTCAAAGGACCCATCCCACCTTTGTTGGGGCTGGGGCGGTATGGTACTCCTCCCTGGTTCTTCCGGTTCTGTTGACCTCCAGCTGGTATGGGGTTGTAGCCATGTCTACTCTCTTGGGATCTCCAGGTGTCTGCCTCATCTGTGGCCGTGTTCCTCAGCCGAGAGCCTTGTTTGTCAGAGCGTGGCCGGCCTGGCTCTTCCATAGTCTTGAATTAAAACTAAAACATTTAAATAAATTAATGTTCAATGAAACGATAGCCCCTCTACGATGAAATCATCAATTCAGTCCATTCAGTCAAATGACATGCATGTATAATTAGCTCAAAACTTACCTTAATGAATTCTAAAATATAAACAGATTTCTTCCGCAGTAATTTAATACATGACATTCGGCTCGAGTAGATAATGTGCAGTCAACCGTTATTAAACGGTAGACGTTAGTTGTGACTAACGTTAGTTCCATTGATCCAGTTTATCATTTAAAATAAATTAAGTTGTTGTGTTGAACGATGGTTAAAAAAAATGGCACCGTTGTGTAGTACCACTAAGTAGCAAGGCATCAACTACCACCATGACATTGCCCTAGCTAAGCATTCCGAAAGCAATTTGCATGACGGTCCTGTCCTTAAATCAGATGCAAGTTATTCTCAACTTGATACTCAGCAAATACAAGTTATATCATATCACATTACATAAGTAAAAATTGCGTATCGAGGCCACCCAGCAATCTACCTAGCAAGCTGCGGCTAATATTAGCTGGCAGGTCATTCTCATAGATACGTTGCTATCTTGGCAGCTAGCTGTAAGGAAATAGAGCTAAGTTAGCAGAAAAAAGTTGATTCAATTCACACATCCGATTACGAATTACCTGTTGCGTTTATGTGGTCAGCATATTTGGGCACAAACTCAAGCCTTGCTCAGCTCTGACTGTGCATGTTCCCTTGTCTTGCGCTTGAGTTTCAAAGGGGTGGGGTAAAATTGTTGTTTTCTAGACGTCATTTGGAAAAACGTGACGTAAAGGATTGCGATTGGCTGCTGTTTTCGTGACGCCGAAGCTACGCGGTTCGACTCTGGCATTAAAAAAATAGAGATGAAATAGCACCACCTAACGTCGGGGCTGAGAATTGGTCTGACAGCTTCTTATTCAACAAAGCCTGTAAAGTAGATATCCATCCTGCACACACAAAACTGACTACAAATGTACAGCAAATCCCTTACAGTGAATAGTCAAGATGTGTTTTTCACGTTCTCCACTCTCTGCTCCACAACACTTATAGGACCCGTAATGAAAAATCCAATAGTTAAACAAATCCAACCTTTTATTGAGTGATGCACTATTGGGCATAGTTCTTCTAATTCTAGTTCTAGTCCTTCTTCCTTCCTTTCATTCTAGTTCTAGTTTTTCTTCCTTCCTTTCACACTGTAAAAAGAAAATAGTTGGATCAACTTAATTTAATTACTTCAATTGGTAACACGTAAATGAATTAAGTTTATTCAAATAAAAATAGCAAGTTAGACTAACCCAAGCAAGTTAGACTCAAACTTAAAATTAATGCACAACAAATTAAAATGTCTTATTTTCCAACTCAATTATTTGCTATATCCTGAAGTAAGATACTGCTTCCTTAGAACCCAATATTCTGACTTGAGGTTAAGAATATTTTTATAGTAACCTTAATGTGAAATTTAAGTTTACTCAACATAATTAAAAAATTTTACAATGTAAAATTTAAGTTGGCTTTCAAAAAAATATCACATTTTCAAATCTGTTTTTTTTAAATACTTTATTATATGAAAGTATAAAACACAACATGCCGATATCTTCCAACACATTTCAAATGAAATGCATACAGGTTAAATCTACTTTTTTCTTTGACCATATATGCACAACATGCATTACAGTTTATACTACAGAAAGATTTTAGTAATTTTCAATTGCTTAACCATTCCTGTAACATTCCTCGAACTTAGCCCACAGTCCCTTGGTGACCAGGGAGAGAACGGCCACTTCTTCCCATGGGGGCCGCCGCTGTTGGTCCAACCACTGGAGCACTGGTCGAAGGTCTGCGTCCTCCTCCTGCTGCCGTCTCCATCCTGCGGTGTCGACCTCTCGGAGCTCACAGCAGACTGGGGACGCCACCTCCACCTCAGAACGTCCCTCCTCCTGGCTGCACAGCTCCTTCTCACGGCTCTCCCTCCTTTCACAGTAGCGGCAGCCATCCTGACTGCAGGGGCGTCGGGAGAGGGCGTCTGCATTAGCATGGCGTGCCCCTGCCCTGTGCACCACACTGAGGCTGTAGGACTGCGGCTCCTTGATCCACCGTGCGACCTGCCCTTCTGGCTCCTTGAAAGACATGAGCCACTGGAGCGCGGAGTGGTCAGTCCTTACAGTGAAGCGCAGGCCACAGAGGTAATATTTGAAGTGGCGTACAGCTCTAACGATGGCCAGCAGCTCGCGACGAGTGACGCAGTGGCGGCGTTCAGCTTTGTTAAATGTCCTGCTGTAGTACGCCACCACCCGCTCCCCTTGCGGCCCCTCCTGTGCCAGCACGGCGCCATTGCCAACGTTACTAGCGTCCGTGTCCAGGATGAAGGGCAGGGCAGGGTCAGGAGGGGAGAGCACCGGGGTTTTAGTGAGGGCTCCCTTTAGTGTCACGAAAGCAGACTGGCAATCCTCTGCCCACACAAACTCCCTGTCCTTCGGTAGCAGGCGGAACAGGGGAGCGGCCACACAGGAGAAGCCCCTCACAAAGCGTCTGTAGTAAGACGCCAGTCCGAGGAAGCTTTTCAGCTGTCTGGTGTCAGTGGGGGTGGGCCAATCCTGGACAGCTTGCACTTTGTCCTCCATGGTGCTAATGCCTTCTCCCCCCACCCTGTGCCCAAGGAAAGTTACCTCTCTCCTCAGGAAATGGCACTTATCAGGATGGAGCTTCAAGCCCGCCACAGCTACTCTCTCCATAACCTGAGGCATCGAAGCAAGTGCTGTCTCGAAGGAGTCCCCGTGTGCCAGTATATCATCCAGGTAGACGATACACTGCTGCCGGGGGATGCCTGCGAGCACTCTGTCCATCAGCCTCTCGAAGGTTGCAGGTGCATTGCAGAGACCGAAAGGGAGGACCCGAAACTGCCACAATCCTCTGCTAGTGCAGAATGCAGTCTTGGGTCTGGCATCACGGGTGAGAGGGCACTGGAAGTAGCCAGAGCAGAGATCGAGTGAGGAGAACCAGGACGACCCAGCTACGACATCTAAGGTCTCATCAATGCGCGGGATGGGGTAGGAATCCTTTCTCGTCACTGCGTTAAGTGGCCTGTAGTCGACACAGAATCTCCACTTACCCCCCTTCTTAGGCACCATCACCACGGCTACTGCCCAGGGACTATCTGAGGGCTCTATGAGGCCCGCCTGCTGCAGCTCCCACAGGGCCTGGTCCGCAGCCTCCTGGCGGGCCAAGGGCAGGCGACGCGGGCGCATACTGATGGGCCTGGCATCCCCAGTGTCGATCTCATGCTGCACCAGGTGCGTCTGACCCACATCGCTCTCATTCAAGGCAAAGCTGTCCTTAAACTCCGCTTGTAGTAGCCACAGCTGCTCCTACTGTTGAGGGTCTAGTCCATCACAGTGCCCCTGCCAAATTGCCCGCACAGTAGACAGCACAGTCTCCTCACCTATCTGGGGAAGCTGGGCAGGGCAGGGGAAGGGGCCCAGGCTCATGGATTGGGGTCCTGGGATGGCAAGGGAGTAGTCAGTAGGGGCCGAAACATTGACACGAGGGGGTGGGAGGGAGGGGGAATCGTTTCGGGAGGAGGACTCAGACAATGGACAGGGATCAGGAAGACAGTATGGTTGGAAGGTCTTTGCAAGGGGGTGAAGGGGGCCGGGGACGTGTGACTGGTCCATCTGAGCTGTTGTCGGTGGGGGCTGGATGTAGGAGGTGTTTGGCGGGGCCATATAGACTGTGGGCCCTCCTTGGAAGCCAATCGCCCCCCTCTCCAGGTCCAGCTGGCAGCCTGCGCACCGCAGGAAGTCCAGCCCTGGGATACAGGGGTCCTGCACAGCTGGGACAACAACCCCTTCCCTTTCATGGGAGCCCTCTCCCCCGTGACCCTGTGTGTGGAGCTGCACAGTTGTAGGTTGGAGTACCGGTCAGGTTGGCAAAATTTCTGGCCACACCAGGGTCACTGTAGACCCTGTATCGACTAAAGCCAAACAGGCCACCCCCTCAACAGTGACAGGAACATGACAAAAGTCCCCCGCCCAGGTCCGCCCCACCACGACAACAGGCTCCATGATGCTGTCGTCTGCTTCTGGGGGGGGGTGGAGCCCCGTCCCCCCGGCTGCACTGGTGGGCTCCTCCAGACGACGACGGCGGGGGTAAGGGGGCAGGGCCTCGCGTCTCCCTAATTAAGCGGACCCTGACCCGTTTCCCTGGGCTCTCACAGTTTTAGGGCACTCTCTGACAACGTTGCCAGGCTGCCCGCAGCCCCAGCAGACCGTCTGCTCTCGAGGAGACGGGGGGGCGGCGGTCCGCCTGCATAGAGACAGCGCGAGTTCAGTCAGGCTGGCTTCTGTGAATCCTCACTCCACTCCCTTGCCGATCTCACCACCGGCTGAGGAGCAGGATGACTGTCGATTGCTCCAGCCCACGCCAGCTCCCTCTCTATGGCCATCTCCAAGGCCTCTTGCAAAGTCTGCGGGTGGGCTAGCTGGGTCTGCATGCGTAGTTCTGTAGGGGAAAGGGCCTGGAGAAACTGATCCCGAGCGAGTTCGCTCAGCACGGCTGGCGGTATGTGGGCGTATGCTCGCCGAGACAGGCTCTCGATATCGTTGGCCAGGGCCCGCAGCGTCTCCCCCGGCTTCCTGCGCCTATTACAGAGTTCTGAGCGCATTAGCCTCGGCTTAACACACAGTCCAAAACGTCTCCTTAGTGCCCCCACTAGGGCAACATAGTCCCCCTGTCCTCTGGGCTAAGCAGCAACAAACAAGACAATGCGTCGTCCACCAGACACATCGCAAGCTGCAGCGCTCTAAACTCTATACTGACCATCCGGCAGCATCGGCCAAAAGTTCAAATTGCGCGTGGAAAGCTTCCCAGTCAGCCTTAACGGTGTATCTAGGCGTCTTGATGGACACCGGGCTTGATGTGAGAAAGGCGCCGCCATGTCTGTCGCCGTTCTGGCGGCCACGGGCAGTCGGCGCTGCCAACTATGCGGGAAACATCATCTTTTTCAACGGCGGCCGGTTCCCGTTGGGTTCTACCCCTCACCAGAGACCCCAAAGCTACTCCACACGCCCCCTCGCCGTAGTCGTCCATCTCTATCTTCACCCGACAGTCCGCATGGAGCATTATTGTTATTGAGAAAAAGCGACAACAAAAACAGAGCTAACGGCGTTAGCAACTTCAGCCGACCCGCCGAGCAGGGCCAAGAAAGAAAAATATCAAAAGAAAACACTTCTGACACCAATGTATTGACCTCGCCCGTGACATAACGATGTCCAGTCATAGGTATTTGAAGGAACTTTTTAATGTAACAAAACAAGGTCACTGAAACGCGTAATCAACAGCGAAAATCCCGCACAAAACAAACCCCGGTTACCCCGGCAACCCCCAACACGGTCTCTCTCACGTGCAAGCCCCCACCCTCCTGTTCTTCCAAGGCCCTCCCCCAGCTGACCTAATGATTCGCCCCCACACTGATTGACAAGAAGAACATTGCAATACATGCACATAGAACAACTGGCATAACGGACAACGAAATACAATCCAACACATAACACACAAACTATTTAAATGTCCCAGGGTCGCTACATTATAACTCAAGCCTGCGTCCTTAGACAGCGCCCCATAGTGGTGCAATAATTATGCTGCATCCCTTCTGTGGACTTGGGTACAGAATAAACATGATAAATATGTATATATATATATATATATATATATAAAACAACTGACGACATATTTATACATTTCCCTTAACAGCGATATTCCTAAATCGTCAGCATTGCAAAGTTGCATTTTCCCTGTTGCTAAATATCAAGGTGTTATTCACAAATTCAACCACAAAGTTTGATACCCTTACTCCTATATCTATATATCAATTCGCAGTCTTCCATTGTCTCCAAAACTTTTCGTCTCGCTGCAGCCATTTTCAGATTCTTTGTGAATAGGTCTTAGTTAGGAGTCCTCTCTAGGACTTTTAAGCCCTCCTAGACTTGAGGTGTTACTTTTGGGCCTAAAATACTTTGTGAATTGCTCTAATTTAAATCAATTAGGAGACCAAAAATTAAGACTGACACGCTCATTATTTTTAGGGGTTTCTCCTAAATCAGCCAATTGTGAGCAACTTTTAACCCTAAGATTCTTTGGGAATACGGCCCCTGGTCTAGCCCCGTACTCATCCCTCTAGCCCTTAACTCATCAATGTAGCCCTTAACTCATCCCTCTAGCCTTTACCCATCAATGTAGCCCTTAACTCATCCCTCTAGCCTTTACCCATCAATGTAGCCCTTAACTCATCCCTCTTGCCTTAACTCATCAATGTAGCCCTTAACTCAACCCTCTAGCCTTTACCCATCAATGTAGCCCTTAACTCATCCCTCCGGCCCTTAACTCATCCCTCCGGCCCTTAGCTCATCCCTCATCCACCCCAGAGGAAGTGTAGGGGCCTCTAGGGCCCTGGGCCCCAGGGGGGCTCTGCCCCAGGAGCTCAGATGTCTTTTTTCTTGGACTTCTTCTTCCAGTTCACTGTCGTGTACAGGACATCACAGTCCGCCACCTGCCTGTCTGCTGCTGGGTCTGCTGCTTCCTCTGAATCCCGTTGGGTCAAGGCTGAGGAACCTGCTGCTGTTACAGCCTCCTCCCTCGGTCCAACAGCCCCTTCTCCCAGTCCAACAGCCCCTACTCCCAGTCCAACAGCCCCTTCTCCCAGTCCAGCAGCCCCTTCTCCTGCTCCAACAGGCTCCTCTCTCGGTCCGACCGTGTTCATCAGCTTATCAATGTTAGCATAGATGTCCTAGATGACACACACACACACACACACACACACACAAATTTTGAAATATTTGACTTATTTCATTGGCGCTTGAACTTAAGGTAGCTCAACTCCTGCTAGCTCCCACCTAACCGTGGTTTCCTGGGTTAAAACCGGTTAAGTTTAGGGTGGCCTTGGGAAAGAGATAGGGTTAGCGTTACCTGGATAAACATAGGGTTGTATTAGGGCAACCTGTTTACATATAAGGTAAGGGTAACCTTGTCAAAGATAGTGTTAGGGTTAGCCCGCTGTTGGATTGTTTTCAGATGGGGTAACCTGGGTAAAAATAGGGCGAGGGTTACCTGGGTGTTCTCTTGGTGGGATTGAGCTTGGTTGATTAGAGCATTGTTGCTGAGTCTTGTTTGGTTGGCCATTTTCCAAGCTCTGGAATGTTGACAGTAGGGAAGAAGAAGAAGAGGTTAGGAAGGTTGGCACAATTGATCCCACGGCCAGACAGGGAAAGTGGTTTCAGTTCAGATAATGAACTCGGTGTGACTGAATGCTAATTGTTCAATAAGGACAATGATTGAATAATCAGTGAAGAAATTTGTGAAGAAATGGACATTCTTACAATCACTGGCTAGCAGTCCACGTACCTTAAGGCACACACTGTTGCAAACAGCAAACCCACGGCTAGCACTGCAGTAGCAGCTATCCAGGGCAGTCGGTCTGAGTGTGAAAAGGTGGCATCAGGATTTTGTGATTGGACCAATCACTGAATTTTAAGAATCCCTTGTGCTTATTAGACGTCACAACACAAGCCATTATGAAAAACACAAAAGGAAATTTCTTATCAACCTACCAATTGGCGCAGTCAATCATGGGGGTGACCGGGGAGTTGATCTACCCATCCGTTCTTTTGTTTATAATAGGGGTTGGCTTATGAGGTGCATCTTTAGATTGGTTTTCTTCCTACCTTTCTATTAGGAACTATTGCGTGGCCATTGGTTACTTTAAATCCTCCGCCTCCCCTTCACTATGGGGTGCCTCAAGGCTCAGTCCTTGGCCCTTATTTATTTTCCATATATATTTTAACGCTTTGTCAAATCCTTCATCAGTACATCAGTTTGTAATTATATGCAGACAACTGCTGGACCAATTTCTTCTTTGACTACAATTTAAAGTTGTTAAATGCTTTCTTCCGCTAAATTCAGATAAATGGGAATCCATTACCATAGGGGCAGGCGAGAGAGCACTTCCCCTCATGTTATCCCGTTGCATCATACCCCACTGCAGAAATGTTGGTGTCATCTTTGCTAACATCTTTAACCACAAGAAGATATCAGTCTTTGATTGTGTTGCTGCAACTTAGTATTATCTATAGATTTATTATTTTTTTTATCCAGTTAGTGTCTTAACTGTTTTAAACGCTCTCATCTCTTCCTGCTTAGACTACTGTAACTCGTTGTATTCCTGGCCCTCTCAATACAACTTCTCCAACCTTGAGCTTCTTCTTTAAAATCTCTCCTAATTCACCTTGCTTGTCATTTTTACTTTATCTATTCATTCAACTATCTTGTATGTATGTCTGTGTAAAACACATTGTAACTTAGAAAATAGATGTTTGAATGAATATCATTATTATTATTATATATTATATTATATTATATATTATCATATATCGTCTGTACATCCCCCCTATTTGTGTAGGGAGTATCCAGATATCTTGTGAAACAACATGTAATGACTGATCAGCCTCACAGCTCCCACATGTCCCTCTAGCTCCCTGAGGACAGACCTGTCAGGATTGGCTGTGTCTCCAGGTGGGGGACAGGAAGCTCCTGGCTGGTGTTCCCGGCAGCGTTGGAGCTGTGGCAGGTCAAGGCTGTCAGACCAGCAGGGGCCCACATTGTGAGGGAGCTCCTCAACGTGGCGTTCTCCAGGTTGACCTGGCTAACAGACACGTCTTCAGAACCCAACACCAGTTTCCCATCCAACCACCACTCCAGAGACGGTGATGGTCTGCCCACGCTGTCGCAGGAACATCGCACCCAGGCTGCAATTCTGCTGCAGCCTGAAGAGGGCAGGATCCTGGGAGGAGCTGTGAATACAGGGAAGAGGGAAGACAATGAGGAGAGAGAATTTGGAGAAGTCATCTTACTTCCTGTTTAACAAAAAACATTTGTTATCACTACATCACCAAACTCAGGGTTGTTCCTGGTGTTTAGTCAATCTAACTTTGAATGTCGATCTTACAATAAGAGGTCAGCGTCATCAAAAGAGCAGAATAAAAATTAAAATGAATTGAAAAAACAAATTCAGGGCTGACTGTCGTGTTGAAAAGAATAAACTTCTCATTTGCTCACTGGTTTTGGGTCAATATTACCTTGAATGTCGATCTTGAAGACATTAGACATTTCAGTGCCAATGTCATTCCTGACCTCACAGAAGAAAACGTTATTGGCGTTAAACAGCTGGATGGACAGAGAAGATCCACTCCCGATCTTATGGATGTGTTCTCCGTGTATTCGGTACCAGGTGAACTCGCTGACAGCAGGGTTAGCATGACTGGTGCAGGTCATGTTGAGGCAGCCTCCCTCTCTGGCTGGAAGACACGGGCTGCCGACAGCAGAGGTGTTCCTGGGGGCATCTGAGAGAGAACCCACCAATCAGAGCCTAGCCCTCAGCTCCGGTGTCATGTTGGTTAGATGTTGTGAGTTTAACAAAACTGTTTTGAATACAATAAAATATAGTAAATTAATTGAAAAACAGGAGAAGCATTAAAAGTCGCTGTTTATCAACACACTGCTTTGTCTTCTTAAATCAAAGAAGCTTTGAGGTATATTTACAGAGAAGATCAATATAAAAAGGTAATAAATAATAAAATGTACTCTCCATTGAAAAGGTAGTACATTGACTCACATGAGATACTGAGTTGGTATCTTGTAGACCTCACAGTTTTGTTCCCAGATGGTATGTAGTAGGCCGCAGTGCAGGAGACATTGGTTCCATGGTGGAGGTGGGAGGCGTTGAAGGTCAGAGTGGAGGTCACGTTATCGTTCTGCTGGAGCTGGGTGCTGAGCCCCAGGGCGGGGGTCCAGGTCACAGTGGGGGGGTGGGTGTCACAGTAGGACGGGGCAGAGCACCCCAGCTCCACAGGAGTCCCCTCCACCACCGGCTCCTTGGGGGTGGTCAAACGAGGTGCATCAGGGAGCCCTGGGTACCAAACCAATTTGGAGCGGTTACTATGGAGACCAAAGCATTACCAGCATTCAGCATCATCTGAACCACAGTAAGACCAATAGGACTTAGAGACATGTTTGTTTCAGACGGACACACATTGCACTTACCCTTGATCTGGATGGTCACTGGGTATTTTGAAAAATCATATTTTAATGGCTCTCCACAGTCAATTCTAAAATAATATTGAACATTGTCTTCAAGAACGTTATTGAATGTTGTAGTACAGTTGTACGCTGTTAGATTTCCCCTGAATGTTGTAGTACTGATAGGTATTTTATCTTTTTTCCATGTTGGTATACATCCAGGATGTAGCCTGTCTTCATACCCGTCCCTCACGGTGAAGGAACAAGGAACGGTAACACAGGATCCACTGAGTGTCGTCACTCTTTTCGGCACTAGGGCCCCAAATTCAGCAGAGCTGCAACCATCACCTTTAAAAAAAAGGGGTTGATAAAACCAAAGACTCAATCGATGCACAAACTTTGACAAAATATTCTAATTTAACATTGAATTTCCTAACAAAAAATCAAAAAGACAATTTATCTGTATCAACAAATTATTATTAGTAAGTAATATTATTTATTAAGTTATTAGTTAGTATTATTAATAACTATTATTATCATTATCATCATAAGTATTATTATTATTAGGTGAGTGTTCGCTCAACTATTGTTCTTCATAAGTTTTATTCTTTCTTTCGTTCTTTCTTTCTTTCTTTCTTTCTTTCTTTGTTATTCTCTACAAACTTTGGGACATATCTCCTTCCTCAATTTTTCACCTATAGACTTTTTCACCTAAATATTCAGAATAGTTTGGGATCGCGCTGATTTTCAGATTTTTTAAATATTCTATACTTTTTAAGATATTCTACTTTTAAACTACTATCTATTTTTTTAACATGAGAGTCACTTTCTTTAGAATCACAGTTTTAGTTTCATACCGGCTTCGTTTTCATTTGGTCTCATTTGGGACTTTCACACCAAAAAGAACCAAGATCCAGTTCCGGGCTGGTACTAGGGCCAGTTCAAAACAGGTTCCAGCCTTATTCCAGTTATGAACCAGTTGGTTTCACACCGGCCAGAGCCAGCCATGGAGCCGGCGAGATTAAGGTCATGACGTCACTGCAAACGTCTCCGCTTTCCCAGCAACCCTCGCGCCTTGCTTGTGTGTATGGCAAGCCGAATTGTCATTTATTAACTAAGTTTGACTATCCGGAATTAACATTGTAGATAAAAACAACTTCTTTCTGACTAGTCGTAATTACATTTTGAATAGTGGGAATTTTGATTCAAGATATCTGTAACGTAATTGTGACTAGTCGAAACGACGGATAGAGATATCTGTAATTCAGTTTTGACTAGGCGAAACTAAATTACAGATATCTGCAATGACGACGCGGAAAAAGACATTCAACTCGTCACACATCTTAAATGACAATTGCAGATATCTGTAATTCAGTTTTGACTAGGCAGAATGAAAGTTAAAGATATCTCAAACGTCATTTGAGTGCGAATTATTGGGCGTGACGTTTTAGATATCCAGAAATACGTCATTTCCCCATGCCGCCATAATCAAAGAAGAAGTTGGTTCATTTCCTTATTTCTATGAGAAAGGAGCAGTCATGGCGTTGGCTGTATTCGAAAAAAACCCTCAGAAAATGCCATGAAATTGAACGAGCCCTCACAATTCATTTTCATGTTATGCAAATTAGGCGATGACGTCATCTAGCGACTTCTAGCGACTTTTAGGAGAGCCAATAGCTACTTTCCTTACTGAAGAGTTGGATACACTGGGCGGTCCTATCATTTGTCATTACAGATATCTGAAACGTCATTTTGCCTAGTCAAAACTCAAATTCAAGATATCTGTAATTAGATTTTGACCAGGCGGAATGAAAGTTACAGATATCTACAATTGTAGTTATCTTGAATCAAAATTCCTTTCAAGATATCTATAACTTGATAATAGATATCTACAACGTCATTTTGACTAGTCGTAACTCCAGTTAGATATCTACAACGTCATTTTGACTAGTCGTAACTCCAGTTAGATATCTACAACGTCATTTTGACTGGTCGTAATTCCAGTTAGAGATATCTACAACTTAATTTCGCCGAGTCAAAACTTAATTTAAGATATCTGAAAAGGGACATGTAGATATCTTGAATTGAGGTGAATTAAAGATATCTTGAACTGGAATTATGACTAGTCAGAATCAAATTGTAGATATCTCAAACTGGAATTACAGATATCTACAATTCAGTTGCAGATATCCGTAATTCACAAAGTGGATATCCGCAACAGAATTGTAGATATCCGCAATGAGAAACCCCATAGACATGAATGGCGAAAATGACGAAATTTCGCCTAGAAGGAATGTCTTTGTGGATATCTGAAATGACAATTGTGGATAGGAGGAGTGTAGTTGCGGATATCCGAAGTGTTAGTTTTGACTAGGCGAAACTGAATTGCAGATATCTTCAACACATATCCAGTCTAGCGAATTTATGTCAAATCGGCTTGCCATAGGTGTGAGCATAGATATATATATTAACTAGATGCCTTACGGTGGCGTCTAAAACGTCACCATAGGCGGCCATCTTACCATAGTAAGCTGCTCACCCATAACATTGTGTTGGTAGTGGTAAATGTACTTTTTAAATAACCATAACTTGCTCAATTTTCAACCGATTTTGAAAACGGTTTGGTTTATTACAAACGTTATTAACGTGGTTATGATATTGTACCTATTTTAGAACATTAATGTATTTTTCATTATTCTATCAAAAGTATGCAGTGTCATAACTACATCTCTGAAGTTTATAACAAACCAAACGGTTTGAAAATCGGTTGAAAATTGAACAAGTTATGGTCATTTAAAATGTACATGTACCACTACCAACACAATGTTATGGGTGAGCAGCTTACTGTAGTAAGATGGCCCCCAGTGGTGACGTTCGACTCCATTGGCCAGCAGCGCGGACGAGGCATCTAGTTAATATATATATCTATGGGTGTGAGTACCAAATGTGTTCGGCTGCCAGATCAGCTCGGGGGTCCTAGATGCGCAATAATGACGCACTTCCTGTAAACGATGTCATTAAATGCGTATGCATGCGCGTCACTCAGTAGCCGGTGTGTCAGCGATGTGTAAATGTATTCATTGCTAAGAAGTAAGTAGTTGTTTAGCTGTTGATAAACAGCTTTTTCAATAATTTTGCTTAAAAATGGTAAGTTAGATATGGGCCTATAATTGTTCATGAGTGATGTATCTATATTGTTATTTTCTTAGAAGTGACTTGATGACAGTTAATGACTGTTGTTTTTAACAAGCATTGATTTAATTCATCTACAAGTAAGTCATTCAATTGCTATGCAAATGTATAGAATAAATCAAAGGCATACAAATGCTTAAAATAATACCTTAAATGGTATTGGTATTAAAATGTATTTAATCAGTCCTTCAAAAGTCTTAAAAATGCCAATACATTGGGATTGGGATTTTGTCAGACATTTTTTTTCTCATGTTGTTATTTATAAATCCCCAAATAATTTAAGCAGAATCATCTATCAGTCAAAAATGCATCTCACATTTATACCTTAGTCAGTTAGTTCAGTATGGCATTTAATGTGGTTTTAGAAATTCAAGTCTGAGTCTATGACTACACCAAGAATTCTTGGTGTGTGCATTCTAACATAACAGCTGTGCACTGACTTTTAAATGTTCATCCCTTGCACCAAAGACCATTACTTTAGTTTTTTCATTGTTCAATTGAAGACAATTTGGCTAATCCAGTGATTGAAGTAGTTATTTAGCTGTTGATAAACAGCTTTTTCAATGAATTTGCTTAAAAATGGTAAGTTAGATATGGCTTGATGACTGTTGTTTTCAGAGCCTGTGGGAATCACCTGTGCGATATCGCCACTGCAGATGAATAAAAAGAAATATATACAAATATGTCAGTGTGTGTGTCCGTGTGTGTATCCAAACAAATACACTGCAATTCACATACACACATACAGCTCAATGTAAATCCATGAAAACATCATGTTTTGATCCCACGGCCAATTGAAGATATATTCATGAATGTGGTAACACATTATATACATTCTTAATATAGGCCTACCCTGACATTTTTACTATTTTACAGATGTTTGTTCAATTATAGAGCAAAGATACCCCTAGTGGAAACGAGGAAAATGTTACATTTTTTATTGTTATTAGTTGTATAGGCAAGGATACAATTCATTGAACAAAAACAAAAAAAAAATTCAAGGAATAGGATGAATATCTAATACGAACACATTCATGAATTCATCCTCAATTCACCATGGGATCTAAAAATTCTGTTTTTTAAGAATTTACATTTAAGCTGTTCCTCAGTTGTAGTAATGTGTTGTCTTATTTATTCTGTTTTGTATGAGCAAATAAAATTTCGTCAAGATTTTATTTGCTCATACTGTCCAAGTTTTTCAATTTCAGTTAATAGAAACTAGAAAATACTGTCTTAATATCTAACTCTAACAATGCCAATCCTTACTTTAACATATGGGAAAATAAAAATATGCATTCATCAGTGCTTTTAGACCTGTTTCCAAGACGTGTGAGAGAACGGGCTCCGTTCAATGAAATCAAAGAGCACCGTTTATAAACAACACTTCCGGGTTTTGTCCGTTGGCTTGTTTCAATATGTCAAGTCTCGATACGTCATCTGTAAGCGCAGGACCCCGAGCCGATCTGGCAGCCGAACACATCTGGTACTCACACCGGAACTGTACAATAAAAAGAAGAACCCTCGCGCCAGTCTCAAACACAACAACAACAATTTCGTCTTCGATTCAATCCGTGTATTGTTCGTTCTTTGACTATTCCGATTTAAAACAAAATTGGAAAAAACAATTAAGTCGTTTTTGTTTTTTCTGATTTGGTTTTGAAACCGAAAAAGGGCAAAAGGAATAAACAAATAAACTGTATTTTTCTGTTTTTTTAAATCAAAACGGGAAAACTGAATAATCAATAAACAATTTGCGTGATATTTAGATATAACCGCAATGAATGCCGGGAAAAGGGCACGCGGATTAAAAAAAAATCATATAAAGACGTTTCAAACGTTCCATCGAGTCTCTCGCATTCTACAATGGCCAGCTTTATTGTTTTCCGTGGGAGCCGGCGACTTAGTCTGCGAGTGGACGATATGAAAATAAATCGGAAACTAGATTTCTCCTTCGAAGGTTGTGCTCCACACAGAACCTCCTCACCGTCATAACGGAGCACCAGATTGCTTTAGAGCGGTACTGATCGCGTCGTGTGTCTTTCCAGTGTCAAATAGTTTACGAATAAAATCACCATAAGGTTCAAGTGCGGCCATAACTAAGGCTAAATATAATTAGACACTCTATTGCTGGTTTAGGTGGTTGGCTCTTTTTTCTTCGCTGCGTTCTGCCTTCTGGTGTAGCCTATAACTATAAATGTATCTATTTTTGTTTTTGTGTTTCAGGTTTAAAAAACCAACACACAAAACACACAAACCTTCTCGTTCTTTGAATATTCAGATTTAAAACAAAATCAGAAAAAACAATTAACAGTCGTTTTTTTTTTTTTCTGATTTGGTATTGAATCGGAAAAAGAGCAAAAGGAATAAACAAATAAACGGCATTTTATTTGTGTTTGTGTGTTTTGTGTGTTGGTTTTTTAAACCCGAAACAGAGAAAAAAAAGTAGGCTCCATTTTTGAATCCGTAGTCCATTTTATAATATGTCCATGATTTTCCCACACACAGAGGTTTGGCCGTTTTGAGTACACCATCCGGGTCCTTTCAGTACACTCATTTTCGCCCAAACTTAATTGGAACGCCTTACGTACTCAAACAAGTATAGTGAGTACTGATAGTATGGATATTGGAACAAAGGTGTACTCCCGGTAGAAGCTACATGCCAATAACCATGCTCGCCTCTCCAATAGTAATTAGGGGTGAGGGGGGACTATCAGACCGTCACTCAAACCACCGCGGCAGTGGAGGTTTGATTCTTGATGTGTTAGTGGAGCTGCCGTTGGCTGAACATAGTTTTCCGGTTGATGCTTTTTAAGTTCTTGTAAGAATATTCCAAGTTGAAGTTCTACATGAATGTAAGAGGGTGTTTTTAACCTTAGCTCAAACATTTTCTGTGGCTGTGTGTGTCGTAAAAGATATTAGGTAAATTAGGTCGTATTCAGGTGTTTATTTTGCTCACATTACAGTGAATACTACAGGTATTAACAGAGGACTATAGAGAGTGCTGTCAATATTAACATAGTACTATAGGTATTAACCGAGTATTAAAGGTATTAGAGAGAGTACTACAGAGAGTACTTCAGTGCTACAGGTATAGTACCCACTCCAGGTTTCAACAGGGAGGGTTGAGATGTTTACCTTGCAGGAGACAACAGAGCAGGAATAGTCTCCAGGATCCAGTCATGTTCTCCTCCAGAACTTCATCAGGAGAAATACAAAAATCTCTTAATTTCATCATTAAAACTATAGAGGACATTAACATCTGTACCACACTGAATATCGTACTAGACTTAAGGTATTCAGTACTGCACTAATTATAGTGAGATACTGTAAACTGCTATAGAAGTGTCTATTTCAAAATACCAGTAATTCTATCACTACCATGACTAATTCAACAAATTTTCAAGCACATAATACCGATATTCAAAGAAGAACAATGATAATATCCCTGCTCATGTGATTTAATTGGACATGTTCAACCCTTGAGAGGTTTAGATACAGATATAAATAGGAAAACAAAAGATAAAACATTTTTTTGTGCCCAAGGTCAAACTAAAACCGTTATTGCTTGAATAAAACTTAAAATAATATATATCAATACATGTAATCAGGAATTATGTTCCTTGGTTCTAGCAGTCAGATATAAAGTTGACTTACGTGATAGAGGTGAAGGACTTCATAAGGAGTTCCTGAGGAGAAACAATGTTGTTTAATCTTTCTGTCCAGGCATGAGTGAATGAGTAACTTGTTAAAATTTGCATGAGCACAGACATACCTTTATGTTAATAGAGCTGAGCCAACATACAGGAAGAAGATAAAGTTAGTGATTAAAGTTAAACCAAACCATAATCAACCAATATTCAACACTGTCAACACTATTGTTTCAGTTCTCTGTTAGCACTGATCTGGTAATACCATTCATAATATTAACACTGTTAATGCAGCTAATTCTGTTTTCTATTAATACTATTGATACTGGTCTCTGTTAATACTGTTACTAATGTAAACACTATTAAAGCTGTTCATCTGTTCCCTGGTAATACTGCGGATACTAACCTCTATTCATTTTGTTATCAATGTAAACACTGTTTATGTGGTTCTCTGTTGACACTGTTCTCTGTTAACACTGTTGATACTGTTCTCTGTTAATACTGGTTTAGACCAGGCTCTAGGCCGTAATAAACTATTGGAGAGGGTGATGATTGTAAGAATAAACGTAACATAATTGAATGCAGGACGACCACTAAATTGAAGTAATGACATGTGTAGATCAGCAGCATCAGTAACACAGTAAGTGGATGATGGATATATGTTATGTAGTGGTGAAGAGTCGACAAAGCAGGGAAATGGAACAAAAAACGGGAAGTTGAGCAGCCTGCACAACGGAAAGCGAGTGCACTGGGGTCGAGGGCTTGAAGACTGCGTCATTCAAAATGGCAGCTTCTGAGATCACATGACACAGGTGCTTCCACCTCTCTGTAATGAGCCATTCTCTCCTAATACTGTTGATCCTGCTCTGTTAATAGTGCCTGTAGCAAATATCCGTGTTACACCCCACCTAGGACGCTTATTTTGGGCTCCTCCAGACAAAAGACGTAGGGTGGTGTAGTGGTGGTGTTAAAAATATGGTTTATGGCACCAGTGTGATAATGAACACGGCAAGGGTGCTCCGCTGACGGCTGGTCTAACCTGTGCTCACTGATTACTCAATGTGCAACAGGTGTGTAGCCTCCCCCAGCACCAGAGTCCAATCAGACTCTGCCAGCTGAGGCTGCTCAAACCAGCCATCGATAGACATTATAACTCTAGTTCTATGATTGTAGGCGTTGCCGTCGAGGCTTCGCCTTATGGGCTTGTCCCGTGAGCGTGTTTGCGTGCACTGAAAATTTCAACTATGCACCAATCAACGTGGCCACCGCCCACATTTCCCACGGCACCGTGTATATAAGGCGGCGCAAACCGCCGCCCATCCTCCACGCTATTCTTTCAGCATTTGGAGGGTACAGCAGGTGGGAAAACTAGACGGCTACGCCTACAATCATAGAACTAGAGTTATAATTTCATAACTATCTTTCTATTTCATGTAGGCTACGCCGTCTAGGCTTTGCTATGGCAGGCACTGGTACTCGTACGCCACCCCCATAAAGGCAAAGCGGAGAAACTTCCTGTGCGCCTGCCGAACTGGGACGTGGAAGTAAGCATCCTTGAGATCCAGGCATGTGAGCCAGGCGCCCTCTTTCACACTCTGATCGTGAGCATTCTGAATTTCCTCGCGGCAACGAATCTGTTGAACACGCGCAGATCCAGAATAGGTCTCTTCTCCCCTGACTTCTTGGAAACCAGGAAGTAGCGGGAGTAAAACCCTAGGTGGGACTCACGCTTCAACTGTATGGGATGGCCCCATCTTAACCGGTTGTCCAACCACGATGGTAGAACGCACCGCTCTTGACAACACGCATAGCGGGTTCGGAGAGAGGGCGGGATCGGAGAGAGGGCGAGCTGACAGCTGAGGAACGCTGTCCATGAATAACCCGTATTCCTCGGCCCCTACCGCCTCAACACGGTCTGTGAACCAAGGGGGGCATCCCATGAAAGGGAGGGGGCACGGCGAGCGTGGTAGACGTTACAGAGTCGGTCGCTGCACACACAGCGAGCTGTCTAGACGCCGCGCTCGTGCCCGATGAACGAGCAACGAGTTGTCTAGCCGCCACGCTAGGATCGCCGCGTTGTCCGCTGGCTGTAACCCCAGCGCGCAGACCCGTCTTCCCACCTTCCACAGACTGTCGGAGGGAGGTAGCGGGGATGATGTGGGGAGCTAGGAGACTGGTACATGCGTCCGTATCTACGGGCCCGTGTAACGAGTCTCCAGCCCGCCCACGAAGCTCAAAGGGACGCCGCTTATTTGAAGCTTATGTAAACACGCCGTCCGGCCGCCACCCTACAGCTACCAGACTGAGAGGGGGGAATGAGGGAGCCTAGATGAGTGCACAACAAGCGTAGGAATATCGCTCTTTCGGAAGTATGTACTGCCGTTCGGCCGAACGGTCTTTTGTATCTTTATTGAAAGGTAAAGAAGAACTGGGAGCCAGCATGCGGTACTGGTGGCTCCCCCCCCTGCTGGTGCTGCGGCATCGGGGTTTGGGTTGGAGGCGGGCCCCCTGGAGCGTTGGGACCGCACTCAACCCCGCTTCCTCCCGGCCTGCTGGTGGGAGGAGCCCCGTGAGAATCGCCCTGAACCGGGAACGAGTCTCACGGGACAGACTGCTGGTGCGCGAGCACCTCCGAGAACCGGGGCCCAAATAGCGCATACGGAGCTAATGGGCCCTGGACGAGGCTGGCCCGCTCTCGCTCCGGCACCGCAGTGTGGGAGAGCCAAATGGCCCTCTGAATCATGGTGGACCAGGCCAGATGCCGTCAGGCCGAAATGGCTATCGGCTGTCATAGGTGGAGGATGGCACTGGAGAAGCGGGAAACTGCAAGCCATCTTGCGGCTTCCTCCGGGCCGTAAGCCTCCCTGCCCGCCGACAAAGAGACCAGGGCAGAGGAGAGCAGGGCGAGGTTGTTGACCGCCGCCGCCGATTGCGAGGCACAGACGAACACTCTGTCGGTCGGGCCGACAATCTGCTTCTGGAGGCGGTCGGGGGGCAGCGGCTTCTCGTTAGACCGAGAAGCGCTGCCAGGGGAGGCTCCAGGCGAGGGATCCCCCTCGCCTGGGTATCAGCTCTCCCCTCCACGTCTGTGAGGTCAGTGAAGGCCTTCACCGGGGCCTTCCGTGTCGAAGGGTCCCCACCCGCAGCAGAAATGCTGAACGGTTGGGAACAGGGGACATCGAGTAGCACTCCGGGAGGAAGACAGGGTGCGAAAGCACTCGCCCTGCGTGTCATCCGACAGGGGGGCTGGCATTGGGATGCCCTTGACGGCCGCCGCCTCGCCCATGATCTCCCAGAGAAGCGGGACAGGAAGAGCAATGAGGCCCTGAAAAGGGCCCAGCGCTCAAGGAAGCGCTCTTCAATGGCTATGAATTGGGCCGTTGGTCTGTCGCCTCGCCCACGCCGCTGCCACAAGGTTCTTGAAGAGAAGTCATTCTATTAACTGCTGTTGATCAGTACAATGCTGAAAGGAAGCGACGATGAGCGGCGGTATGTACGGCCACACCAACCGCGTTGCTCGCGTTAGGGGCGTTGAAAATCGGCATTTTTGCATAGGGAACCATTGGTCTAGGCGCGGTACACGCGTTGAAGCGTTGAAGCGTTGCGTTGGGGGCGTTGGGCGCGGCAGTTGCACGTAATTACGCACGTAAACGCAGTAAAGGCGGCTGCATGCTTCAGCGTTGGTGTTACTTTGTTGCGCAAAATTTACTCAAAGCAATTCATGCTCCCTTTTAGGTTGCGCGTGTTGCGCGTGTTGCCAAGCAATTTACCGCCAGAACAGTAGGTGGAGTAATATGTGGAGGAAAGTTTTTCGTTGAAGACGACCTCGAGAATGACGTCTTTGTCTGTGGGAGTCGTTGGTTTGTTTATGTGCCAGATCGTGTTCTCCCCATACACAGTGAATGATGGCAACAGACAGAGGAACAGGGGTGATGAAGTTGTTGATCATTGGGGTTGTATAAATGTGCATATCTCTCTACATTTTAAAACGACATAATGTGTTGGCAGCAAAGTTAACTTCACTTCAGGTTAATGATTTTGTATATGAGCCTGCCGGGTGATACTCCAGACAGGAAGTAGTAACCAGACCAGCAAACCAATCACAGCCTTGCAGGCTGGGCGGCTCGCGTAAAAGCTTACGTAAAAAATGACGCAAGTCTAGAAAAATCGCCCGACGCACGCAAGACGTGAGAAGTCGCGCAAGGGGGGCGCAAGGGCGCGCAAGGGCCTCTTGCGCTTGCGCTTACGCTTACGTAACCGAGCATAAACCAGCCTTAACGCGCCCAACGCACCAACGCCCGGAGTTCAGAAAATTGAACTTTCAACGCTCCAACGCGTGACGCTTAGCCGCGGTAGCCAATCAGCGTGGAGCTTGACCCGCCGTCACTGGCAGAGAGTAGTGAGCTTGCACAGAAGCATACGGCCGACATCTTTATTTTTTCTTCTGGGTGGAAATAGTAACATAGTTACGCCATTAAATGCGTTTATGGAAACATTTCTAGCGAGAAATGTGCATTTTACTTTCATAATGTTCGCTCAGTGAATGTGAAGGATGTTTGGTTTGATAGTTATGACGAAGAGGGAACGCTCCGTTCACTTGCATGGACAATGGACTCATCTAGCTGCGTTGGCGCGTTGACGCGTTGGAGCGTTGAACCACCACACATTGGTCAAGCGTCAGGTTAAAGGCTGGTTTATGCTCGGTTACGTAAGCGTAAGCGCAAGCGCAAGAGGCCCTTGCGCCCCCCTTGCGCGACTTCTCACGTCTTGCGTGCGTCGGGCGATTTTTCTAGACTTGCGTCATTTCTTACGTAAGCTTTTACGCGAGCCGCCCAGCCTGCAAGGCTGTGATTGGTTTGCTGGTCTGGTTACTACTTCCTGTCTGGAGTATCACCCGGCAGGCTCATATACAAAAGCATTAACCTGAAGTGAAGTTAACTTTGCTGCCAACACATTATGTCGTTTTAAAATGTAGAGAGATATGCACATTTATACAACCCCAATGATCAACAACTTCATCACCCCTGTTCCTCTGTCTGTTGCCATCATTCACTGTGTATGGGGAGAACACGATCTGGCACATAAACAAACCAACGACTCCCACAGACAAAGACGTCATTCTCGAGGTCGTCTTCAACGAAAAACTTTCCTCCACATATTACTCCACCTACTGTTCTGGCGGTAAATTGCTTGGCAACACGCGCAACACGCGCAACCTAAAAGGAGCATGAATTGCTTTGAGTAAATTTTGCGCAACAACGTAACACCAACGCTGAAGCATGCAGCCGCCTTTAAGCACTCGTGAGTTCGTTGCGCACGTCGGTGCGGTACAACACAGAACTCTACGTTCGTTGCAGCAACCCCGGTGAGTGCGTTGCCCACGTCGGTGGGAACAACTCAAGCACTCCTGAAGGCGGCTGCATGCGGCTGAAGGCGGCCACACCAACGCGGTTGGTGTGGCCGCACCATAACATACACGGTGCTGTGGGAAATGTGGGCGGTGCCCACGTTGATTGGTGCATAGTTGAAATTTTCAGTGTGCGCAAGCACGCGCACGGGACAAGCCCATAAGGCGAAGCCTAGACGGCGTAGCCTACATGTAATAGAATATCCACACACACTGCCACAGTGTCCTTAAACTCTGATGACCAATCATGGTCAATGTATGATGTAGTTCAGTAAGTGTGTTACACATAACAACTTTGTGTTGGCAATCTTGACAATCTATCGCTGAATAAGGTATCACAAAAGTGCTGCTTGAGAGTGTGGCCCACTGATGAAAATCAAAACCATTGGTTTTGCAGTACTATGAATGTTATGAAATAAATAAATCTTCAGGATTTCCACTTGAATACTGATAATACTGTTCTGTTACTGTAAACAAAGTATTCAGTGTTCATACTATTGATGCTGCTCTTAATACTGTTAATAATGCACTTTGTCAATACTAATACGTTTTGGCTCTAGGCAGTAGGGGGCCCTGGGCAAGACTTTCTTTAGGGCGGCTCCTTACCTTGCCTTGAGCTGAGAACTGTGACGGAAGACTGCAATTGTTTAAAAGAGATGGTTACACATTTGAATTAGCCTTAGACATTGCTATGAAACCTAGTAGGAACTTAACCTATGTTTATTATGCCATCAGGATAGAATTACAATTAATATATTTATAAATTTCAATAGATTTGCTGTCCCGTTTCACACAACGCATTTTGTACACTGAAAAAGTATATATTGTATTAAAATTCACCACGGACAATGGCAAGCATTTTCTCGCTGGGCTGTGAATGCAAATTCACACCACCAGAGGGCAGAATAAGCCCATCGGAATGGATCTTGAATTTAATTGGTTTTGCGGGTTCACACAATTGCATATTCAGCCAGTGGCGGCTCCTGAAGAAAATCTCATGTTGGGCTATTTTTCTGATAATGATTAAAGTGACCCATTCAATATGTGCATTAAACAAGGAAATATAAATTTGTTTTTAGATGATTAACTCATACAGAGATCCTTCTTGTGTCCACTAGATTGCAACTTCATGAACAAAAATGGTATAGCTCCACAGTTAATTATTTACATTAATCTAATGTTGTATAATGTAAATAGGTAAACAGGAGAAAAATCAAAATATCAGAAATAAACAGTATGACTTATCACTTGCTTGAAAATAACAATCGTATTTTAAAAATTAAAACAATATATAGAATAATAATAATCATATATATATTTTTTAATGAAAACCTAGTTACAACCTTTGGGATTTTTAACCTGGGGTTTACCAACACAGTCTCACTCCGAAGGATGTTTGGTTTGATAGTAATGACGAAGAATATTATAGGTCTCGACAGAAATATAATAACATGGTTGCAATGATGGATGCTATGGACGCTGAAACCAGCAGCTCGCATGCCGTTTAAATCATGGCTATAAAACCATTGTCTTTGCTTAGCTACTTTTTTAATGAACTTGTCTGGTGGCTTGTTACGTCACTCGCGGAGACGTGAAGATTTTATAGTGACACAGCCTATAACCTATTTTTGAAAGCAAAACAGCAAGCTCATTGATTTAACGAGGCAGGGTTATTTGAAAAAAATAATTAAATATGAATGAGACAGAGGTCATTCCTCCTCCTGAGTGGGCTTCCTATTTATGTCTATTGTACACCAATACTGTCCACAAGCACCCCCCCCCCCCCCATATGGTTATGGAGAATTGTTGCCACGTCCAAGGGGTGGTGGTATCATATATATGAAAGAGGGTATTCAAATATACTACAATGATCAATTAGGAGGCCGAAACCATAAAGGAAGTGATGCAATAGGTGACTGAGTCGAGGCCATTAACAAGTAAGCTATAGACCTGGGGTCTCTTTTATGTCACAGGGGCTAAAAGGATGCATATGATTATTAACCAGGGGGCTCCAGCCCTACAGGAAAGGCTCACACAACATCATCAAATGCTCCATTGAAACGCATTGGCAACAAGCCGTTGCTAGAAATTAACCTAAATTTGTTGACAAGTGAAGCTTGTCCAATTAGACTTTCAACCAGGGTGACAGAAAGCAAACAATGAAAATACCTAAATTGCATTATATCAAGGAGGTATATAAAAGCACCCTGCAAACTATTATCCAATGAGCATATTTCCAGAACACTTTAAATATCAGCCCTTATCGCCGTTCAGGTCCTCCTATCATGAATGAAAGCAAAGACCAAGACATGAAGTGCAAGCGAAAGCCCAACTGGTTTCAGGATAAATTGATACTGAGCAGATTATAAACTTAATACAAATATCATTAAGGATGATCAAAGGTACATTTGTAACATTGCCCCTGTTAAGTGTTAATATGTGAATGTGCCCTTACTCCATGTACTGTGGCAGTAGGTTACCAGTATTATCCTGTTGACAATGTGCTACATGTTATAGTGTAACGTGATGATGTCACTACGCTCTAGCAGATGAGTGCGTCAAGTGAGTGAGCGGCAGTGTATTCTGTGTGCTCTTCTGAACGGTGAATGAATATGCCATAAGGCTGAAGTGAATACTATTCGTTCTACTTGTACTCCACCACTACACCAGCGACGAAGAGTGTACCACTCGATGTCAACTTTACAGACCCCGTTTGTTTTAACCATCACTGATGGTTGCGATTGTTGACGTTAAGGATGGCAGCTTCCTCATACGTTGCACTCAGAGAGATAATTGGGACGGAGACAATGAACTCTTTAGCTCTTTGGCATGGTTTATTTTCTCAATACCATTTATACATGTTACGCTCAGCCGAGCTCTCTTAGAACTGCATTATACATCATTATACATGTGCTTGATGTGAACGCACCTTCATTTACATATGACGCAAGCCTGCATCCTTACCCAGCTCCCCACAGTGGTGCAATAATTATGCTGTGGACTTGGGTAAAGAATAATCACAATATATATATATACATATATATTAAAACAACTGAGGACATATTTATACATTTCCCTTAACAGCGATATTCCTAAATCGGCAGCATTGCAAAGTTGCAATTTCCCTGTTGCTAAATATCAAGGTGTTATTCACAAATTCAACCACAAGTTTGATACCCTTACGCCTATATCTATTTATCGATTTGCAGTCCTCCATTGCCTCCAAAACATTTCGTCTCGATGCAGCCATTTTCAGATTCTTTGTGAATAGCTCTTACTGAGTTAAGAGTCCTCTCGAGGGCTTTTAAGCTCTCCTAGACTTAGGTGCTACTTTTAGGCCTAAAATACTTTGTGAATTGCTCCAAGTAAAATCAATTAGGAGCCAAAGACTGACAAGACTGACACGCCCATTATTTTTAGGGGTTTCTCCTAAATTCGCCACTTGTGAGCAACTTTCAACCCTAAGATTCTTTGTGAATCTGCAGCCCTTAACTCATCCCTGCAGCCCTTAACTTATCCCTGTAGCCTTTACCCATCAATGTAGCCCTTAGCTCATCCCTCTAGGCTAGCCTTTACCCATCAATGTAGCCCTTAACTCCTCCCGCTAGCCTTTACCCATAAATGTAGCCCTTAACTCATCCCTCTACCCTTTACTCATCAATGTAGCCCTTAGCTCATCCCTCCGGCCCTTAGCTCATCCCTCTAGCCCTTAGCTCATCCCTCATCCCCCCCAGAGGAAGTGTAGGGGCCTCAGGGGCCCTGGGCCCCAGAGGGTCTCTGCCCCAGGAGCTCAGACCTCTTTTTTCTAGGACTTCTTCTTCCAGTTCACTGTCGTGTACAGGACATCACAGTCCTCCACCTGCCTGTCTGCTGCTGGGTCTGCTGCTTCCTCTGAATCCCGTTGGGTCAAGGCTGAGGAACCTGCTGCTGTTACAGCCTCCTCCCTCGGTCCAGCAGCACCTTCTCCCAGTCCAACAGCCCCTTCTCCCAGTCCAACAGGCTTCTCTCTCGGTCCGACCGTGTTCTTCAGTTTATCAATGGTGGCATAGGTGTCCGCTCCACTTTTGAAGAACAGCTGAGTGAGATATATATATACAGATTTACTGATTGGGATGTCACCAGAACCTCAGGGATCTCACAATTTTCTCTCACACACGTACACGCACACACCCACCCACACATTTTGACGTATTATTTATTTCATGGGAGCTCAGATTTATGGAGCTCAATTCCTACTGGCTCCCACGTAACTTGAACCCTGGTTTCCTGGATTAAAACCAGTTAAGTTTAGGGTGGCATTCGGACAGAGATAGGTTTCGGTTACCTGGATAAACATAGGGTCGGGTTAGGGTAACCTGTTTACAGATAAGATTAGGGTTACCTTGGTAAACATAGGGTTAGGGTAACCTGTTTACAGATAAGATTAGGGTTACCTTGGTAAACATAGGGTTAGGGTAACCTGTTTACAGATAAGATTAGGGTTACCTTGGTAAACATAGGGTTAGGGTAACCTGTTTACTGATAAGCTTAGGGTGACCTTGGTAAAGATAGTGTTACGGTCAGCCGGCTACAGATTGTTTTCAGATAGGGTAACCTGGGTCAAAATAGGGGGCGGGTTACCTGGGAGTACTCTACGTTGGGTGGAGCTTTGTTGATGAGAGCGTCGCTGCCGAGTCCTGTTTGGTTGTCCATTTTCCAAGCTCTGGAATGTTAACAGTAGGGAAGAAGAAGATGAGGGAGGAGAAAAAAAGAAGCTGACCATTTTTGACGGACAATGTGGTTAGCTGTATTGATCCCACTGCCAGCCTGGGAACTTGGGTACAGAATAACCAAGCTCCCCTTCTCTGGACTTGGGTACAGAATAAACAAACACACACACACACACACATATATATATATATATATATATATATATATATATATATATATATATATATATATATATATATATATATATATATATATATATTTATGTGTGTGTGTAACAACTGAGGACATATTTATACATTTCCCTTAACTGCGATATTCCTAAATCGTCGGCATTGCAAAGTTGCATTTTCCCTGTTGCTAAATAGCTAAATGTTATTCACTAATTAAACACAAGTTTGATACCCTCACGCCTATATCTCTTTATCAATTCGCAGTCCTCCATTGTCTAAAAAACATTTTGTCTGGCTGCGGCGAGACGATAGATTCTGCTAAGATTCTTTGTGAATACGGCCCCTGATCTAGCCCCTTACTCATCCCTTCAGCCCTTTGCTAATCCCTGTAGCCCTTAACTCGTCCCTGCATCCCTTAACTCATCCCTCTAGCCTTTACCCATCAATGTAGCCCTTAACTCATCCCTCTAGCATTAACTCATCCCTGTAGCCCTTAACTCATCCCTCTAGCATTAACTCATCCCTGTAGCCCTTAACTCCTCCCGCTAGCCTTTACCCATCAATGTAGCCCTTAACTCATCCCTCTAGCATTAACTCATCCCTGTAGCCCTTAACTCCTCCCGCTAGCCTTTACCCATCAATGTAGCCCTTAACTCATCCCTCTAGCATTAACTCATCCCTGTAGCCCTTAACTCATCCCTCTAGCATTAACTCATCCCTGTAGCCCTTAACTCATCCCTCTAGCATTAACTCATCCCTGTAGCCCTTAACTCCTCCCGCTAGCCTTTACCCATCAATGTAGCCCTTAACTCCGCCCTCTAGCCTTTACCCATCAAAGTAGCCCTTAACTCATCCCTCTTGCCTTAACCCATCAATGTAGCCCTTAACTCATCCCTCCGGCCATTAGCTCATCCCTCATCCACCCCAAAGGAAGTCTAGGGGAAGTGTAGGGGATCTGAGCTCCTGGGGCAAAGAAGAAGTCTAAGAAGACTTCTTCTTCTAGGACTTCTTCTTCCAGTTCACTGTTGTGTACAGGACATCACAGTCCGCCACCTGCCTGTCTGCTGCTGGGTCTGCTGCTTCCTCTGAATCCCGTTGGGTCAAGGCTGAGGAACCTGCTGCTGTTACAGCCTCCTCCCTCGGTCCAACAGCCCCTTCTCCCAATCCAACAGCCCCTACTCCCAGTCCAGCAGCCCCTTCTCCCAGTCCAGCAGCCCCTTCTCCCAGTCCAGCAGCCTCTTCTCCCAGTCCAACAGCCTCTTCTCCTGCTCCAACAGGCTCCTCTCTCGGTCCGACCGTGTTCTTCAGTTTATCAATGTTAGCATAGATGTCATCTTCACTTTTGAAGAACACCTGAGTGAGATATATATTATAAATGGATTTACCAAATGGGATGTATCCAGAACCTCAGGGATCTCACAATTTTCTTTCTCTCACACACACACACACACACACACACACACACACACACACACACACACACACACACACACACACACACACACACACACACACACATTTTGACATATTATTAATTTCATTGGAGCTCAGACTTATGGGAGCTCAACTCCTACTCCCATGTAACTCACACCCTGGTTTCCTGGGTTAAAACCGGTTAAGATTAGGGTGGCCTTGGGACAGAGATTGGGTTGGGGTTACCTGGATAAACATAGTGTCGGGTTAGGGTAACCCATTTACAGATAAGGTTAGGGTTACCTTGGTAACCATAGGGTTAGGGTAACCCATTTACAGATAAGGTTATGGTTACCTTGCTAACGATAGGGTTAGCTAACCTGTATACAGATAAGGTTAGGGTTGCCTTGGTAGACATAGGATTATGGGTAACCTGTTTACAGATAAGGTTATGGTTACCTTGGTAAACATAGGGTTGGGGACGGGTAACCTGTTTACAGATAAGGTTAGGGTTGCCTTGGTAAAGATAGTGTTAGGGTCAGCCGGCTACAGATTGTTTTCAGATAGGGTAACCTGGGTAATAATAAGGGGAGGGTTACCTGGGGCTTCCCTTGGTTGGGTGGAGATTTGTTGAGTAGAGCATCCTTGCCGAGTCTTGTTCGGTTGTCCATCTTCCAAGCTCTGGAATGTTAACAGGGGAAGAAGAAGAAGAAGAGGATGGAGAAGAAGAAGCTGGCTATTTTTGATTGACATGTGGTTAGCTTTATTGATCCCACTGCCAGAAAGGGAGGGTGGTTTCAATTCACCTTATGAACTCGGTGTAACTGAATGCTAATTATTCAATAATGACAATAATTAAATAATCTGTGAAGAAATCAGTGAAGAAATGGACATTCGTAAAATCACTGGCTAGCAGTCCACGTACCTTACGGCACACGCTGTTGCAAACAGCAGACCCGCGGCTAGCACCGCTATAGCAGCTATCCAGGGCAGTTTGTCTGAGTCTGAAAAGGTGGCATCAGGAATTTGAGATTGGATTTGTCAACAATGCATATTAAGAATCCTTTGTGCTTATTAGATGTCACAAGCCCTTAAAAAAAGTCACAAAAGGGAATTTCTTACCAAGCTACCAATTGGTGCAGTCCATCAGGGAGGTGACCTGGGAGTTGATCTACCCATCCGTTATTTTGTTTATTACCTCATTTTCATGAACCATGATCTATGATGCACAAGTCATTCCCTCAATTTTGTCTTACACGGCCTAACATGTGTTTTTTTGCTTTTAGATCATACTGCTGCTTTTGAAACAGTAGACCATGTGATTTCATTGAACGTCTTAGGCATTGGGTTGGCTTATCAGGTGCAGCCTCAGATTTGTTTTCTATTTTATCCTTATGTTATCCTCTCTATTAGGAACTTTTGCGTGGCCATTGGTTACTTTAATTCCTCAACCTTCCATTAACTATGGAATGCCTCAAGGCTCAATCCTTGGCCCTTTTATATTTTCCATATATATTTTACCGCTAGGTCAAATATCAGAACATCAGAACATCAGTTTCTATTCATATGCAGACTACTGCCAGCCCAATTTCTTGTTTGGCTACAATAAAACGCAAACACAACTGGTCAAAGTACAACACAGAATATTTTAAGTTGTTGTATATTTAAAACTTTCTTCCGCTAAACTCAGATCAATTGGAAGCCATTACCATAGGGGCAGGCCAGAGAGCACTTCTCATCATGGTAGCCTGTTGCATCATACCCCATTGCAGAACTGTTGGTGTCATCTTTTCTAACTTTAACCACAAGATAATATCAGTCTTTGAATTGTGTTTCTGCAGTGTCGTATCATCTATAAAATTGTATTGTTTTTATCCAGTTAAAATCTTGACACTGTTATCAACGCTCTCATCTCTTCCTGCTTAGACTACTGTAACTCGTTGTATTCCTGTCAATACAGCGTCTACAAACTTTGTTTCTTCTTTCAAATATCTCCTGATTCATCTTGCTTGTCATTATTACTTTATCAATTCTACTTTTAGTAATTTTTCTTGTTTGTATGACCATGTAAATTACTTTGTAACTTTGAAAAGTGCTATATAAATGAACATAATTATTATAATTATTATCATACATCATCTGTACTCTACATCACTCCTATTTGTGATGGGAGTGTCCAGAAGTGACTCTATTTTGAAAGACCTTGTAATGACTGATCTGCCTCACAGCTGGTGGTGCAATAGGGTCCCTTTAGCTCCCTGAGGTCAGACCTGTCAGGTTTGACTGTGACTCCAGGTGGGGGACAGGAAGCTCCTGGTTGGTGTTCCCGGCAGCGTTGGAGCTGTGGCAGGTCAAGGCTGTCAGACCAGGGGCCCTCATTGTGAGGGAGCTCCTCAACGTGGCGTTCTCCAGGTTGACCTGGCTAACAGACACGTCTTCAGAACCCAACACCAGTTTCCCATCCAACCACCACTCCAGAGACGGTGATGGTCTGCCCACGCTGTCGCAGGAACATCGCACCCAGGCTGCAATTCTGCTGCAGCCTGAAGAGGGCAGGATCCTGGGAGGAGCTGTGAATACAGGGAAGGGGGAACACAACATCAAGAGAGAATTTGGTGAAGTCATCTTACTTCCTGTTTAACAAAAAATATTGTTATCACTACATCACCAAACTCAGGGTTGTTCCTGGTTTTCAGCCAATCTAACTTTGAATGTCGACCTTACAATAAGCAGTCAGAGTGAACAGAAAAGCAGAGCAAAAACTGAAATGAATAGATAAGAAACGTAATCAGGTTTGAATAAAATAACCTTACAATTGCTCAATGGTTTTGAGTCAATCTTACTTTGACTTATTGATCAACACAATGCTTTGTCTTCGGTCTTAGATCGAGGAAACATTTAGGGACATCACCAAGCTCAGGGTGGTTTCCTGTTTTGAATCAACTTACTTTGAATGTCGATCTTGTAGACATTAGACTTTTCTGTGCCAAAGTGATTCCGGACCTCACAGAAGAAAACGTTATTGGCGTTCCACAGCTGGATGGACAGAGAAGATCCATTCCCGATCTTATGGATGTGTTCTCCGTGTATTCGGTACCAGGTGACCTCGCTGACATCAGGGTTAGCATGACTGGTGCAGGTCAGGTTCAGGCAGCCTCCCTTTCTGGCTGGAAGACACGGGCTGCCGACAGCAGAGGGGTTCCTGGGGGCATCTGAGAGAGAACCCAACAATCAGAGCCTAGCCCTCAGCTCCGCTGTCATGTTGGTCAGATGTTGTGAATTTAAAAAAACTACATCAGGAGAAATAAAAAAATATCTGCATCTCATCATTAAATCCAAAGAGGACATTATCTGCTGTACTCCCCTAAATATCCTACTACACTTAAGGTATTCAGTACTACACTCATTATAGTAAGACACTGTAAACTGCTATAGCAATGTCTGTTTCAAAATACAAGTAAATCTACCAATCCTACCATGACTATTTAACTAATTTTCAAACATATAAAACCAATATAAAAGAAAAACAATGATAATAACCCTGCTCATGAGAATTAATTGGACATGCTCAATCCTTGAGAGGTTTAGATACAGATATAAATAGGAAAATAAGTTAAAACATGGTGGTTGTCTGCCCATCACTACATCACTGAACTCAGACTTGTCCCTGTTTTTTAGTCAATGTAACTTTGAATGTCGATCTCACAATAAGCAGCAAGAGTCAACAAAAAAGCATTACAAAAACTGAAATGAGTACATAAGAAACATATTTAGGTTTGAATAAAATAACCTTTTAATTTGCTCACTGGCTTTGAGTCAATCTTACTTAGAATTATTGATCAACACACTGCTTTGTCTGCTGTCTTAGATCGAAGAAACCTTTAGATACATCACCAAGCTCAGGGTGGTTTCCTGTTTTGAATCAACTTACCTTGAATGTCGATCTTGAAGACATCAGACTTTTCTGTGCCAATTTCATTCCTGGCCTCACAGAAGAAAACATAATTGGCGTTCCACAGCTGGACGGACAGATAAGATCCACTCCCGATCTTAAGGATGTGTTCTCCGTGTATTCGGTACCAGGTGACCGCGCTGACAGCAGGGTTAGCATGACTGGTGCAGGTCAGGTTCAGGCAGCCTCCCTCTCCGGCTGGAAGACACGGGCTGCCGACAGCAGAGGTGTTCCTGGGGGCATCTGAGAGAGAACCCACCAATCAGAGCCTAGCCCTCAGCTCCGGTGTCATGCTGGTCAGATGTTGTGAATTTAACAAAACTGTTCTGAATACAGTAAAATATAGTCAATGAAATGAAATACAGGAGAAGCATTAAAAGTTGTTGTTCATTAGCCCACTGCTTTGTCTTCTAAGATCAAGGAAAAAAAGGTATATTTACTGAGAAGATCAATATAAAAAAGAAAACAAATGATAAAATGTACTTTTCATTGAAAAGGTAGAACATTGACTCACATAAGATACTGAGTTGGTATCTTGTAGACGTCTCAGTTTTGTTCCCAGATGGTATGTAGTAGGCCGCAGTGCAGGAGACATTGTTTCCATGGTGGAGGTGGGAGGCGTTGAAGGTCAGAGTGGAGGTCACGGTATCGTCCTGCTGGAGCTGGGTGCTGAGCCCCAGGGCGGGGGTCCACGTCACAGTGGGCGGGTGGGTGTCACAGTAGGACGGGGCAGAGCACCCCAGCTCCACAGGAGTCCCCTCCACCACCGGCTCCTTGGGGGTGGTCAAACGAGGTGCATCAGGGTCCCCTGGGTACCAAACCAATTTAGAGCGGTTACTATGGAGACCCAAGCATTAGCAGCATTCAGCATAATCTGAACCACAGTAAGACCAATAGGACTTGTGATACATGTTTGTTTCGGTCAGACACACATTGCACTTACCCTTGATCTGGATCATCACTGAGTATTTTGAAAAATCATATTTTAATGGATTTCCACAGTCAATTCTAAAATAATTTTCAACATTGTCTTCAAGAACGTTATTTAATGTTGCAGTACAGTTGTACGCTGTTAGATTTCCCCTGAATGTTGTAGTACTGAGAGTTATTTGATCTTTCTTCCATGTTGGTGTACATCCAGGATGTAGATTGGCTTCATACTTGTCCTCCACGGTGAAGGAACAAGGAACGGTAACACAGGATCCATTGAGTGTCGTCACACTATCTGGCACTATGGCCTCAAATGCTGCAGAGCTGCATCCATCACCTTTAAAACAAGAGGTTGATAAAACCAAAGACTCAATCGATGCACAAACTTTGACAAAATATTCTAATTTAACATTGAATATCCTAACAAAAAATCAAAAAGACAATTTATCCGTATCAATTAATTATTATTAGTAAGTAATATTATTTACTAAGTTATTAGTTAGTATTAATAATAACTATTATTATCATTATCATTATTAGTATTATTATTATTAGGTCAAGGTCATTATGAGTGCTAGCTCAACTATTGTTCTTCATAAGTTTTATTCTTTCTTTCGTTCTTTATTTCTTTGTTATTCTCTACAAACTTTGGGACATATCTCCTTCCTCAATTTTTCACCTATAGACTCCATTCAAATTTTAAAATATTCAGAATAGCTTGGGATCGTCCGCATTGCGGACGAGGCATCTAGTTAATATATATATCTATGGGTGTTGTGGCAACCCGGCCCCGACACGGCAGGCCTGGAAGCCCAGAGGGCAGGTAATACGTGCTGTCTACCACCCTTTTCCCCCAGAGGGCGCCAAGGGTCGCTTTGAGAAGGTCCCACTCAACGCCAACAGGAGACACCTGTGTACCAGGCCAATCAGACCCAGGTGAGGGCTATAAAAGAGAAGCTGAGAGGTAGTCTGGGACAGGAGGTACGTGACCCATGTGGGAGCAGAGAGCGGAGCGAGATTCCCTACCCGGATGGACCTTTGGCCCGGGACCCGGTCTAGAGAAGACCACAGGAGACCACGGAAGGAATACCTCACCTGGATACCGGGACAGCGCGTGAGACACGGCCACAGCATCCCCAGTGGCTCACGGAGCCCAGACTCTTTAGTTTGTTATAGTTTGCATTGACGGGTGATTCCCCTTTTTTCCGTTGTTTGGACTTAATAAACGTGCCTTGTTGGCAGTTTGAGAATCCGAGACTCTTGTTCCTTGAGCCGGGTCACCACATATGGTGGAGAAGGCAGACAATCCGACCACGCAACAGTTTTTCCTGCTATTATTTTCGGGACCACCCGCCCCGAATGCAGAACCCAGACGGGGCCGCAGCTGCGGCCGCCCTCCTGCGAGACGCCGTCGAGGAAAGGGCCCTCCTCCGGCAGGCCGTCATACGGCTGGAAATGCGCTCCCCGGACGTCTCTCCGATCTCAGCGCCCACCAGCCGGCTAACCAAGTTAGGACCAGAGGACGATGTCGAGGCCTACTTGGAGGTCTTCGAGAGGACGGCTCGGAGAGAAAGATGGCCGGAGGACCAGTGGGCACACATCGTGGCCCCCTTCCTCACGGGACCCGCACAGCAGGCGAGCCAGGACCTGACCCCAGAACAGGCGAGTGAGTACCAGACCCTCAAGCAGGCGGTACTGGCGTACTATGGACATAGCCTGGCGGCCAGGGCCCAACGGTTCCACGACTGGCGCTTCGACCCCAAGGGCGCCGTGAGGTCCCAGATCGCCCAGCACGCGCGGCTCATCAGGAGATGGCTCGCGGGAGAGGATGGTCCCAACGCTCTCGACCGGGTGTTACTGGACAACACCATCCGCCAGCTACCGCCGGAAGCCCAGAGAACCATCGCCACCAACCATCCGACCACGGTGGACGAGCTGACCCGCCAGCTCGAGAACTGGCAGGTGGCCCGACAGCTAAACAGCGCCACCCGGCCACAGCCCCGCCCGATCGACACCCGTAGGGACCGGCGAGGACCGTGTCTACTCACCACCTGTTGGGCGCATCAGGAGGCCGGAGCCCCGAACCTCCCGGCTCGGGTGGGCGATAAGGACACTCAGGCCCTCATCGACACGGGGAGTGTCGTCACCCTCATCCGGCCCGACCTAGCCGGCGGAAGGACGGGGGAACCGATGGAGGTCACCTGTGTTCATGGGGACACCCGCACCTATGACACGTGCCATGTGGTCGTGCGGACCCCCCGAGGGGCCTTCACCGTAAGGGCCGGGGTCGTACCCAATCTCCCGGTGCCCCTATTGATCGGGAGAGACTGCCCCATCTTCCACCGGCTCTGGAACGCGGAGCCAGGACCCCGACCGCCCCGACCGCAGCCGAGGCGACACCGACAACCAGTTCGTCACGCCTACGGAGCCCGGGCACCACACTCCTCCCCAGCTGAGACATCTGGAGAGGGAGACGGCACCGGAAGAGACGGCCCAACACCACCAGGCACACCAGCCCGCCCACCCGGCGAGACTCATCGCCTGGACCCGCCGGGGACCCCCGACACCCTGACAGCGTCGGAGCGACCTGCCGGGTTAGGAGAGACGGAGAGTTCCCCCCTCACGGAGCTCTCGGACTTCCCCCCAACCGGGAGGGGGTCGGACCGTCCCGGACATTTCGCCACCGCTCAACTGCAGGATGACCCCCTGAAAAACGCCTGGAGCCACGTTGTCGCCCATGACGGGTGCGCCAGGGACTCGGTGAGTACCCTACCGTACCCGCACTTCTGCACCAGGTCAGGCCTACTGTATAGGGTAACCGAGCTAATGTTGCTTTTTAGTCGGGTGGGGATAGCACGGGAGATTTTAACAGACCAAGGGTCATGTTTTATGTCGCGTGTGCTAAAAGCGCTTCTCAGTCTCCTGCAGGTGAAGCAGCTGAGGACTTCAGTGTACCACCCCCAGACGGACGGGCTGGTGGAAAGGTTCAACAAAACCTTAAAGCACATGCTGAAGAAGACCATGGAGAGAGACGGAAAGAACTGGGACCAGCTCCTCCCTCACGTCCTCTTCGCGCTGAGAGAGGTACCCCAGGCCTCGACAGGGTTTTCCCCCTTTGAACTACTGTACGGACGGCGGCCAAGGGGACTACTAGATCTGGCTAAAGAAGCCTGGGAGAGCCAACCCTCCCCCCATCGTACCCTAGTGGACCATGTCGAGCAGGTACGGGAGAGAATGGCGCAGGTCTGGCCCATAGTACGGGAGCATCTGCACCAGGCACAGCAGGCCCAGGCGCGGACCTACAACCGCGGGGCCCAGCTGCGTCTCTTCCAGCCGGGGGAGTGGGTCCTGGTTCTCATCCCTACTGCCGAATGCAAGTTCCTGGCCAAGTGGCAGGGACCGTATGAGGTGATCGACCGCGTGGGGGAGGTGAACTACCGGGTGCGGCAGCCGGGGAGGCGCAAGCCCACCCAGCTGTATCATGTCAACCTCTTGAAGCAGTGGAAGGCCGGGACAACCCCACCGGTGCCGGTCCCCGTGGCCCTCGTCGCCCGGCAAGGCGTACCGGAGGTCCCGATGGGCGAGGACCTCAGCCCCAGCCAGAAACAAGACCTCAATGACGTGGTGTTGCAACACCAGGACGTGTTCTCCGAGCTTCCCGGGAGAACAACGGTCGCTCAACACGACATCCGGACAGAGGCAGGCGTCACGGTACGCGTACCCCCCTACCGGGTCCCAGAGGCCCGTCGGGTCGCCATACGGGAGGAGGTCAAGAAAATGCTCCAGCTCCGGGTGATCGAGGAGTCACACAGCGCCTGGTCCAGCCCAATCGTCCTGGTCCCGAAGCCAGATGGATCATTTCGATTCTGCAATGACTTTAGGAGGCTGAACGAGGTCTCGGAGTTCGACGCGTACCCAATGCCCCGGGTTGACGAACTCATCGAGCGGCTCGGGCCCGCTCGGTACCTCACCACCCTCGACCTTACCAAGGGATATTGGCAGGTCCCCCTCAGCAAGACCGCCCGGGAGAAAACGGCGTTCGCGACCCCCGGAGGACTATACCAGTACACGGTGCTCCCCTTCGGGGTGCATGGAGCTCCGGCAACGTTCCAGCGCATGATGGACCGTCTCCTGCGGTCACACCAGGCCTACGCCGCCGCGTACATTGATGACATCATCATCCATAGCGCCAGCTGGGACATCCACCTGAGACACCTAAGAGCGGTCCTGGGGGAGCTGAGGAGGGCGGGTCTCACCGCCAACCCCGCCAAGTGCCGTCTGGGCTTGGAGGAGGCCTCATACCTGGGCTACAGAGTCGGTCGCGGGAACGTCCGACCGCAGGAGGCCAAGGTGAAGGCCATCCTGGATTGGCCCCGCCCCACCTCCAAGAAGCAAGTCAAGTCCTTCCTCGGTCTGGTAGGGTACTATCAAAGGTTCATTCCCAGTTTCGCCACCCTGGCAAGCCCCCTACATGACCTGACCCGGAAGGCCCTGCCGGACCGCGTTACCTGGTCGGAGGCAGCAGAGGGAGCATTCAGTCTCCTTAAACGGGCCCTATGCTCCGAGCCAATACTATTAACGCCTGATTTTACTCTGCCCCTTATAGTCCACTCCGACGCCTCAGAGGTGGGCCTCGGAGCGGTCCTCTCGCAGGTCCGTGACGCGGAGGAGCACCCAGTGACATACATTAGCAGGAAACTCCTCCCGAATGAAAGTAACTACTCCACCGTGGAGAAGGAGGCCCTGGCCATCAAGTGGGCCATAGACAAGCTGCGGTACTACCTTCTGGGCCGGGAGTTCACACTGGTGACGGACCATGCCCCGCTCAAGTGGATGGCCACCGCCAAGGATACAAACGCCAGGGTGACAAGGTGGTTCCTGGCCCTACAGGACTACCGCTTCAAAGTGGACCACCGACCAGGGCGGGAGCACGCCAATGCTGATGCCCTGTCCCGTCGGGACGCATGCCTCTGGGCAGTCAGAGGTGCCCCGGGGCTACATCTAAGGGGGGAGGAGTGTGGCAACCCGGCCCCGACACGGCAGGCCTGGAAGCCCAGAGGGCAGGTAATACGTGCTGTCTACCACCCTTTTCCCCCAGAGGGCGCCAAGGGTCGCTTTGAGAAGGTCCCACTCAACGCCAACAGGAGACACCTGTGTACCAGGCCAATCAGACCCAGGTGAGGGCTATAAAAGAGAAGCTGAGAGGTAGTCTGGGACAGGAGGTACGTGACCCATGTGGGAGCAGAGAGCGGAGCGAGATTCCCTACCCGGATGGACCTTTGGCCCGGGACCCGGTCTAGAGAAGACCACAGGAGACCACGGAAGGAATACCTCACCTGGATACCGGGACAGCGCGTGAGACACGGCCACAGCATCCCCAGTGGCTCACGGAGCCCAGACTCTTTAGTTTGTTATAGTTTGCATTGACGGGTGATTCCCCTTTTTTCCGTTGTTTGGACTTAATAAACGTGCCTTGTTGGCAGTTTGAGAATCCGAGACTCTTGTTCCTTGAGCCGGGTCACCACAGTGTGAGTACCAAATGTGTTCGGCTGCCAGATCGGCTCTGGTCATAGATATATTAACTAGATGCCTCGTCCGCGGTGCTGGCCAATGGAGTCGAACGTCACCACTGGCGGCCATCTTACCACAGTAAGCTGCTCACCAATAACATTGTGTTGGTAGTGATTCATGTACTTTTTCAATAACCATAACTTGCTCAATTTTCAACCGATTTTCAAACGGTTTAAACGTCAGAGATGTAGATATGACAGTACATACTTATGAATAATTGTTAGGTTCTAAGAAAAATAGAATAATGTTCTAAAATAGGTACAAGATTTCCCTTTACAAATATACATCAAGAAAGGCTGCATGTTGAAAACCCCACCCTGTACAGAGATGTATTTATGTCATTATATATAAACATGTGTTTTCATATGAAATGAACATTAAACAGAACAGATAGGTGCAATAAATACACACATGCACATTGGTATTCATTTTATTTATGTTAAATCAATATATGGTCTACTAAAACTCTGAAAAAGCAAAAGTTTGTAAGAAACCAAACCGTTTGTAAATCCGTCAAGATTTCAGCGAGATAAGAGTATTAGCGTTTGTGCAGATCACTGATTTACGTCCGCTACAACAGATTCCCCCAGAAAGCTTTACTGTGGTAAGATGGCGGCCTATGGTGACGTTCTAGATGCCGCCGTAGGGAATCTAGTTAATTTATATATCGATGGGCTCTGGGGTCCTAGATGCGCATTAATGACGCACTTCCTGTAAACGATGTCATTAAATGCGCATGCACGTCACTCAGTAGCCGGTGTGTCAGCGATGTGTAAATGTATTCATTGCTAAGAAGTAAGTAGTTGTTTAGCTGTTGATAAACAGCTTTTTCAATGATTTTGCTTAAAATGGTAAGTTAGATATGGCTTGATGACTGTTGTTTTCAGAGCCTGTGGGAATCACCTGTGCGATATCGCCACAGCAGATGAATAAAAATAAATATATACAAATATGTCAGTGTGTGTGCCCGTGTGTGTATCCAAACATATACACTGCAATTCACATCCACACATACAGCTCAATGTAAATCGATGAAAACATCATGTTTTGATCCCACGGCCAATTGAGGATAGATTCTTAAAATTGGTAACACATATATATACACGTATATACATTCTTAATATAGGCCTACCGTGAATTTTTTAATATTTTACAGATGTTTGTTAAATTATAGAGCAAAGATACCCCTAGTGGAAACGAGGAAAATGTTAAATTTTTTATTGTTATTAGTTGTATAGGCAAGGATACAATTCATTGAACATCTGGAAAATCATAAAAAAAAAAATCAATTTTCAAGGAATAGGATGAATATCTAATACGAACACATTCATGAATTAATCCTCAATTCACCATTGGATCTAAAAATGCCGTTTTTTAAGGATTTACATTTAAGCTGGTCCTCAGTTGTAGTAATGTATTGTCTTATTTATTCTGTTTTGTATGAGCAAATATAATTTCATCAAGATTTTATTTGCTCATACTGTCCAAGTTTTTCATTTTCAGTTAATAGAAACTAGAAAATACTGTCTTAATATCTAACTCTAACAATCCTTACTTTAACATATGGGAAAATAAAAATATGCATTCATCAGTGCTTTTAGACGTGTTTCCAAGACGTGTGAGAGAACGGGCTCCGTTCAATGAAATCAAAGAGCACCGTTTATAAACAACACTTCCGGGTTTTGTCCGTTGGCTTGTTTCAATGTCAAGTGTCGATACGTCATCTGTAAGCGCAGGACCCCGAGCCGATCTGGCAGCCGACCGAGCCGAACACATCTGGTACTCACACCGGAACTGTACAATAAAAAGAAGAACCCTCGCGCCAGTCTCAAACACAACAACAACAATTTCGTCTTCGATTCAATCCGTGTATGGTTCGTTCTTTGAATATTCCGATTTAAAAGAAAATCAGAAAAAACAATTAAGTCGTTTTTGTTTTTTCTGATTTGGTTTTGAAACCGAAAAAGGGCAAAAGGAATAAACAAATAAACGGTATTTTTCTGTTTTTTAAATCAAAACGGGAAAACAGAATAATCCAGTTGCTTGTTTTGTTTGTGTGATATTTAGATGCAATGAATGCCGGGAAAAAGGCGGATAAAAAAAAAATACATATAAAGACGTTTCAAACGTTCCATCGAGTCTCTCGCATTCTACAATGGCCAGCTTTATTGTTTTCCGTGGGAGCCGGCAACTTAGTCTGCGAGTGGACGATCTGAAACTAAATCGGAAACTAGATTTCTCCTTCGAAGGTTGTGCTCCACACAGAACCTCCTCACCGTCATAACGGAGCACCAGATTGCTTTAGAGCGGTACTGATCGCGTCGTGTGTCTTTCCAGTGTCGAATAGTTCACGAATAAAATCACCATAAGGTTCAAGTGCGGCCATAACTAAGGCTAAATATAATTAGACAGTCTATTGCTGGTTTAGGTGGTTGGCTCTTTTTTCTTCGCTGCGTTCTGCCTTCTGGTGGAGCCTATAACTACAAATGTATCTATTTTTGTTTTTGTGGTTCGGGTTTAAAAAACCAACACACAAACTAACTAACTAATAAAATGCAGTTTATTTATTTATTCCTTTTGCCCTTTTTCCTATTCAAAACCAAATCAGAAAAAACAAAAAACGACTCTGTTAATTGTTTTTTCTGATTTTGTTTTAAATCGGAATATTCAAAGAACGAACCATACACGGATTCACGTCAATCCGTGTATGGTTCGTTCTTTGAATATTCCGATTTAAAACAAAATCAGAAAAAACAAATAACAGAGTCGTTCTTTTCTACACCAGAAGGCAGACTGCAATAGACAGTCCAATTATATTTAGCCTTAGTTATGGCCGCACTTGAACCATATGGGGATTTTATTCGGGAACTATTTGACAATGGAAAGACACACGACGAGATCAGTACCGCTCTAAAGCAATCTGGTGCACCAAAGTGCTCCGTTATGACGGTGAGGAGGTTCTGTGTGGAGCACAACCTTCGAAGAAGAAATCTAGTTTCTTTCTTCTTCTATGTAGCCTATTGTACAATCTGTAGGCTACATGTCATTTAGATGTATTTTAATGTTTTATGACCAGCTAGGTTTCTTAGTAAACAGCCACCTGGAGTATCATGGCGATCTTCTCCACGGTCATATCGTCCACTCGCAGACTAAGTCGCCGGCTCCCACGGAAAAACAATAAATCTGGCCATTGTAGAATGCGTGACTCAATGGAACGTTTGAAACGTCTTTATATGTATTTTTTTAAAACCACGTGCCCTTTTCCCGGCATTCATTGTGGTTTTATCTAAATATCACACAAACAAAACAAAGCGAAGCGAATAATAGTCATTTGCATAAAGTTAAAAAGTTTTCAACTTCTTTTTGACGCTCTGGTCGCTCAACTTTGGCCGCTGGTAGCGTTGGTCGCTTTGGTCGCTTTGGTCGCTCTTGCCCATAGAAAGTGAATGACTTCCGGCGATTTGGTCGCTCAATTCGCTTCTGGTGTGGACGTACAGTTATTCGCTTCAGCGGCCAAACACTGACAGCCAATCGGAATGTAGACGCTCTTCGCTTGCGTGGATCCCAGGGAACATCGGCAGGCACTTTGGTTCCTACCTACCTTTATTCACTCACTGAACAAAATGTCGGCTGAAGTATTAATCGCGGCTGTAACTGGGCACCCGGTGTTGTACGAACCCACCCTTTTTCAGTTCAGAGATCGAAACGCCATAGTGGTTTGGATATCAAGTGATGATAAGCGGGAGTATTTATAGGCTACATCTAGAACGTTCGTATTTAAGCGGGAATCATTTTAATTTGCTCTACATGCCACCAATCTAACCAACCAATCGCGTGTAGCATGCTTTAAACAAAACCAAAAAAAAAATTGAAATCGTCACATAAACAAACTAATCGACAAGACGAGGGATAAATGACAAGGGATATATCTCTTGTCTTTTATCCCTCTATTCCCCACTATTCACGGAGCCTGAGGTGAATTGTTAATTGTTAATTAAATAGTCTAGATAGATAGATAGCCTAGTAAAGTCTTTATTAATACCAAACGACACAAATCGTCGGGAATCCATTTAGGTGGTTCGGCCCACACAGGACAGTAGCCTACAAGACCACACAGAACAAGTCTGACTGGACACACACACAATACATCACATTAAAACTAGACACGCGTTGATAGATAGATAGACAGAAAGGCCTAGATATATAGATATGTTCCATTATTTGCCTTGCGGAGCCAACCAGTCCTGTGCACGTATGCAAATTAGCCATGTGCGACAATGACTATTTGTTTTGAATGCGACGAATGAGTGCAGATCATGATTTGCAGATCCAGATCAGTGAAACATATTTCAACTACTACAGCACGCAGGGTTTTTTGTTCTCGGTTGTAATTAGCCTACATTTTAGGATTTTTTTTATATTGGGGGAATCCCTGTCCTACTTGTTGTCGAAGCACTTTATCGAACAAGCAAAACCGTCTCGGCAATATGGCCAAGGTGTATGGGAGAGTTCACTATTTGATATGGCTGTCTGTAGGGCCTACTAAACGCATACGGCTCCTTTAAATGCATCTGCATAATTGAATTGTACGTCATGAGCGACTTGAGCGACCAAAGCGAACAGAAAAATTTGCAGCGAAACTTTGTGAGCGACCTGGTGTGGACATACAGTTTAACAAAGAGACTACAGTGAGCCCAACTCTTGACCCAAAACTCAACATTGTTGGTTGGACTAAATTGCATTGCACAGTTGACATGAATACTTAATGTTTTATATTCATTTTACTTTAATTTTAAGTTTTCGTTTTTACAGTGTAGTATGGATATTGGAACAAAGGTGTACTCCCGGTGGAAGCCACCAAAAACCATGCTCGCCTCTCCAATAGTAATTAGGGGTGAGGGGGGGCTATCAGACCGTCAATCAAACCACCGCGGCAGTGGAGGTTGGATTCATGATGTATTAGTTGAGCTGCCGTTGGCTCAACATGTTGGCTGTTTTCCGGTTGATGTTTTTTAAGTTCTTAAGTTGAAGTTCTACATAAATGTAAGATAATTTTATGCATGACTATTTTGAGGGTGTTTTTAACCTTAGCTCAAACATTTTCTGTGGCTGTGTGTGTCCCTGCACACGGAGCGCGTGCGGGTGTGTTTGTGTGTAACGTAAAAGTTATTAGGTAAATTAGGTCGCAATCAGGTGTTTATTTTGCTCACATTACCGTGAATACTACAGGTATTAACAGAGGACTATAGAGAGTGCTGCCAATATTAACATAGTACTATAGGCAATAACCGAGTATTAAAGGTATTAGAGAGAGTACTACAGAGAGTACTTCAGTGCTACAGGTATAGTACCCACTCCAGGTTTCAACATAGAGGATTGAGATGTTTACCTTGCAGGAGACAACAGAGCAGGAATAGTTTCCAGGATCCAGTCATGTTCTCCTCCAAAACTTCATCAGGAGAAATACAAAAATCTCTTAATTTCATCATTAAAACTATAGAGGACATTAGCCTCTGTACCACACTGAATATCGTACTACACTTAAGGTATTCAGTACTGCACTAATTATAGTGAGATACTGTAAACTGCTATAGAAATGTCTATTTCAAAATACCAGTAAATCTATCACTACCATGACTAATTCAGCTAATTTTCAAGCACATAATACCGATATTCAAAGAAGAACAATGATCATAAACCTGCTCATTTAATTTAATTGGACATGTTCAACCCTTGAGAGGTTTAGATACAGATATAAATAGGAAAACAAAAGATAAAACATGGTGTTTGTCTGCCGAAGGTCAAACTAAAACCGGTATTGCTTGAATAAAACTTAAACTAATATATATATCAATACATGTAGGGAGGAACTATGTTCCTTTGTTCTAGCAACCAGATATAAAGGTGACTTACGTGATAGAGGTGAAGGACTTGATTTGAAGTTCCTGAAGAGCACCAACTTTATTTAATATGTTTGCCCGCACCTGGATGAGGTGAGGGAATGAGGAACTTGATAACATTTGCATGAGCACAGATAAACCTTTATGTCAAAAGGGATGAGCCAACATACAGAAAGAAGATAAAGTTAGAGAATAAAGTTAAACAAAACCATGATCACCAAATATTAACACTGCACTGTATAGCTGTTAATTAGTAAATACTTTTACTCTGTTAACACTGGTCTGTTAATACTGTTAATAATATTAACACTGCTAATGCAGCAAATATTTTTCTCTATTAATACTATTGATACTGGTCTCTTTTAATACTTTTACTAATGTAAAGATTGTAAAAGCTGTTCATACTGTTCACTGGTAATACTGTGGATACTATTCATTTTGTTATCAAAATGTTGATGCGAGCTGTTTATGCGGTTCTCTGTTGATACTGTCCTGTTAATATTGTTGATACTGTTCTCTATAAACAGTCACTGTTGATACTGTCCTCTGTTAATACTGTTGATACTGTTCTCTGTTAATACTGTTGATACTGTTCTCTATAAACAGTCACTGTTGATACTGTTCTCTGTTAATACTGTTGATACTGTTCTCCGTTAGTACTCTTCGTGTTCTTTGTTGAGCCTGTTAATACTGATGATACTGTTCTCTGTTAAACCTCACTTTCTGAGGTTTTCTAACATTAAAATGAGTTCCCCTAGCCTACGTATGCTCCCCCAGTAGCTAGACATTTCGTTTGGTGTAAAACGAGCACTAGGCATTCTGCTCCGCCTTTGAAAAAATGAAGCTCAGACGTGCCGTGTTGGAATTTTCCCCGCATGTCGTCCTCAGCGGGGAGATGCCACCGAACCCCCCGGGAACAGTGCATACTTCCGCAATCCACCAGTCCTCAGCGGCCAAGCCTGGTATTGCAGCTGTTTAAGCGGGCTGTGGACGGGTCCCTCGATTCAAAGGACCCAGAAGTAGATATCTCCGTTCACTCCAATACAAGTGGGGAACAGGAATGTGTCTCCGCAAAAAAATGTCTGGATGTCAATCAAAGGCTCATAATTCATGCCATGTCCTAAAAAAAATTATGTTTTTTCTTTTCAAAACACCACCTCAAGCGTTTTATTAGCCGTTCTCTCTAATTATTTGTTGCTGGAGAAGGAGGGGTGTGCAGCTGAATGGAATCGTAGTGAAACAAATGTTGTTTCGACCTGGCATCCGAGAGGGCCTACTTCAGTGCTCCGTTAACGTGTCCGATTTTTAGACTGGTTCCAAGAGAGTCTGGCTGCAGACATCCACCCAAACGCTCCAGACATCCACCCACAGAACTTCAGCTGCAGACATCCACTCACAGAAACATCCATCAGCACACCGGAAATCTGAAAATAAAAAATAAAAATCTGAAAATACATAAATGAACGGGCGAAATCGGAAAATAAAATAAAACTCGGGCGTTACGTAATGTGTTTACATAAATGAACGTATTAAATTACGGTATCAAATCGGATAAACGCTTCCGGTTTTGGACATAAGACTTGACACTCGCTGTTGACTTTAAGCTGGAGCTTATGGCTCTTATCTTTCTGTAAATACACACACCTTATTCAGAATTCTTAATTCTGAATTCCTTCTGTCATAGGCCTACTGCCAATGTTGTTATCAATAAAAAAACATTTGCACAATGCAAGCCGATGCACTTCTCCATGTTGATAAGAGCATTAAAATGAGAACAATTAATGGGACAAAGAAATCAAGGGATATTTAGCATAGAAAAAAGATTTGCGATTAATGGCGATTACTCGCGATTAATCGTGAGTTAGCTATGACATTAATGCAATTGATCGCGATTAAATATTTTAATCGCTTGACAGCACTAATTTGTACATAAGTTATTGATTTTTCGTAAATAGTTAGTTGGAAGGAATCTGTTTCTTAAGCAGTGTGACACTTGGAGCTTGCATGACGGAGCACAAGTTGGCACAAAGAACTCAAAACTGCAAAAAGACATTGTTCAATTGTAGACTTGGAGCTTGCATAACGGAGCACAAGGCATAGTTTAATAGTGCATTTCTTTTTGAACAGCACATCTGATCAGTGACCTCTGTCATTTTTGTACATTTAAATGTATGCCCATCACTAACTGAGTTTAGCTTTATCTATTATTTCTTTTAATTTCTTCCCTTCTTTTCTTAATGTTATGTGTATTTTGTTTTTAAGATAAAACAAGAGAAACTCAATCATATCTTATGGTCTCGTATTTATGTACATTTTCATGTATTTAGGTTTTTTACATGTTGTGACTATCTTGAGTTTGTGATGTGAGTCTATGGTCTAGTATTTATATGCATGTTTCATGTATTTATGTGTTTTTTTCATGTTTGTGATGTGAGTCTTTGTTCTATGTTCCCACTCTTGGCCTGCACCTTGATGCGGTGAGTGGGCTTTAAACTAAGATTAGTTTTATTTCTTTGTTTGTTATTGATTGTCCGTCACAGTCTATCTTATTGATGATACAAAGCCTTAACTAAACCCCTTCTCTTCTGTTTGCAGAAACTGGAAACTTCAGAGTATATTTTATCTTAAGTTATAAAATCTTTGTTTCCTCATCAGATCCCAGTCCATCATGCTCCTGTACTTGTCTGCCGTGCCACCATCATGCCTCATGCATCACCTCTCAGCACCCTGCCCAGCTGCATCTTATTCCTTTACTCCAGCTCTTTCCAGCTCTTTCACATAAGTGACAAACACGCTCCACCCAAGTGTTTTTAATCTTTTATTAATTATACATATAAGGTGTGCTTAAGTGGCCGGAACCATCAATAAAATGCTTTTTATTAATATAACATTATGGCTCCATTAAAAGCAAAGTACACCTGCCATTTACAGTTATCATTTATACTATCCTAGACATCTTTAATCTTATTTACATAGGCCTACAGTAGGCCTGATTTCCTCTGAATGTTTAAATAAACAAATTCCCTGTCCATGTCAGATCCCTGTCGATCATACTCCTGTTGTTGTCTTCCTGCACACCTGACTGCCTCCTCCATCGATTGCGGCCACAGCCCTCTCCCTGTACAATATTTAATGTTAAGTACATTTCAGGATCAAGTTTGAGATTCAGATTCAGTATTACTTGTTTTTGAAACCTGACGTGGGGCTGGCACCATCATATCTGTCTTATTTATTGCACCCACACATAATAGGTCCATGATACCATGCGGGGTCATTTCAGACGCCTTTGCCTCCTAACACCTTGTGATTTCCCTGGGTACACCAGCTGATGGGTCTGTGTATATATTGGGCATTTGATTTTCGTTTCAGAAACAGAAATATATTAAAAAACGAGTTGTAATTATGATTTCTGTTTTAACATTCAAAAAGGTATATACAAGGTGCTTTTCTTATAAAGTCAAAAAGGGGCAAACTAATCTAAAATCATAATTGTTAAATCATTGGGGGATTAGTAACCTGTGCTTAGTAACCTGTAAACACGTAGTTTGACAACTACGTGTATCAAACATGAAGCAAAGTGCTATGCCTATCTTAAATAATTGATAAATGTTATATTTCATGTCTAGGAAAAATATAATCATTTAGAATGAATAGAGGTAACTCAGAACAAGAGCACACTTTATTGGCAAACACATTCAAACAAAGTCACACTGTAGTTAAAGGACAATTCCGGTATTTTGAACATTGAGCCCCCTTTCTGGTTTGTTTAGGATGAAATAGAGTGGGTGACACCGAAATTTGAACTATTAGTCCTTTCTCGGGTATTTGGCTCATTTTGAATCGCTCCTGCCTGCTTCACAATGGTTGTCTGTGTGCATACACCAACCTGTCAACCCAGCAACCCTAAACGTTCGTGAAGTTTTAAAAAAATTATCGGCGCAATATATGGTCTCCATCCGTGTTAGTTGCTAATTGGAACAATTTTTTCAGATACCTCACAACCGCATATAAACTTCCGCTCGCTGCGTTACGATGGTTACATTGAGGTTGGCCATACCAGCTGTGACGACAAGGTCCCACTCCGTGCAGCACCTACTTTCGTGCTCCGTCGGCATCTGCCTGCACTTCCCACAGGCACACCACCAATTTACCGTGATCCTGGGGACCGCTTCAGCCGGAGCTTCAGGCGCCTCCGTAGCCCTAGCCTCCATCTCACGTAGCTCCTCTTGGGTGAATTCTGGTTCAAAACGATATCCTCAGCCGTCAAAATCAAAATCGAGTGCGTCCTCCAGAAGCCACCTTTCATATTCCATCTTCAGTAATTTTCCCTAATCCGAGGTGCTCAAGTCACGGTACATGACTTCTAACCAACGTAAACAGCCCACCTTTCCGGTTCGGCGGAGTAATGTCAGCGAGCAGTAATGAGTCTTCCAACTGAAATCAACTGGCGATAAATGTGCAATAAAACACGACAGAAACCATATATTGCGCCGATAATTTTTTTTAAAACTTCACGAATGCCACTAAGGCAAGGCAAGGCAACTTTATTTATATAGCACTTTTCATACACAAGGCAGACTCAAAGTGCTTCACATATAAACATTGTTGTACAATAAAATAAAATAATAGATAAGTAAAAGAAAACATATGCAAAGAAATGAGTAAAATAGAAAGTTAAAAAAGGCTTTTTAGTAAGTAAAATTGAAAGTGCAATGTATTTAAGAAAGTGAGAAAATTAAATTGAAAGTTATTTAAGATCAGATCAACAGACTCTCTGGAACCCAAGTCGGGACTACAACCCGACCTAAAGGACAATCTATTACAATATTCTAGGCATTACTCAGCAAATGTCATGTATTTTTCTGGTAAAAATAGAAAATAAAGGGAAAGTTAAAAAGGCATTTTAGTAAAATAAAGGTAAAGTATTTAAGATTTAGCAGAAAGCTAAAGCAAACATAAAAGTCTTCAATCTTGTTTTGAAGGTGCTCAGAGTTGGGGCAAGTCTTAAATCCTCAAGGAGTTTATTCCAGCTATTTGATGCATAGTAACTAAATCCTGCTTTCCCATGTTTCGTATTTACTCTGGGGATAATTAACAGATTGGTCTCAGAAGATCTTAGTGTTCTAGAAGGCTTATGTAGTGGAAGCATATCAGTTAAATATTTTGGGCCTAAACCATGTAGGGATTTATAGGTTAGCAACATGATTTTAAAATCAATTCTCTGACCTACAGGAAGCCAATGTAACGATTTAAGAATTGGTGTAATATGTTCAAATTTTTTGGTCTTTGTTAAAACTCTAGCAGCAGCATTCTGAACAAGCTGAAGCTTCCTTAGAGTTTGTTTTGGGAGACCTGTAAGGAGACCATTGCAGTAATCAAGCTTACTAGTGATAAAGGCATGTACAAATGTCTAACCACTCGGTTACTTGCAAATTTTTGAAAACGAACGTTTAGGGTTGCTGGGTTGACAGGTTGGTGTATCCACACAGACAACCATTGTGAAGCAGGCATTGTGAATGAGCCAAATACCCGAGAAAGGACTAATAGTTCAAATTTCGGTGTCACCCACTCTATTTCATCCTAAACAAACCAGAAAGGGGGCTCAATGTTCAAAATACCGGAATTGTCCTTTAAATATTGCGTGAGAAATGCAAAGCGAATTATATACAATTATCTATTAACGAACGAAACGAATAATACTAAAAACAATACAATTCAAAATTATTTAAATTATTATTAGGCTAATCCAACACTCCAACCAATAATAAGGAACTAAGTTAAAAACTATTTACATGCCCTGGATAAACTAAAGTACAAGAGCTAAAAACATTTAAATGTCAAGGTTTCTGGCCAGAAACGCCAACATGTTCACTTTTTCTGGATTTAACAAACTGCGGAGTGGGGTAGCAACACTACCGGCAGTGCTGAACACACGTTCAGATGGAGCGCTGGTAGCACAAAAACATTAATATTTACGTGCAAGCCGTCCCTTGTTATTTTTCCACCCAGTTAGAGGGTTTTCTTCACCATCAACAGCCATTTCCTGCAGGTTCAGTGTAATCTCTGCTGTGGCTTTCTGATTTGGTGTGAGAGTGGCGGTTGTAGCTGGTCTTTTCCCAAGAAGGCTGCCAAGCAAGCTTTTCTTCTTCTTGGGCGCGGGGCCAGCACCAGATTCCTCTTCCTCTTTCACTTTTCGTACTCAACGGCAGCCATCTTAGCTACGTAGCGGAAGAGGGCGGAGCCAGGCTGAGCCAAAGTCGGTGCATTTTCCACATAGCCTGCATTAATAGTCATTTTGTAGTTTTTATAGCTTTGTATAGCTGCTAGGCGTAAAGAGTTCACCGATCAAAGCGGGATGTTTATTGCGGGGGAGGAGCCGCGGCGGCAGTCGTGATCGTAATTTCCGGTTAGTGCACGGAGTATTCGATTTGGAAAAACACTGACATCTGAAAATTGGCGCACTTATTGAGTGTAGATAGTGTAGTTTGTTTAAGTGTAGTCATGGAAGTATGGATATCGGAACACGTGTCGGACTTCAGCTTGATGCTTCTGCTGCCGCCGCCATCTTCGCTACCAGTTCTGTTTTTAAATTACTAAGCTCAGGTGGCTTCATGTGGTCCCCTCTGTTTCGTGGGTCAAGCAGTTTTGCTTTGCGCGTCATCTTCTGGGAGGCATCATTGTCATATTTCCCTTCAATCTTCTCCAGGATGACGCGCTTCAAGTCAGCTGTGAGTTGCGTATCCACCTCTGACGCCTCCAGCTCCTCAATGACAAACTTCCTTTACCTTTTTAAATAACATAATAACATTAGTATTCGAAATATTTTTTATAATAATGAAATTAAAACTAAACTAAAAAATAATAAAATATGTAACAACCCCCCCCCCCCCCCCCCCCCCCCGACCCCGCCGATGCCATCGGCCATCACAATGTTTTGCCCTCAAGAGCGTCAATCGGCCATTTCCTTGACATCGCCCAACCCTATCATGAAGTCAACTTCCATTTGATGATTTTGACATGATCTACTGGATGTATATTAAATGTTACCACTAAGGCCCGACCGATATTGATTTTTGAGTGCCTATGCCGATTATTTTCAGAGAAAAATTACGATTACGATTTAATCGGCCGATTAAAAACAAAACAAAAAAAAGCATATAAAACATAGTTTTTGATACCTTGAATATACTTTAAACACTTTTGACGAATATGTGAATTGTATGCAGAACCTTTGAGTGTTTTAGAATACATTTACAGTCAAAAATTAGTGCAATGTAAAATGTAAAATATTAACTAACTCCCAATGTGCTGCGCTCGTGAGCATTGACTAACACGTGCGTGCTGAGCAGTATGGTCTCACCGTTTCTCACCGATTCTACAGTATAACAAATTAACATGGCCTGGGACCTAAAGAAAAACAGGCACAACATGCTCAAACAACGCGTCTTGTGTACATTGGTGAGGTAAGGGCGCAGATGCCTGAGCGAGTGTGCTTCATGTTGTACGGTAAAATTCAATCTCCTCTTTTTTACTCCAGCTAAAGTTGTTAGTTGGCAAGGCGAGTAGGAGCGCAATCTGCAGGATACTAAGCGCAATAACATTTCTAAAAAAATAAATATATAATAAAAATCGGTTGTAATCGGCATCTTTTTGGCAGATGTTGACTATTTTCGAAAAGGCTATAATCGGCCGATTAAATCGGCAGGCCGATGAATCGGCCCTAGTTACCACCTATTCCCATACATAATTACGTGTACCCTGGGTTTATTTAAAATTATGTATAGATAACGTGTCTGTTTGATGGAAAACCATGTTAACAGGCTAGAAGTTAGCCTAGCGTTATCAGCTAACTCACGTCAGCATAGCCACTAGCAGCAAGCTGTTATTGAGACAGCAAACAATTTAAAACTAAACATTAATATCCAGTTTAAATGATATTCTCTCATCTATCTCTCTCTCGCCATCATCCTCTCCCAATCTCTGACTGTAGGCATTTGCAGACATGGGGGTACAGAGCCTGAGCTGCCTCGCACACACATTGCAACTAGTGGTCATCACAGGCCTTCTCGCCCAGCGAAGCATCATCGATGCTGTCGCCAACGCATGGAAGCTTGTGGGTAATTTTAAGCATTCACCAAAGGCCTACTCCATCCTCGAAGACATTCAGGTTATCATTTTATTACGTTATCTTTTTAGTAATTGCCCTTTTCCCCTCCCTGTCATGTGTTTGGAATAATGCAGTTTAATCGTATCACATTGACGTGTGTTAAAACACAATGTTAAAACACGTGACATCGGAAATCGGTATCGGAAAACCAGTATCGGGAAATAAATATAATCGGATCGGGAGCTAAAAAATGAGATCGGGACATCTCTAATCACAATCCAATATAACACTGTCTATATTATAACACTTATAACACTCAAGAAAGACACTTCAGTGTGTGTGTGTGTGTGTGTGTGTGTGTGTGTGTGTGTGTGTGTGTGTGTGTGTGTGTGTGTGTGTGTGTGTGTGTGTGTGTGTGTGTGTGTGTGTGTGTGTGTGTGTGTGTGTGTGCGTGCGTGCGTGTGCCGGCGCAGTGTTAGTTCGTTCCGTCCCAGTTCTGTTCTGTTCGGGCTGCGCACGGTGTGGTTGTATTCTGTTTCAGTGTAAATGGTTAGGTGGGGTGCAGGGATTACGATACTACAGCAGAGACAGCACTTCAGGATGTGCGATGGCTGGCAGGGCAAAGCCCTCCCGAAACGTCCCCAGCTCTCGGGCAGCTCCAGGCAATCACGTAGGACAGCTTCCTTCCTCGCAATAATCACACGGAGGGCCTCTTTTCACCGACGTTCAGACTCCCAGGCAACCACGCAGGACAGCGTCCTCCCTCGTAACAATCAGACGGAGGGCCTCTTTGCCCCGTCGCCTCCACTGACGTCCAGACTCACTCCACTACGAAACGCTCAAAACCGCCGCACCAATCTCAGCGACCGAGTTGACGCAAAACCGTACCAGTTTGACTGGAACAACTTGGTACTAAACTTAACTTGGTACTAAACTTATCTAACAAAACAAAACGGAAAAACCAGCATGCAACCGCATTACATCGCCTTGCACACCGCCTGGCTCGTTCACTGTCTTCCCGCTCGTTCACTGTCTGTCTTCCCGCTCCCCTCTTCCCGCCCGTTTTCTCTTAAAGGCGCAGTCTATATTTGTACCCGTTACATATGGGGTCAGATTAGAACAGTCTCATTAAAGGTTGGGTATGCGATTTGCGAAACGCCAGCAGATTTTGAAAATACACAACTCAAATGGTCCTACCCCCTCTCCTTCAACGCTGACTCTGACTCCACCCATTCCAAGTACCTGGACGCGCAATCATGCACGAGCGCGAACAGAGATGCGCGAGAGCGAGCCAGGCTAGCGTAGGTTTTCGTTTAACAACATGGCACTACATTCAGCTGTAAGTTGCACCCAGTACCACGGGAAGTACTTTTGGGGGTGCTGCAACACCCCCTGTCCGAGGCCCTGTCTTATCACAGAAAACGATAATTTCTAAAAACTCCGGCCAAAGTGGAGATTTCTGAAAACGTCAGTTATGTGTTGTCGTGTCAACGGGGAGAAACGGGATTTTAGGTTCTGAAGCGTCACATTATGCACCAGGAAATGCTTAACGTCATGTGAGCGCCCGCTGTACCGTATTGGTCCGAATATAAACACAAACCCCATTGTAAGACGACCTATATTTGGAAAAAAGATTTGAAGACCAGATCTTGTTTTTATGAATAAATAAATTGTATTCATTGAAATAATATACGAAAATAAAAAGGCATAGAATAAAACACTGCATTGCCACTAAACAGTAGTGAAAATAGGCCGTACTGATGTGTACACCAAAGACTATTCCTGACACTCCTCTGCCCCGCTGTGTTCGCTCTGGCTGTGGTCGCTACGAACTGTTTCGGCCCGTGGCAAAGCGAGTCATCCTCGCTGCTGTCCAAGGCATTTTGAGACGCAGCATTTATTTAATGCTCATATGACCTAGTGCTGAAAAAAGGTTATATGAAAAAGTGTGAGGGTAGCGGTGGTGCGCTAAACTTGTTCTGTGAGCAGCTGGATGTGAACCATGGTGTGAAGGAAGTGAACACAACGATCGATTTTCAACTGTGCGCGCATGCACTGGTGTAATTGAGCTGCGCTGCTATATATCTTTTTTATCAATGTAACGAGTTGCGAGTCTAGTGCAGGCTGAGTTTTTTTTTTCCAGCACCCCCTGCTGAGAATACGTTCTCGCGGCTATGGTTGCACCAGATGTTATAAACATTAAACGGTCACATAAATCATTACTATTTTTAGAAAATGTATGTTTGTTTCATATAATTGTATTGGAAGTCCTGGTTTTCACTAGGGTTGCCGCGGTGTGGACATTTTCACAACGAGTAATACACTCGTCTCAACACCGGTATTACCGAGTATAAACGGTATAAACTTTGAAACTAGGTCAACCGCCACACAAGCATCGGTTTTTAGACCCTTCTCGTCCTTCAGTGGCCGCCAACGTTCGAAAGCAGCGCCTAGGATTATTCTTGATTTCAGTTTTTCTCTTTCAGCGTTTTTATTACCAATTACTCTCTGCAAAAGAGTTTTCCTTCTCTTTGCTGGTGGTGGTGGTGGTGGTGGGGATGGTGGCGTCTTGTCTGCCATGGTAATTGTCTTCTACTGCTAGGTCCAAATGTGGATTAACTAGTTCCAGCAGCTACCGCAGGATAACAACAAACAGGAGCTTGCTCTGGGTCACGAGCTCTGGGTCACGAGTACTGCACGAAGGGGTCGCGCGCGGGGCGCGGGGGAGGGGGAGTGCAGTACGACCGTTGATTGACGTACTTACTGTCCAATGCAACGAGGTGGCAATCCAAATGATTGGCTGGAGTTTTTCGAGCCCTGCCCGTTCCACAGATGATTGACTTGTTTAATTTTCATGTCGGTACTTCTAATTCAGTGGCTGTAAGCGGGTTATGATAAGGATTTCAAGTAATTTTGCAAAAATGGCCAAAAAAGCAAATTCCATACCCAACCTTTAATAATGAATGCACAGAGAAGGATTCACAAATGTATTTTGTGATTTATATATAAATTACTCTCTTCTCCTAAATACATTTCAATGCACACACAAATGGATATCGGTATGTATAAATGTAAAATAAATCCATAAACAAAAATAAGTTTCACAAACACATTTCTAATCCACACACACATGTGCCTTGTTTTAAATAAATGTAATGAAAATCCATAAATATGTTAATTAATATTTTTTTGCAATTTTCACCAAAAATGTATTTGGATGTTTTTACATTTATACAAACTGTTAAACTTGAATTAACAAGACGCTTTTCATTTGTGAACTTGTTTGCATTTGTGTGTGAACTGGACTGTATTTATATGTGGATTTTTGAGACTCTCCTGACGTCGCTGGATTCACAAATGCATTTCTTTCAACAAGGAACTCTCTGTAGCCAATCAGATGCCTCCCTTGTTTTCAGCCAATCACATGACTGCAGTTCCGACCTATGAGTCCAGCTTCAGAGCCTCCCGGGTCAAATGTCTATGGGAAATAACATGGGTTTTTTGAATGATCGTACATAACAATCTGTAGGTGGCGAAGAAGTAAAAGCTGCGTCACGTTTTGAGCTACACACTTTTTCCATCTAGTTTCGACTGGGTTTGGGATTGTCGGTGCCGTTAAAGTAGTAAACGGCACCGACATTGTAAAAACCCAGTCACTGCAGTCATGTGATTGGCTTAAATCCAAATATAAATACAGACCAGTTCACACACAAATGCAAACCAGTTCACAAATGAAAAGTGAATGAAATATTTTTTGAATTCATATATTTAAGGATTTACATTACATTTATTTAAAACAAGGTACATTTGTGTTTGGATCAGAAATGTGTTTGTGAAACTTATTTTTGTTTATGGATAAATTGTTCATTTATACATGCCGATATCCATTTGTGTATGCATTGATATGTATTTGTGAGAAGAGAGTAATTTATTTATAAATCACAAAATACATTTTTGAATACTTCTCTGTGCATTCTTTATGAATGACACTGTTCTGACCCCATACGTTTGGGGAAAGTTCAATGTGCGACTGGTTTCGTAGTGGCTGTATTTCTGCAACACAGTTGAATTTCTGAAACGTCTTCAAATACTGTATTAGGGGCCCACTACTATCTATATTAAAGCATCCATAAAGTAGCATGCCATGGGACCTTTAATACTGTGTTTAGACCCGGCTCTAGGCCGTAACAAACTATTGCAGAGAGGTTGATGATTGAAAGAGTAAACTTAACATAATTTAATTAAGGACAACCAATAAATTGAAGTAATGATATGTGTAGATCAGCAGCATCAGTAACACAGTAAGTGGATGATGAATATATGTTATGTAGTGGTGTAGAGTCGACAAAGCAGGGTAATGGAACAAAAAACGGGAAGTTGAGCAGCCTACAAAAGGGAAAGCGAGTCAATCATTCAAATTGGCAACTTCTGAGAACAAGTGACAAACGTGCTTCCACTTTTCCATAATGAGCCACTGGCTCCTCCCACGACCTCCAACACATGAGCAGGGGACCCGCCCCCAGTCTCCTCGAGCCACGGGGTTGGCACAACTGTTAGTACTGTTAATACTGCGCTGTTAATACTGCTCTGTTAATACTGTTAATACTGCTCTTTGAATACTGTTGATACTGCTCTGTTAATACTGTTGAGACTAATATCTGTTAACACTGTTCCTTATTGGTGTATGGGAGAGTTCACTCTTTGATATGGCTGTCTGTAGGGCCTACTAAAAGCATACGGCTCCTTTAAATGCGTCTGCATAATTGAAACTTGCAGCGAAACTCGTGTGTGTGTGTGTGTGTGTGTGTGTGTGTGTGTGTGTGTGTGTGTGTGTGTGTGTGTGTGTGTGTGTGTGTGTGTGTGTGTGTGTGTGTGTGTGTGTGTGTCTGTGTGTGACTGTTGTTTGAGACCATCCAGTTAAATTTCGTCATACTAATTAGTATTTATAATATCGGTTTTATTGTGAATATATAGTTGTACAATTACAGCAGAACAACTATTTATTGAATAATGAATAAGGTGAACAATTTTAACAATCGGGTTTTAGATTTCTGTTCACAACCAAATTAACATTTTTCTTTTGGTTGTGAACAGAAACATCTTACATTTTTAGTGCACTTACTTTTAACTGTCCCACATGATCGGTTCCCTAAATAATAAGTAATCCATCCACTTTAAATGTGGTGCAATGTCTAAATTATTTCACACCTTATCTTTAGTTTGAACTGAAATTGTCAACATATTACCTGCTTATACCTTACTAATAAATGTCTAAAGTATTAATTTCCTCTTTTTTGTTTTAAGTTCATCATTTAATTTGTTTTACACAAAAGTGCATTAGACTTGTTGAAGGGATAATGTGGTGGATTTAATCTCAATCTGACTTGTTCTAACTTCCTCTTATCACGAAATGTTGGCTGCTGCCCATGCTCTTTAGCCTTCATATTTTAAGCACACTATCTCTTCACATAAACCTGTTGCTTGAATAAATGTTTCCTATTTCTATTTTGGTTTTACATCATTGAGGTCTCAAAGTTAGACCTAAACTGTTAAGGCTTTTGCTTCACGTCATAGCATCACGTCCCGATGATGGAATATAACTTGTATGAAGTATTTTTTATTGCCATCCATTTTGAAAATGTTGTCTTTGGTTGAAAATAAGACACAAGACACAGCAAGATGGTAATATTTGGTATTATTCAATACAAATACGGTAAACAAGTAGTAAACAAAATATCAGAAATACACAGTATGACTAATGACTGGTTTGTCAATGATAATCATATTTTAAAAGTAAAAACAACTATATAATAACAATAATATTTCTTATCATATAATTTTTTTTATTATATATATAATTATTGTGGGATTTTTAACCTCTGGTTTACTGGACATCTGGTCTAGCCCCTTACTCAGTTGTTTGCTCATCCCTCTAGCATTAACTCATCCCTGTAGCCCTTAACTCATCCCTAGCCTTTACCCATCAATGTAGCCCTTAACTCATCCCTCTAGCATTAACTCATCCCTGTAGCCCTTAACTCATCCCTCTAGCCTTTACCCATCAATGTAGCCCTTAACTCATCCCTCTAGCATTAACTCATCCCTGTAGCCCTTAACTCATCCCTCTAGCCTTTACCCATCAATGTAGCCCTTAACTCATCCCTCTAGCTTTTACCCATCGATGTAGCCCTTAACTCATCCCTCTAGCCCCGATCTCCTTTATTTTATTTTTTTTATCCTTCCAGTTCACTGTTGTGTACAGGACATCACAGTCCGCCACCTGCCTGTCTGCTGCTGGGTCTGCTGCTTCCTCTGAATCCCGTTGGGTCAAGGCTGAGGAACCTGCTGCTCCAACAGGCTCCTCTCTCGGTCCGACCGTGTTCATCAGTGTATCAATGTTAGCATAGATGTCATCCCCACTTTTGAAGAACACCTGAGTGAGATATATATGTATATATCATATGTATATATATCATATGTATATACGCACGCACGCACGCACGCACGCACGCACGCACGCACGCACGCACGCACGCACGCACGCACGCACGCACGCACGCACGCACGCACGCACGCACGCACGCACGCACGCACGCACGCACGCACACACACACACACACACACACATTTTTACACATTTTACTTATTTCATGGGAGCTCAGACTTATGGGAGCTCAACTCCTACTGGCTCACATGTAACTCACACCCTGGTTTCCCGGGTTAAAAACGGTTAAGTTTAGGGTGGCCTTGGGACAGAGATAGGGTTAGGGTTACCTGGATAAACATAGGGTCGGTTTAGGGTAACCTGTTTACAGATAAGGTTAGGGTGACCTTGGTAAACATAGGGTTAGGGTAACCTGTTTACAGATAAGGTTAGGGTTACCTTGGTAAAGATAGGGTTAGGGTAACCTGTTTACAGATAAAGTTAGGTTGACCGTGGGAAAAAGATGGGGTTAGGATTATCTGGGTAAACATATGGTCGGTTTAGGATAACCTGTTTACAGATAAGGTTAGGCTTACCTTGGTAAAGATAGTGTTAGGGTCAGCCGGCTACAGATTGTTTTCAGATAGGGTATCCTGGGTATAAATAAGGGGAGGGTTACCTGGGGGTTCCCTTGGTTGGGTGGAGCTTTGTTGATTAGAGCATCACTGCCAAGTCTTGTTTGGTTGGCCATCTTACAAGCTCTGGAATGTTAACAGTTGGGAAGAAGAAGAAGAGGAAGAGGATGGAGAAGAAGAAGCTGACCATTTTGATTGACATTGTGATTAGCTCAATTGATCCCACTGACAGACAGGGAAAGTGGTTTCAATTCAGATGATGAACTCGGTGGGATTGTAAGCTAAATATTCAATAATGAGAATAATTAAATAATCAGTGAAGAAATGGACATTCGTACGAACAATGGCCAGCAGTCCACGTACCTTACGGCACACACTGTTGCAAACAGCAGACCCGCGGCTAGCACTGCAGTAGCAGCTATCCAGGGCAGTTGGTCTGAGTGTGAAAAGGTGGCATCAGGAATTTGTGATTTGACCAATCACTGCATTTTAAGAATCCCTTGTGCTTATTAGTCATCAAAAGCCATTAAAAAACAAATACCAACCTACCAATTGGTGCAGTCCATCAGGGAGGTGACCTGGGAGTTGATCTACCCGTCCTATATTTTGTTTATTACCTCATTTTCATGAACCATGATCTATGATGCACAAGTCACTCCCTCAATTTTTTCTTACACGGCCTAAAATGTGTTTTTTTGCTTTTAGATCTTACTGCTGCATTTGAAACAGGAGACCATGTGATTTTACTGAACGTCTTAGGCATTGGGTTGGCTTATCAGGTGCAGCCTCAGATTTGTTTTCTATGTTATCCTTATGTTATCCTTTCTATTAGGAACTTTTGCGTGGCCATTGGTTAATTTAAATCCTCCACCTTCCATTAATTATGGAATGCCTCAAGGCTCAGTCCTTGGCCCTTTTATATTTTCCATATATATTTTACCGCTAGGTCAAATCCTTCATCAGAACATCACTTTCTATTCATATGCAGACTACTGCCAGCTATGGATGGGCAAAATGATTATTTTCCGGGAACTAGTTCTTTCAGTTCAGTTCACTATAACGATTCATATATTTGATTAGTTCGTTACGTCAGATTACGTCATTTGGTGTCTGCCCCCCCCCTGCGAGACGGCCGTGAGCATAATTTAAGCTGCTTCTAGGCTCTAACCCCCGTGAAAATCAAGAAGACATATTATATAGTATAAACAAATGTCCCACCAATATTTATACCACTTGCTTACTCTCTATATTTCATTCATGGTTTTACATTTATAATTTTATTTTACTTTACATTTAATTCTTCATTGTTCAGGCATTACAGAACTTTCATGGTCATAAATAAATACGAACTGCAGTTTAATTTCTTTGTTTGTTCTTAAATTGACGTAGAATGGAGCAAAGACTACTGGGATTGGGAAATGCGTTTATCCAATAAACAGATGGAGGTCAAGTATATTTTCGAAAAAATGTAGGGGGATATATGAGTGGCCCCACGTCGAATGGTATGACCCAAGATACGTTAGACAGAAAGCGCGCATATTCGACGGTACCGCCTTGTCATTTGTTTACCCAGGTGCCATTGCAACACCATTGCTACCTCTCATTGGCTGAATCTTTGAGAACGTTGTAGACTCAATCAATATAAGTCGCGGGGAGACGAAGCTCTGTTTGTTTGTATATTTTATTTACGTGACCATATTTTTGGTTTATGTTTAAAAAAAAAGAATCAAAGAGCCAGTTCTTCTTGTTTTGGGGAACCAGTTCTTGTCGTTCACGTTCGGGATTCGTTCGTTGTAACGAATCGGTCGCGACCGACTCATCGCTACTGCCAGCCCAATTTCTTGTTTGACTACAATAAAACGCAAACACAACTGGTCAAAGTACAACACAGAATGTTTTAAGTTGTTGTATATTTAAAACTTTCTTCCGCTAAACTCAGATCAATTGGAAGCCATTACCATAGGGGCAGGCCAGAGAGCACTTCTCATCATGGTATCCTGTTGCATCATACCCCATTGCAGAAATGTTGGTGTCATCTTTTCTAACTTTAACCACAAGATAATATCAGTCTTTGAATTGGGTTTCTGCAGTGTCGTATTATCTATAAAATTAGATTGTTTTTATCCAGTAAAAATCTAGACACTGTTATCAACGCTCTCATCTCTTCCTGCTTAGACTACTGTAACTCGTTGTATTACTGTCCCTCTCATTACAGCGTCTACAAACTTGAGCTTTGTTTCTTCTTTCAAATATCTCCTAATTCATCTTGCTTGTCAGTATTACTTTATCAATCCTACTTTTAGTAATTTTTCTTGTTTGTATGACCATGTAAATTACTTTGTAACTTTGAAAAGTGCAATATAAATAAAGATAATTATTATAATTATTATTATCATACATCATCTGTACACTACATCACTCCTATTTGTGATGGGAGTGTCCAGAAGTGACTCTATTTTTAAAGACCTTGTAATGACTGATCAGCCTCACAGCTGGTGATGCAATAGGGTCCCTTTATCTCCCTGAGGTCAGACCTGTCAGGGTTGGCTGTGTATCCAGGTGGGGGACAGGAAGCTCCTGGCTGGTGTTCCCGGCAGCGTTGGAGCTGTGGCATGTCAAGGCTGTCAGACCAGCAGGGCCCCTCATTGTGAGGGAGCTCCTCAACGTGGCGTTCTCCAGGTTGACTTGGCTAACAGACACGTCTTCAGAACCCAACACCAGTTTCCCATCCAACCACCACTCCAGAGACGGTGATGGTCTGCCCACGCTGTAGCAGGAACATAGCACCCAGGCTGCAATTCTGCTGCAGGCTGAAGAGGGCAGGATCCTGGGAGGAGCTGTAAATACAGGGAAGGGGGAAGACAACATCAAGAGAGAATTTGGAGAAGTCATCTTACTTCCTGTTTAACACAAAACATTGTTATCACTACATCACCAAACTCAGGGTTGTTCCTGGTTTTGAGTCAATCTTACTTTAAATGTCGACCTTACAATAAGCTGTCAGAGTGAACAGAAAAGCAAAGCAAAAACTGAAATGAATAGATGAGAAACATAATCAGGTTTGAATAAAATAACCTTACAATTGCTCAATGGTTTTGAGTCAATCTTACTTTGAATTATTGATCAACACACTGCTTTGTCTTCTGTCTTAGATCGAGGAAACCTTTAGATACATCACCAAGCTCAGGGTGGTTTCCTGTTTTGAATCAACTTACCTTGAATTACGATCTTGTAGACATTAGACTTTTCTGTGCCAATGTCATTCATGACCTCACAGAAGAAAACGTTATTGGCGTTCCACAGCTGGATGGATAGAGAAGATCCACTCCCGATCTTAAGGATGTGTTCTCCGTGTATTCGGTACCAGGTGACCTCGCTGACAGCAGGGTTAGCATGACTGGAGCAGGTCAGGTTCAGGCAGCCTCCCTCTCTGGCTGGAAGACACGGGCTGCCGACAGCAGAGGTGTTCCTGGGGGCATCTGAGAGAGAACCCACCAATCAGAGCCTAGCCCTCAGCTCCGGTGTCATGTTGGTCAGATGTTGTGAGTTTAACAAAACTGTTCTGAATACAATAAAATGAAGTAAATGAATTTAAAAACAGGAGAAGCATCAAAAGTTGTTGTTTATCAACCCACTGCTTTGTCTTCTAAGATCAAGGAAAAAAAGGTATATTTACGAAGAAGATTAATATAAAAAAGTAAACAAATAATAAAATGTACTCTTCATTGAAAAGGTAGTACATTGACTCACATGAGATACTGAGTTGGTATCTTGTAGACGTCACAGTTTTGTTCCCAGATGGTATGTAGTAGGCCGCAGTGCAGGAGACATTGTTTCCATGGTGAAGGAGGGAGGCGTTGAAGGTCAGAGTGGAGGTCACGGTATCGTTCTGCTGGAGCTGGGTGCTGAGCCCCAGGGCGGGGGTCCACGTCACAGTGGGGGGGTGGGTGTCACAGTAGGACGGGGCAGAGCACCCCAGCTCCACAGGAGTCCCCTCCACCACCGGCTCCTTGGGGGTGGTCAAACGAGGTGCATCAGGGAGCCCTGGGTACCAAACCAATTTAGAGCGGTTACTATGGAGACCCAAGCATAATCTGAACCACAGTGAGACCAATAGGACTTGTGAGAGATGTTTGTTTCAGACGGACACACATTGCACTTACCCTTGATCCTGATGGTCACTGGGTTTTTATAAAAATTATATTTTAAAGGACTTCCATCACATTGAATTCTAAAATAATATGGACCATTGTCTTCATGTACGTTGTCAAATGTTGTAGTACAGTTGTACGCTGTTAGATTTCCCCTGATTGTTGTAGAAATTATAGGTTGATCCTTAATTTTATACCAATATTTTTTGCATCCAGGCTTTAGCATGCTTTTATACTTCTCCTCCAAGGTGAAGGAACAAGGAACGGTAACACAGGATCCATTGAGTGTCGTCACACTTGCTGGGCTTAGGACCTTAAATTTTGCAGCGTTGCACCCAGCACCTTTAAAACAAGAGGTTGACAAATCCAAAGGCTCAATCGATGCACAAACTGTGACAAAACATTTGAATGCAACATTGAACTTGCTACAAAACAAGATCATTTATCTGAATCAATCAATTATTTTTAGTTAGTAATATTATTTACTAGGTTATTTGTTATTCTTCAAATTAGTTTCAAAATCTTATGTTTTATAGTAAACACTGAGTAATTAAGAAGTATTAGCAGAGTACTACTGGTATTGACAGAGGATCACAGAGACTACTACAGGTATTAACAGAGGATAACAGTGAATGCTCCAGGTATTAATTAACAGAGGACTACAGAGGGTACTACAGGTATTAAGAGAGTACTATAGGTATTCAAAGAGTACTACAGAGGGCACTACAAGTATTAAGAGAGTACTACAGAGGGTACTACAGGTATTAAAAGAGTACTACAGAGGGTACTAGTATTATGAGAGTAATATAGAGGTTAAAAACAAAGACAGAGATAACTTCAGTGCTACAGGTATTAATATAGTACCTATTAAAGGTAACATCAGAGAGGGTTGAGATGTTTACCTAGCAGGAGACTACAGAGCAGAAATAGTCTCCAGGATCCAGTCATGTTCTCCTCCAGAACTTCATCAGGAGAAATACAAAGATTTCATTAACTTCTGTACTACACGTAATATCGTACTACCCTTAAGGTATTCAGTACTACACTAATAATAGTAAGACATTGTTAAATGCTATAGAAATGTCTATTTCAAAATACCAGTAAATCTACCACTTTTACCATGACTAATTAAACTAATTTTCCATCATATAATACCAATATTCAAAGAAGAACAATGATAATAACCATGCATATGTGATGTGTTACCTTTAAAGATAACATTTGGACATGTTAAACTCTTGAGAAGTTTAGACAGAGATATAAACAGGAAAACAAAAGATAACACCCTTACATTAACTAAAGCAGGTATTGCTTGAATAAAACTAAAAATAATATATATCAATCCATGTAAACAGTAATTATGTTCCTATGTTCTATCAACCAGACATAGAGTTGACTTACGTGATAGAGGTGAAGGACTTGATATGAAGTTCCCGAAGAGTAAAAGCTTCACCTCATCTTTCTCTCTACGCCTTGGTGAGGTGAGTGAATGAGGAACTTATTAAAATGTACATGAGCAGAGTCATAACTTAGAGCTGAGCCAACATACAGGAAGAATATATAGTTAGAGATTAAAGGTTCAACAAAACCATAATCAACCAATATTAATACTGTTCACTGGTAATACTGTTGATTCTGACTTCTATTAATTTTGTTAATAATGTTAACACCGTTCATGCGGTTCTCTGATGATACCTTTCTCTGTTAACACTGTTGATACTGTTCTGTTAATCTCGTTGATACAGTTCTATGTTAATTCTTCTCACTGTTGATACTGTTGATACTGTTCTGTTAATACTGTTGATACTGTTCTGTTTATACTGTGTTTAGACCCGGCTCTAGGCCGTAATAAACTATTGGAGGGTGATGATTGAAAGAGTAAACTTAACATAATTGAATGAAGGACGACCACTACATTTAAGTAATGACATGTGTAGATCAGCAGCATCAGTAACACAGTAAGTGGATGATGGATATATGTTATGTAGTGGTGTAGAGTCGACAAAGCAGGGTAATGGAACAGAAAACGGGAAGTTGAGCAGCCTGCACAACGGAAAGCGAGTGCACTGGTGTCGAGGGCTTGAAGACTGCGCCATTCAAAATTGCAGCTTCTGAGATCACATGACACAGGTGCTTCCACCTCTCCGTAATGAGCCACTGGCTCCTCCCACGACCTCCAACACATGAGCAGGGGACCCGCCCCCAGTCTCCTCGAGCCACGGGGTCGGCACAACTGTTAGTACTGTTAATACTGCTCTGTTAATACTGTTGATACTGATCACTGTTAATACTGTTGATACTGCTCTGTTAATACTGTTGATACTGCTCTGTTAATACTGCCTGTAGCAAAGGTCCATGTCACCTAGGAGGCTGCCCCACCCCACCTAGGCGACTTGTTTTGGGCTCCTCTAGAGAAAGGATGCACGGAGTTGGTTTTAAAAATATGGTTTATTGCACCAGTGTGATAATGAACATGGCAAGGGTGCTCCGCTGCCATCCAGGAGATCTCCCCGAGTGCGAGTGCAGACGGCTGGTCTAACCTGTGCTCACTGATTACTCAATGTGCAACAGGTGTGTAGCCTCCCCCAGCACCAGAGTCCAATCAGACTCCGCCAGCTGAGGCTGCTTAAACCAGCCATCACACACACACACACACACACACACACACACACACACACACACACACACACACACACACACACACACACACACACACACACACACACACTGCCACAGTGGCCTTAATCTCTGATGACTTATCATGGTCAATGTGTGATGTAGTTCAGCAGGTGTGTTAAATGTAAATGGACTGCATTTATATAGCGCTTTTTCTAGCCATTGGCCACCCAAAGCACTTTACAATATTGCCTCACATTCACCATTCACGCACACATTCACACACCGACGGCAGAGTCAACCATGCAAGGCGACAGCCAGCCCGCTCTACCACCTGAGCTACTGCCACCCTGAATGTGTTACATAACACATTTGCCGTGGCAATCTTGACAATCTATCGCCGAATTAGGTTACACAATAGTGCTTGAGACTGATGAAATCCATTGCTTTTGCAGTACTATGAATGTTGTGAAATAAATAAATCAGGATTTCCATTGAATACTGATAATACTGTTCTGTTACTGTAAAGTGTTCAGTGTTCATACTATTGATGCTGCTCTTAATACTGTTAATAATGTACTCTGTCAATACTTTAAACACTGCTCTTGTTTAATACTGACCAGGAAGACTGCTGTTACCATGGGCCCCAAGGTATGCTAGTTGTTGCCTAGGACGCTAGATGTTACCAGGGACACTAGTGGGGTATCAGGTACACTGGTCAGTGTTGGCCCTAGGCAAGTCTTTCTTTGGGTCCGCTCCTTGCCTTGAGCTGAGAACTGTGACGTTAAAAAAAAAACTGAAGACTGCAATTGTTTAAAAGAGATGGCTACACATTTAATTAACATTAGACATTGCTATAAAACCTTGTAGAAACTTGCCCAATGTTTATTTGGCAAAAAGGCTAGAATTACATTTAATACATTTATAATTTCAATAGATTTGCTGTCATGTTGCACACAATGTATGAAAATTTATATTGCGTAAAAATTCACTATGGACAACTACGAGCCTTCTCTACCTGGGCTGTGAATGCAAATCACCACCAGAGGGCAACATAACCCCTCCGAATGGATCTTGAATTAGAGAATTAATTAACTTTTGTGAACTGGCTTGACTGGTCCACACAACTGCATATTCAGCGTATGGGGCAGGCTGCCACTGACACCGATGGTTATGAACTTATTAAAAAAAAGCTATATACTAACTTTTTAAAATATCTACCTCGAGGAAGTACTTGGTCATCATAAACTGTTTACTGAGTATCTTCAGTCAGCTCCCTAGAGACCGGTCGTCCTGGGTGGGAGCCTGCAGGGCCTATCCGGCGGGAGGAGGCTGCATCACGGTGCGTTGAGACTGGGGAACCGGCTCTCAGAACAGCCTCCTCTCTCGGTCCAACAGGCTCCTCTCTCGGTCCAACCGGGTTCATCTGCATCCCGCTGTTAACGTAGACGTCCTCCTCACCTCCGAAGACGACCTGAGATACAGAATGGGTCTTCAAACACAACAGAGCTCCACAAATATCCCAGAGGTCAGTGTGGAGCTTGTATCCACGTTACCTGGGACTCCTCCTCGTCTGGGGGGGCTCGCGTCACAGTGGCAGCGTAAAAGGACCGCGTCTCCTCACTCACTTTCCGGGTTCTGAAATCAAAAGAATACACAGTAGAGCAAACTGTATATCAGAGGGGGTGGGATGGTCTATTGGTCAGGGGGTTTGGAAACCAGTTGAAAGGTTCTGGCAGACCTATCATAGAGAGTGCATATTGAGCGTATAGGGCGGGCCAATACTGACACTGATGGTTACCACGTTAGCAGCGATGCTAGTGGTCATCATGGACACAGGTGGTTACCAGGGGCGACCAGGGAACTAGTGCATACCAGGTTCACAAGTTGGTACTAAGTCCTACCAGGGTCAAACGTTGTTACCAGGGGTTACCAGGGACACTAGTGGTTACAAGGATTTAACTTGGGCAGAAGTGGTTACCACAGACTCTAGTCACTAGTGTTTAGCAGGGCCGTGAGCTGTTACCAGAGACACTACTGGTTACTGGTTACCAGGGGTCACCAGGGATGCTTGTGTTATCAGGGACACTAGTTGTTCTCTGGGTTTACCATGGCCATATAATCTCAAGTAGGCTGTTCCCTTATTTGGAGTCAGCTGGGATTGGAGCCTGATATTGGCAGAAGAATAAACACAGTAGGATATGACCTTTATATATTAAACGGTAACTAACCACTAAGAAAGAGAGAAAAATAAGGAAGGGAAAACAGAGAGCAGAACATGGAGCAGCAACCAGTCTTGTGATCTACAGGGAGACTATAACGCTATATACAAACTTTTAAAATATCTATTCTAAGGAAATACTTGGTCATCATGAACTGTTTACTGAGTATCTTCAGTGAGCTCCCTAGAGACCGGTCGTCCTGGGTGGGAGCCTGCAGGGCCTATCAGGCGGGAGGAGGCTACATCACGGTAAATTGAGACAGGGGAACCGGCCCTCAGAACAGCCTCCTCTCTTGGTCCAACAGGCTCCTCTCTCGGCCCAACCGGGTTCATCTGCATCCCGCTGTTAACGTAGACGTCCTCCTCACTTCTGATGACGACCTGAGATACAGAATGGGTCTTCAAACACAACAGAGCTCCAAAAATATCCCAGAGGTCAGTGTGGAGCTTGTATCCACGTTACCTGGGACTCCCCCTCGTCCGGGGGGGCTCGCTTCACAGTGGCAGCGTTAAAGGACCGTGCTTCCTCAGCCACTTTCCGAGTTCTGAAATCAAAAGAATACACAGTAGAGCAAACTGTATATCAGAGGGGGTGGGATGGTCTATTGGTCAGGGGGTTTGGAAACCAGTTGAAAGGTTCTGGCAGAGCTATCATAGAGAGTGCATATTGAGCGTATAGGGCGGGCCAATACTGACACTGATGGTTACCACCTTAGCAGCGATGCTAGTGGTCATCATGGACACAGGTGGTTACCAGGGGCGACTAAGGAACTAGTGCATACCAGGTTCACGAGTTGGTACTAAGGCCTACCAGGGTCAAACGTTGTTACCAGGGGTTACCAGGGACACTAGTGGTTACAAGGAGTTAACTTGGGCAGAAGTGGTTACCACAGACTCTAGTCACTAGTGTTTAGCAGGGCCGTGAGCTGTTACCACAGACACTACTGGTTACCAGGGGTCACCAGGGATGCTTGTGTTATCAGGGACACTAGTTGTTCTCTGGGTTTACCATGGCCATATAATCTCAAGTAGGCTGTTCCCTTATTTGGAGTCAGCTGGGATTGGAGCCTGATATTGGCAGAAGAATAAATACAGTAGGATATGACCTTCATATATCAAACGGTAACTAACCATTAAGAAAGATAAAATTAAGGAAGGGAAAACAGAGAGCAGAACATGGAGCAGCAACCAGTCTTGTGATCTACAGTGAGACTATAACGCGATATTCTAACTTTTAAAATATCTATTCTGAGGAAATACTTGGTCATCATAAACTGTTTACTGAGTATCTTCAGTGAGCTCCCTAGAGACCGGTCGTCCTGTGTGGGAGCCTGCAGGGCCTATCAGGCGGGAGGAGGCTGCATCACGGTGCGTTGGGACTGGGGAACCGGCTCTCAGAACAGCCTCCTCTCTCGGTCCAACAGACTCCTCTCTCGGCCCAACCGGGTTCATCTGCATCCCGCTGTTAACGTAGACGTCCTCCTCACCTCCGAAGACGACCTGAGACACAGAATGGGTTTTCAAACACAACAGCGCTCAACAAATATCCCAAAGGTCAGTGTGGAGCTTATAATCACGTTACCTGGGACTCCTCCTCGTCTGGGGGAGCTTGCTTCACAGTGGCAGCGTAAAAGGACTGCGTTTCCTCACCCATCTTCCAAGTTCTGAAATCCAAAGAATACACAGTAGAGCAAACTGTATATCAGAGGGGGTGGGATGGTCTATTGGTCAGGGGGTTTGGAAACCAGTTGAAAGGTTCTGGCAGAGCTATCATAGAGAGTGCATATTGAGCGTATAGGGCGGGCTAATACTGACACTGATGGTTACCACCTTAGCAGCGATGCTAGTGGTCACCATGGACACAGGTGATTACCAGGGGCGACCAGGGAACTAGTGCATACCAGGTTCACGAGTTGGTACTAAGTCCTACCAGGGTCAAACGTTGTTACCAGGGGTTACCAGGGACACAAGTGGTTACAAGGAGTTAACTTGGGCAGAAGTGGTTACCACAGACTCTAGTCACTAGTGTTTAGCAGGGCCGTGAGCTGTTACCACAGACACTACTGGTTACCAGGGGTCACCAGGGATGCTTGTGTTATCAGGGACACTAGTTGTTCTCTGGGATACCAGGGCCATATAATCACAAGTAGGCTGTTTCCTTATTTGGAGTCAGCTGGGATTGGAGCCTGATATTGGCAGAAGAATAAACACAGTAGGATATGACCTTCATATATCAAACGGTAACTAACCATTAAGAAAGATAAAATTAAGGAAGGGAAAACAGAGAGCAGAACACGGAGCAGCAACCAGTCTTGTGATCTACAGTGAGACTATAACGCGATATTCTAACTTTTAAAATATCTATTCTAAGGAAATACTTGGTCATCATGAACTGTTTACTGAGTATCTTCAGTGAGCTCCCTAGAGACCGGTCGTCCTGGGTGGGAGCCTGCAGGGCCTATCCGGTGGGAGGAGGCTGCATCACGGTGCGTTGAGCCTGGGGAACCGGCCCTCAGAACAGCCTCCTCTCTCGGTCCAACCGGGTTCATCTGCATCCCGCTGTTAACGTAGATGACCTCCTCACCTCCGAAGACGACCTGAGACACAGAATGGGTCTTCAAACACAACAGAGCTCCACAAATATCCCAGAGGTCAGTGTGGAGCTTGTAATCACGTTACCTGGGACTCCTCCTCGTCTGGGGGGGCTCGCTTCACAATGGCAGCGTTAAAGGACCGCGTTTCCTCACCCATCTTCCAAGTTCTGAAATCCAAAGAATACACAGTAGAGCAAACTGTATATCAGAGGGGGTGGGATGGTCTATTGGTCAGGGGGTTTGGAAACCAGTTGAAAGGTTCTGGCAGAGCTATCATAGAGAGTGCATATTGAGCGTAGAGGGCGGGCCAATACTGACACTGATGGTTACCACCTTAGCAGCGATGCTAGTGGTCACCATGGACACAGGTGATTACCAGGGGCGACCAGGGAACTAGTGCATACCAGGTTCACAAGTTGGTACTAAGTCCTACCAGGTTCAAACGTTGTTACCAGGGGTTACCAGGGACACAAGTGGTTACAAGGAGTTAACTTGGGCAGAAGTGGTTACCACAGACTCTAGTTTTTAGCAGGGCCGTGAGCTGTTACCAGAGACACTACTGGTTACCAGGGATCACCAGGGATGCTTGTGTTATCAGGGACACTAGTTGATCTCTGGGATACCAGGGCCATATAATCACAAGTGGACTGTTCCCTTATTTGGAGTCAGCTGGGATTGGAGCCTGATATTGGCAGAAGAATAAACACAGTAGGATATGACCTTTATATATTAAACGGTAACTAACCACTAAGAAAGAGAGAAAAATAAGGAAGGGAAAACAGAGAGCAGAACATGGAGCAGCAACCAGTCTTGTGATCTACATTGAGACTATAACGCGATATTCTAACTTTTAAAATATCTATTCTGAGGAAATACTTGGATCATTATGAACTGTTTACTGAGTATCGTCAGTCAGCTCCCTAGAGACCGGCCGTCCTGGGTGGGAGCCTGCAGGGCCTATCAGGCGGGAGGAGGCTGCATCACGGTGCGTTGAGACTGGGGAACCGGCTCTCAGAACAGCCTCCTCTCTCGGTCCAACAGACTCCTCTCTCGGCCAAACCGGGTTCATCTGCATCCCGCTGTTAACGTAGATGTCCTCCTCACCTCCGAAGACCACCTGAGATACAGAATGGGTCTTCAAACACAACAGAGCTCCACAAATATCCCAGAGGTCAGTGTGGAGCTTGTATCCACGTTACCTGGGACTCCTCCTCGTCTGGGGGGGCTCGCTTCACAGTGGAAGCGTTAAAGGACCGCGTCTCCTCACCCACTCTCCGAGTTCTGAAATCAAAAGAATACACAGTAGAGCAAACTGTATAACAGAGGGGGTAGGATGGTCTATTGGTCAGGGGGTTTGGAAACCAGTTGAAAGGTTCTGGCAGAGCTACCATAGAGGGAGCGCTGTCCCACTCCCGTTGACCGGAATACAACCGGAAAAATAATGAGCACCAGGGGGACAGACTAGACAGTGTATAATGCATGGGGTGGACTGAGTTAAATGCAGTAATTTGAATCTCTGTCTATTTCTGATTCGCTGCTACATAGATAATAATCCACTGGATATCATTAATAATATAATATGTCCCACACACAAATGATGTGTGATAAACCTTTTTAGATCAGAAGCTCCAGCACTGAAGCTACACAAAGTGACGAGCACCTGGCAGCGCTGTTAATCCTGCTGAATCTCTTCACCTTACCTTATAAAGCACACAACCACGGACACCAATCCCACGAACATCACAGCAGATTTGAAAATGCACAGCACCACGTCTGGAATATTAAAGATCAGGATTTAGAATGTGTTGTCAGGAGGTTTTTGTTCTTGGTTTCTTGAATGGCTGTGACTGAACCAATGAATGTATTTCAAAAAGCCATGAGGCTGATTAGTCGTCGTGAGCCGTTTAAAAATCCAGCCACTGTTGACTTCACAACTTAATGTTTTTTTTTAACCAAAAAGCAGAACAAAACTGAAATTTGCATGTAAAAAACGTATTCAGGGTTGACTGTCGTGATGAAGAATATAACCTTTTAATTTGCTTGCTTGTTTTTAGTCAACTTTGAATTATTGATCAACACACTACCTTGTCTTCTGTCTTAGATCGAGGAAACCTTTAGGTACAACACCAAGCTCAGGTTGGTTTCCTGTTTTGAATCAACTTACCTTGAATGTCGATCTTGTAGATATTAGATGTTTCAATGCCAATGTCATTCCTGACTACACAGAAGAACCAGTTATTGGTGCTCAACAGCTGGATGGACAGAGAAGATCCACTCCCGATCTTAAGGATGTGTTCTCCGTGTATTCGGTACCAGGTGAACTCGCTGACAGCAGGGTTAGCATGACTGGAGCAGGTCAGGTTCAGGCAGCCTCCCTCTCCGGCTGGAAGACACGGGCTGCAGACAACAGAGGTCTTCCTGGGGGCATCTGAGAGAGAACCCACCAATCAGAGCCTAGCCCTCAGTCATGTTGGTTAGATGTTGTGAATTTAACCAAACTGTTCTGAATGCAATAACATAAATGAAATTAATATGAAAAAAACGCACGCATCAAAGGTCGTTTTTCTTCAACCCACAGATTTTTCTTCTTAGATCAAGGAAACTTTTAGGTATATTTTCCAAGAAGATCAATATAAAAAAGTAAGCAAATAATAAGATGTACTCTTCATTGAAAAGGTTGAATATTGACTGACATAAGATACTGAGTATCTTGTATCTTGTAGACGTCACAGTTTTGTTCCCAGATGGTATGTAGTAGGCCGCAGTGCAGGAGACATTGTTTCCATGGTGGAGGTGGGAGGCGTTGAAGGTCAGAGTGGAGGTCACGGTATCGCCCTGCTGGAGCTGGGTGCTGAGCCCCAGGGCGGGGGTCCACGTCACAGTGGGGGGGTGGGTTTGAGAGTAGGATGGAGCAGAGCACCTCAGCTCCACAGGTGTCCCCTCCACCACCTGCTCCTCGGGGGTCATCAAACGAGGTGCAGCAAATACCACTGGGTATTTTGCAGTGTTGCACCCAGCACCTTTAAAACAAGAGGTTGACAGATCCCAAGACTCAATCAATGCACAAACTTTGACAAACAACTTTGAACACTAACCCTAACAAAACAATATCATTAATCAGAATCAATTAATTATTATTAGTTGGTCATATTAGATACTAAGCAACCTGGTCTCACAGGAATCCGTGAATTGACCACCGACGCTTAACACAAAATCTTTGGAATCCTCTGGGAAACACGCCAATTTGTATGATATGGCCACGGATTTTGCTCCAATGTAAGTTGGTGATGTGAGAATAGCGTGTTAGATAAGTACACCCCCCCCCCCATTTCGCCATAATTAGTTTAACAGTCATTCTTCTTGTTTCATTTTGTAAACATTGTGCTATGCCTTTACACAGGCATAGAATGTAATACATGTAGTACTTAATTTCCGCCACAGTGTGGCGGTGATCTATTGGTGCACTCTGTCCCGTGAAAGCTACACATTTTGTAGGGCAGTGTTGAAACATGGCGGACAGAACGTGTCTTAACCAAATGTGTACTTTGCCTGTGTATGTTTACAGGTGAGCAAACAATAAGAGACATGAATAAGATGAGCTGGGTAAGGGTTAGAGATGTTGGGAAGAGTTGGCAAGTTAACTTAGTCGCGAATGTTGTATTAAAAGGTTGTAACGCCGTAATAAGCAACTTCTGCTAGCAGCTAAGCTAATCTTCTTGCGTCGCCATTAGGGTCCGGTCGCGGTACATTTATGTAGATGGTGTTTGTTTACTTTGTATGCCAAGGTTAAGAACTGGGAATAATATCAGGAGCCACAATGTGCTTTTATTTTGTGTATTTCCATTGCCCATTACTATGTCTATTAATATGTATTTTTGCGAATTGTGTAATACTTGGATTAGGATGTAAACAGACCAAGCTACACATTTTGTAGAGCAGTGTTGAAACATGGCGGACAGAACGTGTCTTAACCAAATGTGTACTTTGCCTGTGTATGTTTACAGAACTCATTAAAGGAACTACTCTTCAAGTCACGCTTGAGTTTATTTTCAAGTGTGCAACAGTGACACTCATATTCCGTGGCACGCACAGATCCCCGTTTCAACAAATGAGTCGACCATGGGTGCTTAACTCAAAATCCGTGGTGGCCTCACGGAATCACTTAAATTGTCCGTGATATGCCAACGGAATTTTCTCCAATGCAAGTTGATGACAATCATATTCCGTGGCACACACACAGGTCCCCGTTTCAACAAATGAGTCGACCATGGGTGCTTAACTCAAAATCCGTGGTGGCCTCACGGAATCACTTAAATTGTCTGTGATATGCCAAAAAATATGTTTATGCTGTATAAACAATATCAACTTCATTGCATGTTCACAACAGGTACAGGAGGTCAGGGCACTGTGCAAACAATGTGGTGTGGATGATAAGGGTCCAAGATAGATATGGTTATGAGACTGTCTGACAAAATGTCTAATAGAGTCACCTACAACAAGGTGTTTGAGAAAGTGTGGGGTGCTTCTGGTAAGCTAAATGATATGGAATGTTGAAGATAATTTCACTTTGTTATACATTGTTGTGTTAAAGAAATTACTTATCATTATGTAGTAGGTTAGCTATACATGCTCCTAATGTCAGTTATTACAGTTTTTTTTCTGTTTCACAGGTCACGTGGTTGGGCAGTTATCACTTGCCCATGTGGGGTTGTGTTTTCAGTCAAATTCAACCTTAGAGCAGAGAGTCCACGTGACTGTGGATCTCTTGCTGTCCTGGAAACACCTCCCCAATGTGGCTGTGTATGATTATGCCACTGCATGCCAACCGCAGGCAGCCAGGAATATTTACCCCTTTTCAGGGAAGGTTACTGGATCCCACCCCAGAGAACGTGAAGCAGGCCTCAGAGGGAAAGGTCCATGTCAACTTGCCTTGGCTGAAATTTAAAAAAAAAGCCAACTGACAAAGATGGTCACCGTCTCACTGGATCCTCACAGCATTTTGCTTTGAACGATGTGTTCCACCAGGGCAACAGCAAAGACCAGTGTGAGGTTCTAAGAAAGCTGGAGCTTGTGCCTGAACTTGTTGGTCTTATTAACAGCCAGTGTGCGGAGCAGCTGCATCAACACACATTTTTCTACAAAGAAACGTTCTCCACCATTACAACTTGGCAAGGAACCAAAAAATCTAAAATCAGTACAGCAAGATTGTTCCCCCCAGATGTTTCATTCCAGTTTGACAGCCATGGAAGGGTAGTCTTAGGTATGGGATTGAATAATTATGCACATTTGTCGTCTTCATCTACTTTAGACGATAAAGTTTGTTGCATGCTTTTCCTATAGCTCACTCCCCATCAGCCGTGATGTCAACTGGGTCATATGGGAAAGAACAAGAAGACTCTCAAGAGTATGAGTCAGAAGTTGAAATGCAGTGTGACAGCCATGGAATATAGTCTTAGGTATGGGATTGAATATTTATGCACATTTGTCGTCTTCATCTACTTTAGACAATAAAGTTTGTTGCATGTTTTTCCTATAGCTCACTCCCCATCAGCCTTGATGTCAACTGGGTCATCAGGGAAAGAACAAGAGGAGTCTCAAGAGTGTGAGTCATGGCTCTATTTTGCACATCATTCAAATGAGAAATGTGACATTTCACACTTAAGTTTATTTTTCGGTTGTTGCTTTGTACACTAGTAAATGATGACAGTGAGCAGAGACCTCATGGAGACTTCCCTAGTCCCCACAAGTTTTCAGCACACAGAGCATACTGGGGACAGAAACTCCAAGACAGCCAAGAACAACTGGTAAAATTAACCATTGTGCCACTGTGGTTATCTATGCATGTCACTCATATAATCATACATGTATAAAGACTTTGTTTTCTTCCACTAGCTGTCTCATGTCTTGGATGAGACCAAAAGTCACACTCAGCACCTTGCAATGGTGAATAACATCATCAACATCATCGCTTTGACTTTTGGACTCTGGGTTTGCAGCGGGACATGGAGGGAACGGCAGGCATAGAGAATGTGCTGTGCTTATATGGTTTATGTAATATTTTTCAAAATCTTTCAATAATTTGTGTTTATGTGTTCTACTAGATCCTGAACTCTTGTCTCAAAATGATTGAGAAGGTAGTGTAGCTCCTGTGAAATATTTAATTCAAAATTATTGGATAGTCTAGTTCAATAGTCAATATATTTTGACAGTAAGAGATTTAGCAAACTTTCTCTGTTATAGAGAGTAGAGAACCTGTTTGCTGCAGACAGCTATGTCATTTCCTCTTGGTTCCCACCATCATCGAGGAAATCCGGTAATTTGTTTAAAAGTTTTGCTTTATTGAGTGAAGTTTGAGCATTTAATATTCAACTATTGTTGTCTTTTTACAGGATAATGCAGCCAGTCTACAGTGTATTATTCTCCCAGTGTCCCTACCTGGACATTGGACACTGTGTAAATACCTTTATATATTTTCTTCCTTTTTTTTCTTTACACAACAAGTTGCTCATTGCTGAATTGAATGTTTTTCTATAATTAAATGCAGGTCAGCTCTGTTGGGCATCCAGGAACATTACACAACTCACTGCAACTGGTTATATTTGAATTTGAATATTTAACAGATACTGAGGCCACAGGCTAGGGAGATTTTCTTCCTAGATTCCCTCTGGGGCAGCGGTTGGCGAGATGAGAGTAGAACCAGTCTGTTCAGGTTTTTAGGGCACCTCACATAATCCTTTCTGGACAGTGGTAGTTCTGTTTTAAACCACTTGTCCTTTTGTTTGTTTTGTTTCTTTTTTTATTTGATCTAAAATATTCCATTCCATATTCCAACTATTTTGATTCCTTAAACAGATGGAAACAGAACTATTTATCTTTTTTGAGACGGGCAGTTCTGTTTAAGCCCGTTATGAAAACTTTTTTATTTGAAGTTCCAACCGCTTCCTTATTGAGTCCAAGCTTTGGTCCAAGCGTTTATGCATGCTTTTCAATCAAAAGTGGATTGAAGTTGAGTTATTCTTTTTTTACTTTGCTTGTTATTTGTACAGACACGTTGCCCACAGCCTCTCTTCTGGCCCCTGGAAGAGCTTGGTGTGAATGATGTCCAGGTGAGACATTACATAATAGCATTTGCTAACTTTTTACTATTTTCTTGCCATACCTTTATTAAAATACATTGTTCACACCTCAGGACCTAACAAAGCAAGAGTGCTCCAACAACTGTGGCGTGTTTGTTTTGATGGTAAGACCTAATCAGTATGTTATATCATTGCTGTTGTCTGTAGAAATGTTTGCTTGCTAAATTAAAACCACATTAATTTGTATTGAAAAAAATGTATCCTTGGGAATACGCCTGACATTATAACCAATACCTCTTGACTTACAGTACACTCTACATTGTAATGGGGGCCAATTGTGATTTCAGAGAGGTATGTGTAAATCGTGACACATTATGCTTAGTGTACAAGGTGTTATTTTTTTACAACATATTATCATCTTCCTGCATTTCCTTATTCAAAGGAACACATGCTGCAAATTAGGAGGTGGTGGTGTCTCTCTCTCCTGCAGAACTTCCCCATGTCGTAAGAGCCCTGAATAGCACACATTTGAATCAAATCACAAAAAAACTGTTTTACTCACTGTCAACAGACCAACATGAATGTTTTCGTAGTGAATGTATGTTGTCATTAAATCACTAAGGTCTGAAGAAGGCCGATTGCAGGACAGAAAACGGCGACGAGTGCAAGGAGGTGAGATATATAATATATATATTATATATATTCAATGCTATGGTTCGTATATATATATATAAAAAAAAAAATCATGGTAAAAAAAGACATTTGACAAGTTAAAAGTAGGAATGTCTAAGTCTATAAAATGCATGAACCTTTTTCCATATTAAGTCATTGTGCTGTGCTGTATTGACGTTTGAGAATGTGCTGCCGGATCTCCGCCACCAGATGGCGCCCGCGGAGGTGAAGCCATGGATTAAACGTTTAGACCAGCCCACATTTAGGGAAAATTTAAGCCCCTCCTCGATCTGTGAGCTGCAGTCAGGGGCACTTGTCCACCTCACGTGACTGTCATGGTTGCTATGGTGGTTTCCATCGACCGCCCCCCATGTCTTTATATTTTCCACAGTTTAGACTTGTAATAATAAGTTACTTTTGTAATCAACGTAACAATTTTTATTTTAATCACTGGCTAGAGAGGTGCGCACGGACATATTTGGTAGTGACACAGCCTATAACCTATTTGTGAAAGCAAAACATCAAGCTCATTGATTTAACGAGGCAGGGTTATTTTAAATAATTCATTAAGATATCATGTGTGAGAGGTCATTCCTCCCCCTTTGTGTGTATTGACTATTTCTGGTTATTGAAAAGCTCATTGCAGGCAGGCAAAATTTCTGAGAGTCATGGTATTAACAGATTACTATAGGTATTAACCGGATATTAAAGCTATTAGAAAGAGCACTACAGAGAACAGTAGGCCTACTACAGGTCTTAAAATAGTACCCACTACAGGTATCAATAAAGAGGATTGAGATGTTTACCTTGCAGGAGACTACAGAGCAGAAATATTCTCCAGGATCCAGTCATGTTCTCTCCAGAACTTCATCAGGAGAAATACAAAAATCTCTTAATCTCATCATTAAAACTACAGAGGAAATTAACTTCTGTGCCTACCCTTAATATCGTGCTACACTTAAGGTATTCAGTACTAAACAAATTATAGTAAGATATTGTAAACTGCTATAGACATTTATATTTAAAATAAACAACTGTTTCCATGACAATTCAACTAATATTCAAGAGATATAATACCAATATTCCAAGAAGAACAATGATAATAACCCTGATCATGTGATGTAATACCTTGAAAGATTACATTTAATTGGACATGTTCGAATCTTGAGAAGTTTAGACACAGATATGAACAGGAAAACAAAAGATAAAACATGGTGTTTGTCTGCCCAAGGTCAAAATAACACCGTTATTGCTTGAATAAAACTTGAAATAATATATAGGCTGTATCAATGCATGTAAATAGAAATGATGTTGCTTTGTTCTAGCAACCAGACATAGAGTTGACTTACGTGAGAGTGGTGAAGGACTTGATATGAAGCTCCTGAAGAGTAAAAACTTTACTTCATCTTTCTTTCCATGCCTGGGTGAGGTGAGTGAAAGAGGAACTTATTAAAATGTAGATGTGCACAGACTTTTACATTAGTAGAGCTGAGCCAACATACAGGAAGAAGATAGAGTCAGAGATGAAAGGTTCAACAAAACCATAATCAACCAATATTAACATTGCACTGTATTACTGATAATTAGTAAATACTCTTAATACTGTTAACACTGTCAACAGTGTTGTTGCAGTTCTCTGTTAACACTGACCTGTTAATATTGTTGATAATGTTAAAAGTGTTAATGCAGCTAATGGTTCAATATTAATACTATTGATGGTCTCTGTAGGCCTATATACGGTTACTGTTGGAGCTGTTCAGTTGTAAGATGTAATTATAAAACATTTATTTACTTTTTTTTCTTAATATAATATGACAGTGTTATTTTATGTTTATTTTCTTGTTTGTTTTATACATTTAATTTAATTGAAATTATTGTGCAGCCGTGGCGCACCGGGTGTCTAACCTAGAGGTAGGCGGGCATAGGTAAGACGGGCACTGGGAAGGGTCATGTTTTTTTACCAGCTGTACCAGAGAGACAAAGAAGATGAGGCGGCAAGTTCCCACTGTTGAACATTTGTTTTGTTTGCTTGTATCACCGGAAAATAAACCTCCAGAAACTCAAAATCCCGACCGGACAGTTGACTCTTTGCCCACACTGCGGAAGATTCATCTCACTGGTGCTTCAGTGGCGGATTTTGATTAGTTTCTCCCCTTCCGCTGTTGGCCACTTTCTCAGAGAGCAGCTCCGGTGAGGCACCATGGAGTCAAAAGGACAGGATTACACACAGCTAAGTGACACTAAATGGCTCTGTGACCTAGCGCTCCTTGTTGATGTGAACACTTGTCTCAGCGATCTCAATTTGAAGCTGCAGGGCCATCGGAAGCTTATTTCCACACTATTTTACAATGTCAAAGCTTTCCAGAGAAAATTTGAACTGCTGGACAGCTCAAACAGGGAGTTCTAACCCATTTTCCCGCCTGCAAGGCGCTCGTAGATGAAACGGACACAGATGGGCGCCACGTTCTGCGTCACCTGCGTTCAGACCACAACCAAAACCTCATAAAAAAAATAAGAGAGGAATTCGAGCAACGCTTCTCCGACTTCAGAAACCACGAGAAGTCAATCAACCAAAATCCTTTCTCGTGTGTCCCCGCGGAAGAGCCTGCAGAAATGCAGTTTGAGCTCATCGACCTACAGGAGAGCTCCGAGGCCAGAGCAGCATATCGTGACAGGAATCTCATTGAGTTCTACCAAGCACTTTCCCCAGCGACATACCCTGCACTGCGCCAGCATGCCATCAGAATGATCTCTTTATTCGGGAAAACATATATTTGTGAGAAGACCTTCTCCACCATGGCCATCAACCAATCCAAGCTGAGATCCTGGCTTACAGATGGCCATCTACATGATGTCCTTCGTATTGCAAGGACTGAGATGGAGCCGGACATCAGAGGAATCGTGACCAACCGAAAACAGCACCACAAATCCCACGCCAATAAAAAAAGGTATGTTGAACTAGTAACAAATATTGTGTGATTTAATGATAAGCTTATTGATGACAGGCAATGAGATATTAGTGATGATGGTGACTGGCTTGGTAAGCATCTATTTTTATTCTCTTTCTCCCCCTCCGTGTGTGTGTGTGTGTGTGTGTGTGTGTGTGTGTGTGTGTGTGTGTGTGTGTGTGTGTGTGTGTGTGTGTGTGTGTGTGTGTGTGTGTGTGTGTGTGTGTGTGTGTGTGTGTGTGTAGGTTTTCCTGTGGTGATTTGGTAGCTGGAATTGCTCCTGAATAAGGAGCTCCATGCTGACAAGAAAGGAAGGCACAATGAGACTGACTGTTCTAAATAAGTTTCCGAAATGCACACAGGACTGTTGTTTCCCAAATTCGAAGAGAACCCCAGGGATTGTGTTTTAGTTACAATATTTCTTAAGGTTGTGCCAGGTTTTGCTTAATTTGTTATTTAAAATGTGTTTATACTGGATGCAGACCAATACATAATTGTATAATTATTTGTAATTGTAGAGATTTGTAGAGAGAGCAACCTGGTCATTAAATTTATTAGATTTTATTATGTATTGTCACGCCGCGTCCTGCTACGCAGTCCACTACCTCCATCTAGTGGCCACTTGACGCCAGTGGTCCTTCTCCTCACACACCAGTCTGCAGTCATCCAATCACCATTCCCTACTTCAGTCGGAGATCTCCTACCAGCCGGCGCCAGTTCGTCGTTACGTCTACACAGTCAGTATCGGTCCTACCAGTATTCCTGAAAACTCTGTCTCTAGCCTGAACCCTTGATAACCTTCTCTCTTCCTCTCTAGTACTTCCCCAGCCATCGAACCCCTGCCTGCCCAACTACCTGTCTGTCACCTAGCCCCTGACTGCCTGCTCGTTACCGGACCCCTGCCTGCCCAACTACCCGTCGGTCGCCTAGTCCCTGACTGCCTGCTCGTTACCGGACCCCTGCCTGCCTGACTACCCGTCTGTCGCCTCGCCCCTGACTGCCTGCTCGTTACCGGACCCCTGCCTGCCTGACTACCCGTCCGTCGCCAAGCCCCTGACTGTCTGATCGCCCGCCTGTTACCTGACCCCCTTGCCTGTCTGACTACCCGCCTGCCTACCAATAAACCCCGTTTCCCTTTACCTCGTCTCCGCCTGTGTCTGCACTTGGGTCCCCACGTTCCGTACCCCTTAACATTTATATTTTTTTATTATTATATTATTTATTTGTTTTATTTTTTCTTTGGCGGCCCTCAGTCAAATTTTGGGTTCCTAAATTGGCCCTCAGCTGTCAAAACTTTGAGAACCCCTGTTCTAAGGGGTCTCATTACAACGCCAATTCTCATGTATCCAATGCCTCATCATCCACTTCCTCTGCTAGAATAATAATTGAAGCTGATAAGGCAGCACTCAGAGAGTGAATGGCTGCATTAAAAAGGAAACATTTTCTGGAAGCCAAAGGAGAGAAAAGAAAATGAAGATTTTGCTCTGGAATCCGAACTGGCAGCAGCCAATGCAAAACTTCATGTGCTGGAAGTAAACTCAAAGTGTGGTTCTAAAGCATCCAACAGAATTAACTCTTATTTTGGAAGGAACCAAGCTCAAATAACGGGCCAACTGATTCTACATGAAGATTTCTTTGTCCCAACAAATGCAATTAAATGAAAAATCCTGGGTGAACCACAGTCTAAAGGTCCGGTTGTCAGGCCTAAAGAAATGTCTGTGACACAAATTGACTTCAGACCTGCAACAGATATTCAAGCGCAAGGCACGCAAATGGTTCATGATGCTCAACAGTGTGGACGTGAATCCTATCTCCATCTAGGAGGCAACCATAACACCCAAAACGATATTGTGAACATCATGCAGCGTCAGAATGACATCAAAACGCTGCTGGTTCAGCGAAATGTATCGTCTGCTCTGCCAATGAGGAATATTCATGTGTTTTATTCGCCTGGTCCTACCAGACCATCGTACTTCCTTTCATTTGTACAGAAGGTCTGGAACTGCTCAATTGACAAACGTTCACTCACTTGGAGGCGGGTGTCTGTAGAAGTTTTAAAATGATTGGATCTGCCCAGTGCCACTCTGGATCTGCCATAACCAATCACATAGCGTTTGGTCGTGAAGTTTGTCATGCGACGGGACCGGCTCCTTCACCACTAACTTTTCCCGAACCCGGTGGGGAGAAACGCCACAACATCATTGCCGCCAACAAAACTCTGCAAAGCCTGTTCTTGCTCCGGCTTTAATTGATGGATTTTCGGCAGCGATCCAACAACAGACCGAATAGCTTCTCTCGTATCCTACTCCATTGTCTTCCTCTGACTACATCTGAAACTGGCGCGTGACCTAGACGTCGTCGTTCTCAACCACATCCTCTGTTCACTGATTGGACCGCCAGAAATCTGGTTAACATGGAACGCATTTACATTAAGCAAGGCCCGGACCTAGTTCTGAAGTGAAATGAAAATTGAGCCGAAGTAGGTAGGTGGGCGGTGCCAGGCTAGTGTTTGATGGGGACCCGCAGGAGTTTCAATCCTTCATCAGAGCTTTAAAAGAAATAACAAATAGTTGGAGTGACCGCCCTCACTTTTTGGAACAGTACCCCAGGGGTCAGCCCAGAAACCTGGTCAAGAGTTGTCATCATCTACCCCCTGCTCAGGGCTATCAAACGGCTAAATCCCTTCCCTGCATTTTGGTAATTAACATAAAATTGCTTCAGCATATATGGACAAAGTTCACAACGGGCCACCCATTAAAACAGAGCACTGCAATCGCTTTCTTCGAGGTCGTGCCAATTTAGCACAGCAAATGTGTACATGAAGGAGTTGTATATGCCAATCAACCTCAGAAATATTATTTTGAAACTGCCCTATAAGCTACGGGAAAGATGGAGGACGGTTGCATGTGATCTGCAGGAGCAAAGAGGACGAGTTGTGTTCACTGACCTTGTGACCTTTTCGGAGAAACAAGTTAAGATTGTTTCTCACCCGCTTTTTGGCAACATTCAAGAATCACAATCTGCCAGCCACAATAAAGCCCCAACACAGATTATGCAAATCAAAGGAGAGACAGAAGCACATTTGCCACCAGCATCACTGCAGTGAATGAAGGAGATAGAAGCTATCACGACAATTACATCAAGTCCTTTCTGATCAAAGTAACATCAAATGCTGTTTATTTTGCCAACAAAGAAGTCACTCGATCGAGAAATGCTCACTCTTTAAGATGAAGATGCATCAGGAGAAGATTCGATTTGTTTCATAGAGGAAAAAGGAATTTGTTTCGGTTGCCTAAAGGCTGGCCACATAAGTAAAGACTGCAGGAGTTGCTTGGATTGCGATGTGTGTCAGAAGAAGCATCCCTCAGTACTGCACATTGAGATAAAGGATAGAGGTACATCCTTTAAAGAAGTACAAGCATCTGTGAGTTCTCCTCTAAGCGCTTCACCTGGACAGCCTCAGACATGTTGACATATAAGGGCCGGTGCTAAGGACAATGCCATCTTTTCCATCGTTGCAGTCAAAGTTAAAGCCAAAATGAGTAACACAATTGCGCAGACGTATGCATTTCTGGACCCGGGGAGTTCCGGTACATACTGTACAATCAGTTTGGCAGAGAAATTGGGCCTGAAAGGCAAGCCAGCTAACATCCTACGAAGGACAATGGGTCGACAAAAGATTGTGGGCACCACCATATTGGCTGGTTTGGAAGTGTCTGGCATGGATTCCAATGATCGTATTGAGTTGCCTTATACCTTAACTCAAAAGACTATGCCGGTGTCAAGGTTGAACATTCCACGTCAAGAGGATGTTGAAAAGTTGTCTTACCTGAGGAATGTAAAGATTCACGATATGGATGCAGATGTGGATTTGCTCATCGGCACTGATGCAACAAAAGTGATGGAACCCTGGGAACTGATCAACAGCCAAGGCGAAGGACCATACGCAGTCCGAACAAAAGCCGGCTGGGTCATTAATGGACCACTTCGTGGTGGAGATAACAACCAAGTGAAGACTGGCTGCTCTGTTGTTACAACAAACCCTATCTCTGTGGAACACCTTAAAGAAATGGAGCAACAGTTGCAACAGACCAAGAAAGATCTCTCTGAGGAGGAGAAATTGCACATTGAGGAAGTTATTGCCAGGCACGAAGAGGAACAATGGTTGAGGAAAGGGCTGGATGATGCAAAGGCTACCCACACAGAAAAGATTGCAAGCCTGGTAAAATAGATGGAGGGTAAGCTCAAGACACAGGAAACCAAGATGGACAAGATTAAAGAGAAGGCCAAAGAGATGCAGGAGAAATTCAAGAAAATACTTCAGCAAAATGAGGAGTGCATGAAGAAAGACCATGCCAAGAAGGAGGAAGAGCTCCAGCAGAAAGAGCAGCAAGTCAGAGACAAAATCCTAGAGTGCTCACGGTCTCAGCAGTGCCAAGTCAGAGTTGCAGACCAACCAACAAGGAGGAGCGGGAGAAACGGCATAAAGCCCATAAGCAGGAAGTTGAGGATTTGGAGCATCGCTTTCAAGAGAAGTTAAGACAACAGGAAGAGGATATTGCTGAGAAACACTGTGGAAGGCCTTGGAATTGGAAGACGCATCTCAGCAGCTCAGTATTATCAGGGTATAGCCATGGCTACAGGTTGTTGACCAAAGACAAAAATGGGCTTACCCAAAAACAAACTTCTCTCAAGGATATATTGTCATCATTGCTGATGCCACAGCACCAAGAGCATCCTGGTTGAGCACTGAGTACAAAGTCGGACTCCAAAGGAAAGACCTGTGACCAAGATATGCCTGCTCCTGGAGGCAACGGCATAAGACAATGGACAATATTCCTCTCCATCTGTCCTGTCTTCAATCTTTATTTTTTTCCCCTTCCAGCAGAACCCAGCCAGCTATCGGGCTGAAGGCCGTAGAATATAGTCTAAGAGTTAGGGGCAGGTAGAGGGAATAGCTCCCCATGATTTTATCTTATAAGGCTTGTGGAAAATATGTATTATTTTACTGAATTGTGGCAATAAGTTGTGGAGCTGATTGTTGTACCCTTTGTTTGCTTCCTAGAAACCACACACACCTATCTACATACCTACACACACACATACCTACACACCAACCTACTTCTTACATGTACACACATCCATACAGTCCTGCTCATACCTTTTGGAACCTTTTGGATAATAAAACCTTTGAACTTTGACTGGACAACCCCGTGATCTCACCAACACCCCCATTGGTCTCAAGCCAGCGCCTAGACATTTCTAGAAACCTCCTTTTCACCTATATTCTACAGAACTACATAATAACCACCTATATCTTGTCAAACTACTGGGCACACATTATTTCTATCACACAGAATAACCACCTTTATTCTAGCAAATGACTAGTCGCACCATTTTTCCTAACAAACTACAAACTAGCCACCTTTAATCTACCAAACGATACTAGTTCTAGCTTTAGTCTACCAAACTAAATACTAATAAATAGTGTGGTCAATATAGTGCAGTAAGTGTTGCAAGCGGTGTGTGAAAAGGAAGTTCTTGGTGACCTTCCTTTTCACAAACCACGGTGTCTGCACCAGGACCCGTTGCCAGAGCTCAGAGGGAAGTGATGAGAAGCTGTGAAACACTCATGGCGTATTGTGGGTTTAAGTATTTTGTGCCAAGTACAATTTTTCCGGAGGACATTTTCGTTTCATAACATTTTATTTGTACCAGTTTGTCATTTTTACATGCAAGATAATATTCTTTATAAGCCCCAGATAGGATGCATATCCCCAGTTACAACCTGATATAAATTTAAACCTGTCCGTTCATTCATAAAATATAGCACACAGTAACCCAATGTATTCATAGCTTTAAAAGTTGTATCCATATCACGTTCACTTTAAAGTAACCAACCATGGCAGTGTAAACGCTCCCTGATTCCTACAGAACCGGATTAGGGCCAACTTTAAAATCAGAACTCTGACTTTAATTTTCAGAATTCTGACTTCCTTCTCAGAATTCCGACTTTATACTCAGAACTCCACTCAAAAATCCACCTAGTCCTCCTTCGTAGATTCAATATTTGACAGAAAAATAAAAAAAATACAAAATCCCTGTAGTGTTCGCCCCTCATGTAATACTTAAAGTGGCCTCCAGGGGCGCACAGTCAGACCAGCGGGGGCGTTAACTGTACAGGGGGATGGGATCTGCTGCAGCACCTGGGTCCCTTCCTGTAACCACAGGAAGTGCATCATCCATCCTTAGGGGGGGGTCAGTAACGACTGTGCTCGTCTGTTGCCGTGACGATGACGTCCATCCAGATCCTCATGGCCTCCGGACTCAGCGCGACGAGGAAGAAGAGGCGCTCGTAGGTCTTCACGCAGAACGTGAGGCTTGGTTTGGAAGACTGACGATAAACACATTATATAATAGTACTAATACACATAGTACTAATACACACCCACACTAGTACGTCTTAATAATGATTCGATTATGTTTATTTTATAGAGCATATTTCATCAACTAAAACCATTGTGCTGGGACTGGGAAACTCATAATACACACATTATATGTTAATACTAGTACTCAGACTTATACTAGTACTTCTTCTTAATAATAATAATAATAATTATACAAATAATCATAATAATAATTAGTCTTCTACTCTTCTTGTATTGCTAGTAGATCAGGCAGACCCTTTGAGACTTACTACACAGTATACTAATATGTACTATTACTCGTACTGAAACTTATTCTAGTACCGTATAGTATAGCAGTGTATTAGTATAATAGTAGTATGCTTACCGAGCATGTACACAGGTGATCTTAGAGTATATTATATTAGTATATTAGTAGTAGTATTAGTGCTAGAGTTTTAGTACTAGAATAAGTAGAATAATTACCGAGCTTGTGCGCAGGTGGTCGTAGTAAACTTCCTCGATGGCCTGGAAGTAGATCACACCTTTCAACTTCCTCTCGTCGTAATCTGGGAAAAACACATAACATCACACACATTTAAACACACAGGCCGACAGACAGTCGACACACATAGACTTATTGCATCACTAGCCCACATATTCCGCAAAACATTTAACCACATTTATTTCATCGCAAGCACACACACAGAAAGACACACATACACACAAACACACATAGAAAACATCCACACATCGATAACATCACACATATATTGATGAAATCAAACTCGTATTGCATAAGACATAAAATATATGACATAACACACATCCTTAGTGCATCCCCTAGATTGATTGATTGATTGATTACCCTGACCTGTGTAACCTATGCCTACTGGCTAGACCACAATACTGTTAGACTAGCAAGTAGGCTAGTAGTCTAACCAGTAGGCTTGTAGTCTAACCGGTAGGCTAGTAGTCTGACCGGTAGGCTAGTAGTCTAACCGGTAGGCTAGTAGTCTAACCGGTAGGCTGGTGGTCAGACTGGTAGGCTGGTGGTCAGACCGGTAGGCTGGTGGTCAGACCGGTAGGCTAGTTGTCTGACCGGTAGGCTGGTGGTCAGACCGGTAGGCTGGTGGTCAGACCGGTTGGCTGGTGGTCAGACCGGTAGGCTGGTGGTCAGACCGGTAGAATGCCCTGTGCGTCTAGTGGTCTGACCTGTGTAGTAGGCTAGTCGCCGGTGGTCCATGTCGAAGAGGAACCACCTCCTCTTCCAGGTCTTGACGCGCCCCCCCCTCTTGGTGAGGAAGCCAGCGCACCGGCGACTGCTGATGCGTAGCCCGGGGCACCCCGACACGCCATGACCCAGCGACTCCACGTGCACGCGCAGGTCAAAGTTCACAGCCAGGAAGAGGGGAACATGGCTCTGTCGAAGTAAAAAAAAGAAAAGGAAACAGGAGAAGTTCAACTTCATCCGGGGGACCTTTCCTCGCTCCTGGTGGAGACAGGTCATTCGGGGGCTAGACGGTGAACACAATGACCCATTCACCGGCACCCACCTGATCTGAAGTGATCTGATTGGTGGGTATCTCCGAAGAGGCGGGGCTTGAGCTGGAGGGGGCAGGGCTCTGGGGGTGGGGTTTGTCTGGAAGATGAATAATGTCTGTTCTTGGAGAACTGTGCTCCTTCTGCCTCCTCCTCTCCGCCTGCTCCTCCTCCTCCTCTTCCTCCTCCTCTTCCTTGAACTCCTCAACCACCAACCGCCGCTGCACCTGCTGAAGGGCAGCAGTAAAGAAGTTATCAATAGCTCTTGGTCGGAGAGCAAATTGACCTTACACAAAATGGCATGCGTCTCTCTCACGTGTGTGTGTGTGTGTATTTGTGTGTGTGTGGGCGTGCGTGCGTGCGTGCGTGTGTGTGTGCGTGCGTGTAAGAGAGAGAGATAGTTTGTTACAGGGCAGGGTCTTTTCACTACAATGCATGAACTTTATCTGGAAATGTTATTAACAATTCATAATTAATCTGAAAAGGAAACAAACGTTTTTGAGTGATCAAGACCAAAGTGCACAAAAAGCATCATTCTAAAATGATTTTATTAGTAGGAATAGTTTTATAAAAATAGTAGTATATATATATATATATATATATATATATACACACAGACATACATAGTTAAGCATAGTATAGCACAAGACATAATCTTATAATCTTACGTAGTGTGCCTCACATCTAGCATAGCATATCCATCCCAGTGTTGTGTATGTAGCCTGGTATATCATATCAGTCATAGCGTATATCTCGCTGAGTGTAGCATGTCTAGCCCAGTGCAGCATACCTAAGCTAACGTTGCGTGCATAGCTTAGCCTGCCTAGCCTAGCGTGTGTTTTGGGGGACTCTGTGCTCCAGGCTCACCCTCTCTCTGAGCAGTCTCTCCCTCTCAGCCCTGGCAGCCTGCAGCCTCCTCTCCATCTCCAGCAGGTCGCCCAGCCCCGGGGACTGACTGCAGCAACAGGGGAACACAGGGTTTAGTTAGTAATGACAGGGTGATGAGGGGTATAACAGGGTATAGATGGGTATAACAAGGTATAACAGGGGATAGAAGGGTATAGAAGGGTATAACAAGGTATAACAGGGGATAGAAGGGTATAACAAGGTATAACAGGGGATAGAAGGGTATAACAAGGTATAACAGGGTATAGAGGGGTATAACAGGGTACAGAGGGGTATAACAGGGTACAGAGGGGTATAACAGGGTACAGAGGGGTATAACAGGGTATAGAGGGGTATAACAGGGTATAGAGGGGTATAACAGGGTACAGAGGGGTATAACAGGGTACAGAGGGGTATAACAGGGTACAGAGGGGTATAACAGGGTATAGAGGGGTATAGCAGGGTCCAGAGGGGTATAACAGGGTACAGAGGGGTATAACAGGGTATAGAGGGGTATAACAGGGTACAGAGGGGTATAGCAGGGTACAGAGGGGTATAGCAGGGTATAGAGGGGTATAGCAGGGTCCAGAGGGGTATAACAGGGTATAGAGGAGTATAACAGGGTATAGAGGGGTATACCAGGGTACAGAGGGGTATAACAGGGTCCAGAGGGGTATAACAGGGTACAGAGGGGTATAACAGGGTATGGTGTAACTGGGTTCAGCCGGGTAAACAGGGTATAGCAGGGTATAACAGGGTACAGAGTGGTGTAACAGGGTATTGAGGCTATAGAGGAGTATGGCAGTATTTAACAGGCCTTATGGCTGTGGTTTATTAATAACAAGTAAGGGAATAATCATGATAGTTGGATGGAGAAAACAATATATATATATATATATATATATATAGATAATATAGATACGTATATTTGAGGATAGGGATACCTGACCTTGCTATACGGCTACTGCTGTTAGCGTTTAGCACGCCGACACTTCGGCTGCTAAATGAGGACCTCTGAGAGACCCGATTGCCCTTGGTGAGTCTCAGAGATGAGGAGATGAAGCCGGGACTTTGGTCCGGACGAGAGCGAATAAACCCTGGGAGTGGGGGTGGGAGAGACAGAGTGAGGTCATAAAAACAGTGTTCTCCTCCTCAAACGTATTCATTTAAACTGAGGAAATAGGAAGGCATGTAGACATTTGAGATCCTCTGGCGCAGACTAAAGACGAAATTCAGCCATGCCCAAATATGGTAGTAGCCCTTCCAAAAAATGCTTTGAACCACTCCCAAATATGGTTTTAGCCAAACACACGGGACACATTAAAACAGCGTACAAAAGGACAACAGTCACCATGACAACTGTAACATTGTCATCCTTGAGGACCATTTAAGCACCTTGAGCTGAGAGAGGCCTCTCATTGTGATGTTTGTCATGGAGATGGTTGCCGTGGGGATGTCGCCTCCGTGGTAAACTGGAGAACTCCTGACAAGGTTCCTATGGTGGGGAACATAGTACACCTGTCAATCACATGCGGTTTCCATGACCACCCATTTATCTGCCAAGCACAAGCGGTTTCCAAGGCAATCCGTCAACTACCTTGGTTTGTTTGTTGTTGGCCACGGGCGACAGGGATATCATGCAGGGGGCGGAGCCAGTGATATTCGACCAATCAGCAAGCGGCTTCTTCTCTTTAAGCATCTGAAAATAATAAAGGAAAAAAACTAAATAAAATGTCCAATATTTATTCTGTTAAGAATTTACCTTCAGACGGACCAAAACACAAAGAGATAGATAGAAAGACAGACAGTATGATAGGCTGACAGACAGGCGGACCAACAGACAAACAGGCACCATCTGGGTTGTGTGAAGCAGGTCTCTCTTCTCTCTTCTCAGGGCGTTCAGTTCCCTCTCCTTCTCTCGCTCCACCTCCTTCAACTGCCTCTCCAGATGATGGACGTGCTCCTGATGGCAATACATTATATCATATTAATATGCATAATATATCCACTCATGCCATACCTTCATGTCCCAACTAGTAAACGGCCATTATGATCCAACACACATCTTGTGTATACATTAAGAGGCTTAACTAAATTCATCAAAATATATCCACATTGAGCCGTCCATGTGATGAACTCTGCAACCTCAGAAAGTTGAGCTGCAGGGGGCAAACTTGTCCACTAGGGGGCAGCTGACTGTAATGAGACTAACTCTGCCGCTCTGACTCTCCCTCTGTCCTTTTGTTGGCTGACTGGAGGTCAGGTGACTGTACAGCAGGTCATGTGATATGGGGTGTAATCCAAGTTCTTCTTAGGGAGGATATGGTAGGAGGGAGAGAGAGCAAGGAAAAGATTGAGATAGAGGAGGAAGGCATATACACACCTTGACTGGACTGGACCGCGCGTGCACGGGCACGCGCGTGCGCGTGCGTGTGTGTGTGTCACTACATTAAGGGTCATGCGCATAGGAACCTTTAATGACTTGACCTGTCTCTAGTCACTGTCTAACCCCTTCCTGATCCTTAATGACCTGTCTCTATTCACTGGTTAACCCCTACCTGCTCTCTAATGACCCGTCTCTGTAACTACTGTCCAGGCCCTACCTGTCTCTCCAACCCTAATGGCCGTGTACACCGGGTGTGACGGTACCTGTCCATAGCTAATCGCCTGCTGCTGCTGGACGGACAGATCTCCTCCCGCGTCCTCCACCTCCTCATCTGCCCCCTCTTCCTCCACTTCCTCCTCCTCCTCCTCCAACCTGCTCTCGCTCTCCAGGATGCTGAACTCCCAGTCCTCGAACGCCCGAACCGCCGCCTCCATCGCCTCCTTCTCCTGCAGAGTCAAAGGTCGGAATGAATATCTGACGTGGAGCGGTGTGTTTGTGTCAGGTACATTTTATTTTACTTTTTGGTTCTAGTTGGTGTGTGTGCATGTGTGTGTACGGTGTGTGTACCAGTCAGACCTGTTGTGTGAGAGTTGTAACTGTAGTTTAGAGAGAAGTCAATAGAGACGTCTGAACCTGCACGTCTACATGCCCTACAGAGTGACGGCAGCTGATCTGATAGGCCGATCGGTGTTGGGGTTCTGATCTGATTGGGCAATCGCTGATAAATGGTACTATTCATCCCTGAGGGAAATTCTGTCGTAACAGCAGCAGACATTATGCAATAATGAGACGCAGGAGAAGCTACAATGGCCTGTACTGGCCTGTTAGGTTACGGTTGGTACTTCCAATATGATGTCATCTTCTACCACATCAGCGAGTAGCAAAGTGTCCATTGATGAGGCTCCTTGATAGATTTATAATTTATCTAAAACTATAAGTAATAGCAATTAGGATTGAAAATGGTTCTTCGTTGAGGTAGCGTTTATTTGCTAACATGAGCTGCTTTGCATGGTTATACAAATAAACAATGTGTCCTCTCCACAGCAGTTTGTCTGTTCTAGGCTACTGTACTCCATGGAAATGGAGCACCTCCTTGTGTAGATATAAGGGGCCTATTCCAAGGAAACGAAAAGCACAACAATTCTTATTTTCCTTGGATTATTTACACATTTTAACATGCTCTATTTATTGACTTTATATAACTATACAAATATTGTATTCCATTTCTGCCCCTTTAAGGGGTTAAGGTCAACAAGGTCAACAAAGCCAGTGAGAGGTCTGATGTGATTGGTGGAAAGGTGTTAAGGGGCCCGTTCTGATTGGTCCATGGAGCCCACCTGCTGCAGAGTGAGCCGTTCCTTCTGACTCTCAGGCTGACCCGAAACCACCTCCTCCTTCTCCTCCCACCTCCTCCTCAGCTCCTCCACTCGCCTCCTCTCCTCCTCCAAACGATCTCGCTCCTGGTTAGAGGGAGACGGTTAGTGAGCCTCTCTCTGTTTCCAACGTAGACAACAACAGTATACTGCTGCGCTCAGAGTAGGCAAGGCCCCGCTTACCTCTCTGGTTGGCATGTTTAGCCCTAACCCTCTCACTTAGTGATTCAACAAATCGTACCTTGTGTCTACTAGAGGTGGTAGTCCTACCTTGAGTCTACTATAGGTGGTAGTCCTACCTTGAGTCTACAATAGGTGGTAGTCCTACCTAGAGCCTAGAGGTGGTAGTCCTACCCTCTGTCTACTAGAGGTGGTAGTTCTACCTTGAGTCTACTAGAGGTGGTAGTCCTACCTTGAGTCTACTATAGGTGGTAGTCCTACCTAGATCCTAGAGGTGGTAGTCCTACCTATAGCCTAGAGGTGGTAGTCCTACCCTAGATCCTAGAGGTGATAGTCCTACCCTCTGTCTACTAGAGGTGGTAGTCCTACCTTGAGTCTAGTAGAGGTGGTAGTCCTACCTAGAGCCTAGAGGTGGTAGTCCTACCTAGAGTCTAGTAGAGGTGGTAGTCCTACCTAGAGCCTAGAGGTGGTAGTCCTACCTAGAGCCTAGAGGTGGTAGTCCTACCTTGAGTCTACCAGAGGTGGTAGTCCTACCCTCTGTCTACTAGAGGTGGTAGTCCTACCTAAAGCCTAGAGGTGGTAGTCCTACCGTGGGTCTGGGGGGGACCGAGGGCTTCTTGTGCTGCTCCTCCAGGGTCTTTCGCTGTCTCTCCAGCTGCTGTCTTTCGGTCTGTAGCTCGCCCGTCAGCAAGGCAATCTCCAGCTGAAGCTGATTGGCCCACAGGCCACAGTGAGGGGAGTCATGATTGGTGGAGAGAGCAAGGGAAGGTGAGTCATGATTGGTGAAGAGGTGACTCACAGGGAACACAGCAAGCACAACATGGTTAGGGAATGAGAGGGAGTCGAAAATGCTTTGTCTTGTGTTTATGCTGCATTCAGTGTTTCCCTTCCCACCGGTCCCTGTAGCTGCTAGGCCTTAATATGGTCCAGTCTGTGGACCTGTCTCTAGTCCAGTCAAACACCAGGCTCTGTTTCTGGTTCATTCTGAAACCAGGACCTGTATCTGGTTTAGTGTCAAATCATCTCCTGTATCTTTTCCAATCTGTAAACCGGAATGTAGTTCTGTCTAAAACCAGGACCTGTGTCTGGTTCATTCCGAAACCAAGACCAATATCTCAAATGTTCATAAGCAGTATATTGATCAGGAAATGGGTTGCTGATTGGACCAACCTGGATCCTAAGCTCCTCCTTCCGTTGGTCGATATCTGTGATTCGCTGCTGGATCAGGGAGGGGGAAGGGAAGACCCTGACGGAGCCCGCCCCTGTCAGTTTAGTACGGACCTAGAGAGGAGAAGGATCCTAGGTCACTTTGAAACAGAACTAATGCTAGCATGCCCCAGAGAGATACAGAGCTAATGCTAGCCCGCCCCAGAGAGATACAGAGCTAATGCTAGCCCGCCCCAGAGAGATACAGAGCTAATGCTAGCACGCCCCAGAGAGATACAGAGCTAATGCTAGCACGCCCCAGAGAGATAAAGAGCTAATGCTAGCACATCCCATAGAGATACAGAGCTAATGATAGCATGTCCCAAATTCTTTCTAAATGCTTGCCCAACTAGAGACTGAAGACATTCTCTCAAGTTTCGATGCTTAAACTGGATTGGAATAATAACTTACTGACTTGACTTGCAGAACCAAATAAATAATACTATAAATACTATTTTTTGGATTTGTGCAGAGATTTGATGTAACAGAGAAAAATTAATGTAAAATTGCTCGGGACAGTCATTTTCCATGTTTTAAAAATATCTTAACAAAGGGATTTGCCATCTTTCCAGTTGGTTTTACCACGGAGGACAATGGGGGGAAAGTATAATTTCCAGTAAAGTTCCCTGAGAAATATGTGTAAAACACAAAAATGTCAAAGACTTCAACGTTTTCACCACAATTTAAACAATAATAATGTCATGCTTGTTTGCAGCACTTACATATACATTTCCCATGTTTTGACGATCATATAACATGACATAATCATAACATAACCATCCATTAACCATAACACAAAATAACATAAATTATTATCACACACTCAGCATACCTCACTCTCAGTGCTACTGCTCTCTGTGTCTGACTCCGCCCCTGAGGAGGCGGGGCTTTGTCCTCCCGCCAATCGTGTGATCCAGGGCGGCCGCGGCCCTTGTTCCCATTGGCTCCTGGTTTCGTCCAAGTTGTTTCGGGGCATTTCTGTGGAGCAGGAAGGGAGAGCTGATAAATGCTAACCAGCGCTATGCTAATCTAATCTAATCTGCTGCACGCCTCCCAGCATATGACAGTCATGTGGTGGAGAGAGAGAGAGAGAGAGAGGGGGAGGAGAGAGAAGAGGGACACAGAAAGGAGAGAAATACAGAGAGAGGTAGAGATGTATAAAGAGCGGGAGGGGGACAAAGCGAGAGAGAATGTTCTGCATTGAACAATACAAACAACAGACAGGCACATTATGTGTTGTCCATCTTATTCTCATTTGTACGTGCTTTGGCAATCATAAATGTATGCGGATGTGAGAATTGTGGATGCAGGCAGAGAGAGAGGCAGAGAGAGAGAAAGAGAGGCAAAGAGAGAGAGAGAGAGAGAGAGAGAGAGAGAGAGAGAGAGAGAGAGAGAGAGAGAGAGAGAGAGAGAGAGAGAGAGAGAGAGAGAGAGAGAGAGAGAGAGAGAGAGAACTATAGAGCTATAGAAAGCAGTATAGCAGCAACCGACCACGTCACCTTCATCTACAACCTGTTTCTGTGATTGTGTCACCAAAGATAGAGTGGTCGGGGTAAACATTACAACCAATCAGAGAGATAACTGGGGCCTTATCTACAGCAGCAGTATACAGTGGCTGTTTACGATGAAAACACACGAGAGCTGAGGCTGTCAACATTGTTCCTTGCATGCCACACACACACACACACACACACACACACACACACACACACACACACACACACACACACACACACACACACACACACACACACACACACACACACACACACACACACACACACACAGCTGTGACTGTGGCCATGCACAGCATTCTCCGCGTTCAGTACAGATTAGTTAAAAAACCTTTGAACTGGTATTATCAGGTTTATAATGTTGACATAATATGAGGTCAAAATAATGACCTTAAACACATAAGAAATGTGTGACATAACAATTTACACAACGTGTCTATCGTGTAAGTTGGGTGTGTGTGGTAAAACACATGTAAAACCGCTCATAAGGTTATGAAATTTGAGTGTCAAATAAATAACGTGAATAACATGGAAATTATTGCTAGTCGTTTCTGCAAAGTTATGGTTCACATTATGGGAAGCTTTAAGAATAAGAGAGAGATAAGGTAGTCAGAAAAAGCTAAAAATGAATTGAATGATCCTAAAATATTACATTCATCAAGTATCCCATGAAGTTGCCTTGACTATCGCCTGCCATTTCCAACAGGGTGCAACCTACAATGTTGAAAGATACATTTATATTCAGCACCAATAATGATTAATATCTACGACACAACAGAATGCTCAGAGTGTTCACAGTGCACTGTGGTAGTTTGGTCTCACAGACACACCGTAGCTGTCTTCACTGCCCTGAAACCCAAACGTGGTTAATCCAATAAACAAACAACAAATCAGGACACAGGTCATGTGGCCTGGAGCCGCCAATGGGCTGGCTGAACAGAGATAGATGGGGTGTTATACAGGAAATACAGGTGAGACAGGGTGATAAGCACACCTGGGGAGGCATGGGCGTGGGCCAGGTTAGGTTAATATTAGAAAACTGCAGCATCCAAGATCCCAGTTGATTGTATTTCAAAAAATAATATTCATGTGTCATGTGGTGATTCGTTTGAGAGGGGGAATAAGTAACCATCCCTATAATGCATTCAGTAAGAGTGTGTGTGTGTGTGTGTGTGTGTGTGTGTGTGTGTGTGTGTGTGTGTGTGTGTGTGTGTGTGTGTGTGTGTGTGTGTGTGTGTGTGTGTGTGTGTGTGCGTGTGTGTGTGTGTGTGGGTTGGGGGGGATCTATTACACCCCCCCCCCCCCCCCCCAGACGAACTGGAATGTTCTCAGAATATGTTATTCTATTTTTCTTATATAGGAAGTTAATTGAATATTTCTGGGAGCCCAGTTGCCCCCGGACAGAGCGATCCGTCGGGACCTGGGAGTTTTCGGGGCAGGTCATGGGAACCGGTGTTCCGGTAATTCCTGTCTGGGACGGAGGATCAGACGGAGATGTGTACCTGGGACCAAAACAACAAGTGCTCCCATGGGAGCCCCCTCCCATCTCCCATCTCCTCTCCGTCGGATTAACAAACCGTAATCAAGAAGGACTGGTTGCAAACAAGACCTAAAACAAGACTTTGTAAACGGAACGGGAGGTTGTGGCCCCTGGGAGCCGGTGGCTCCACCGCTATGACCTGGGATAAGAATATCAATACATGTGGGCTAAAGGGGAGCGAACCCCTACCCTATGACTCACGAGAGGGTATATTTAATCATGGAACCAAAATAATAAACTCGAACTAGTATACCACGAATCGAAACTGGTGGGCGGTTCCACTGACTGATTTAACTCAATGCTAGTGAAAAACAACAAATAAAGTAAGTGATAGAATGACTTCATTGACTTATGATAAAATGACCCCAGTCCAAATAACCAATGTTTCCAATGTCAGACACAAAGTCTTACCTGGGAACGATGAAGTTCCTGAAAATCGGCGCTCGACCAGATCCCAAGTAAAACAGCGAGCTCCTTTTTCACTTTGGGAAGCCTTTTCTCGTGTCCTTCTGTACGCCGCTTTCAGTATATACCGGGGGCGGTCTTCATGTCGTCCCGGTCTGATTCGGTCTCCACTACCGTCGGGGGAAAGTACCGGACCTCCGCAGGTGGCGGGGGCGTCTGTTCCCGGGACGGGACGGCCCGGAGAGGCGGGTACTAAAGGTTTTTGGTGAGAGGGAAAGACTCCGGGCTGCTTGCTTTGTGTTTACCCCCGAGCTGACGGGACAATCACTCACACTCTCGATTTCTATTTTCGGGGACGTGAGTGACTTTCTCGTCATTGTTACTCTGTCGCAACGGACGTCACGGTGCGCTGACACCACGATCACAGGTTCAGACCGAGGTCGGGATCGCTTTACTGAGTTCGATACCCCTTCGGACACCGCGCATCTAACACGCAACCATACGCTCGAACGCTTTCAGAGGAGGGCAAGGGGCCCTGCCGCTTCATATGAGGCCATGCCATGCCTGTGGTTTCCTGCTGTCAGGCAGGCTAAAGGCATATATTATGAAGCTGATTCATCCATTTCCAGCTTGAGACAACAACTCGCAACTGCTGTTCCGGTTTCACGACGCTTGCTGGCGACGCCCCCTTCGCCAGAGCAGAATGCTGTCCGTCAGCGCAGCGCAGGTGAGGTTGCGCAATTGGCCTACCTGTTGACGGCCCACGAGATGATGACAGCTAGGCTGACGCGACGCCAGATGAACCCTCCAATAAACTCCCTTCCGACTTCATGTTTCGCATAGTGCACACATGAGGACTCACTCATCCCGTGGTGATTGATGTGTGAAAACATTCGAGGAGTCGAGTATGACAGTTTAATAACAGTGACAGGAGCCAACTCTTTGTCTGGAGAAACCGGTCTTCCACCACGACGAGTCTGGGGAGGGGGGCATAATAAAGGTATCCATTCTGTAGTGTTCCAAGTGTTTAGGTGCCCATAGTGTTGAAGCAGTATTCAGGGGCCAATACTGTAGTGTTCAAGTGTTCAGGTGCCCATACTGTAATGTTTAATATTCAGGGAGCACATTATGGCTGTGATGGAAACTTGCCTCTTGGTAACTCTGATGGCAAATAAATGTCATTCATGTGCTATGCAAAACAGCCTAGCTAGTGTGTGTGTGGGGGGGGGGGGGTGTGTGCAGACTAAAGGAGTCACTTGTATTCCTGAATAGCAACATGAAGAGAGAACATCCGGCTTGAAACAATCCTCTCCACGACTTCCATTGCAATAATGCACACGCACAGACAGATTTAGTTTAATTATTTGATTGTGGTATTTATTTACACATAATTTCTACACGCGAATATTGTTATTGTAATGTCATGATTTCCTCTTTCCCGCAAAGGTTACACATTTTATAACATGGAATTATGAGAAGACGTTTCACAATCATTAACGCACATGTTCATTAATATCAAAGTCACACTCAAATAAAAAGCAACTGCTGCTGGAGATGCGGTCAGACGTCATGGAGCCCACAAACCAGATTAGCGGGAACTGCTATGTCTATGGAGAGGAAGGGGGAGACACCCAATTATGGACATGCTCATTTGTGTGTGACACCCACTCACCCACCCACCCACACAATACAGATATTTGCAGAGTTTCATCCGTACAAATATATATTTAAAACTTGTCTAATTGGATTTAATTTTCATTTGTGTTTTTCATTTCATTTGCTCCATTTTATATTCACACACACACACACACACACACACACACACACACACACACACACACACACACACACACACACACACACACACACACACACACACACACACACACACACACACACTTTTGTTTCACCTGTTTACTCTACTACTTATAATTATGTATTTAGCACTTTATTACTGTCCCAGCAGTCAAAGGAGCAGCGAAACTAAGCATTTCACTCCAAGTTGTACATGTGTATGCAACAAAAACTTGATTCGATGAACAAGCCTCTTGCGCATGCAGTTGTAACATCGTCATAAGGCCCTGGAGAGACGTGTTCATTCTCAGGATCAACAGTTTTTATTCTATAGGAACAATGTAATCCTTAGGTATGGATCTTAAGAGGGAGGTAGGTATGGGACAGGGTACCTATCTTTGCCGGCTTCTGCAGGTTCAGATTGTTCATGATGTCTATGAACTCCTCCAGATTCTTGGTGAGGCGAGGGTTAAACCTCCGCTCCTCGCCCACTGTCGACACCGTCTGACCTAGGGGGGGGGGGGGGGGGGGGGGGGGGGAGACACAGAGCTGTGACCGACTGGAAGCCAACTGTTGCCCTGGTCACAGGTCGTGTCCCAATTGACCCACTTGTGACCTTGAGCGTGCACTACTTAAAACCCACAATGCACCATCAATTAAATGATCAACTCAATATATCCCATAATGCATAGCCCTTTCCATTTCATTCGATTCACACGATATAGATGGTACATGTTATTCATGCTAATGAGCTGTCAAAGGACGACATGTAACACGTTACAGTAATTAGTGTCCGGATTCCCCCTGTACTTGTTCCCTAATATTATAGAGTTAAGGGAATCTGAAAAGAAGTGAAACAATTCAAACGCAGCCCCAGTGAGAATACAGAGTATTACCTCAAATTACAACTTAAAGCACATCTTTTAACTACCACACAATACAATGTAATGTTTAACCATCCCCCCCGGTCCATCCGTTGGCTTGTATGCTTTAGAGCAGGGGTCGGCAACCCCAGGCACGCGTACCACCACTGGCCCGGGGCCCCATAATCATTGGCACACTTGCACTTTATCCTGTTTTGGCCATTTCCTCTCAGTGCAAATAAGTTTAAATTAGTTACAGAAAGCAGTGTTCTGAAATGGGATCAATTCATAGTTTTCAAACCTATGTTGTGAGTAATAGAGAAGAAAATATAAAAAAAAAACTGTTGCAAGTGGTCTGTATGCATCGCATTCACATGGTTTTGCAAAGCTGTACATGTCTTAAAGATATTGATGTGGAGGGTTCCAACATTCTCATATATTCTTTTTTTACATTTCTAACAGTGTAATTATTTTTTTGAATGAGTTTCTGAAAATTGTGTTTTAAGATCGGACATATGTAATAAAATTTGTAAGCCCATGTTGCAGACATAACAATCAAAAAAACATTTAAAATGTTGATGCATGATTGTGGACTATATGGAAATAGTACCATTCCAGGTCTTCTGGTTTAGTCGCTGTGTCATAATTCAGCTTAATTTTACTATATTGTTGCTTAAGGCACACTCATTAACGAGAAAATGTCAAACTGGCACTGCATGTTGAAAAGGTTGCGGACCCCTGCTTTAGAGGTTCTGTGACTTTTTTGATGTTTGATAGTTTGGTTTTCATTGCAAGGCTTTCAGGCTAAATAAGAGCTAGAAAAGAGTGGGAGATGTAGAAAAGAGCTCTACATCTCCCACTTTATCTCAGAGGACATCAAGTTAAACATCTAGCAAGTCAATATATCACGATAAAAAAAGAAAAACAGGAGGATTTTGCAGATGAACCTTTGTAGTCGTGCGCTGGGTAGACAAGACACTGGTCCGGCAGCGTGAAGATCTTCTTGTGCACGGAGTCGTAGAGACGCTTGGCACAGCCTGAGCACAAGGAAAAGTTTAGAGCAGCTGTCACGTTAAAATTGTACCGGGGGCGAAAATTGTACCGGCCTACGTCATCGTTTGTTTACATCTTTGTTTATCTATTTTTGTGCCCCTATGTAAAGCGCTTTGAGTACGTGAAAAGCGCTATATAAATTGAATCTATTATTATTATTATTATTACATCCTGACAACCTGACAACCTGCCCTGCAACAGACGACGCGATGCAGAAAACATGTTTCCAAACGACGAAATAACATAATACAGATAGCGGATCGCTATCTGAATTATGATAGATAGCGATAACACTTGTTTTTACTTTATATTTGTATTGTATTTAATTGTTTAATCGAAACAATAAAGAAAATTGCCCGCGAAACGGGCGATCGCGTCAAATGACGCGTCAAATCACGTTGGAAGGTTCTTGAACATTCTAGACTATGAAACCTGCTTAAAACACTCAGTTTACTAGCTAAATTCGATTAAACAATTCAATACAATACAAATATAAAGTAAAAACAAGTGTTTTCTAGCGATCCGTTATCTGTATTATGTTTCAAGAACCCTCCTACGTCATTTGACGCGATCGCCCGTTTCGCGGGCAAAACATTGTCATTTGACGCCATCGCCCGTTTCGCGGGCATTTTTTTTTACTGTTTCGATTAAACAATTAAATACAATACAAATATAAAGTAAAAACAAGTGTTATCGCTATCTATCATAATACAGATAGCGATCCGCTATCTGTATTATGTTATTTCGTCGTTTGGAAACATGTTTTCTGCATCGCGTCGTCTGTTGCAGGGCAGGTTGTCAGGATGTAAACAAACGATGACGTAGGCCGGTACAATTTTCGCCCCCGGTACAATTTTAACGTGACACAGCCACGCCAGCTGACAACACACCAGACATGACACCACACTGCCCCCCTGTGGACACTCTGTGACATTACAACAACAGCATTTACCAGCGACATACATACATCATACATCCATACCACGGCCTATTTGGTATGTGACTTATTGAAACGTAGAGGTTTATAATCAATCCACACAGAGCCTGGGTAAACAAGCAGTTTTGTCCGATTCCACCGTTGTATTTATTTTAGGACAAAAAGTAGTAACAGTATGCCTTGGCAGTACAAAGGTGGACAGACAGAGGATAGCACAAAAGATCCTCGATGCGATTAACAATAGCAGCATAGGGCGTACCCTGCTGGAAGTCTGTCCGTCCACAGCCTCGGATGAGCAGGGCGTCTCCGGTGAAAGCCAAGCTCTGGTCACCCAGCACCAGGGTGACACAACCGTCCGTGTGGCCTGGCGTCTCCCGAACCGTCAACACCTGCACGGACCAATGGAGATTCACACGACTCCTCTGAGAAAGTCGACATCCACCCAAATAACGCACAGCGCCTGCAGGTACCAACGGAGAATATGATAGGATACATTTATTGTTTTTTTGTTCCTCTTGGGGGAGATCCATCTGAAGCATTTGAGTGAACTCAAGAAGCTGTGGCCGCCACTGGGCGACCCCCGGGTACTAACTCCATGTCTACGGCCAGCTTCCGACGGTGGCAGGAGGTTAATGCAATTAACCTCCTGCCACCTAATGCAAATCGTTCAATGTGGGAGGAAACCCAGGTGAACACATGAGAGAATCAGAATCAGAACTCGAAGTGCGTTTGTACTATGAATTATAAAAGCTGTGACAGGCTACAAGGAACAAAGAAACCAAACGTCCCTGCTGGGTTTTTAGAAAAGCTGGGGCCACAGTGCCCTCCCAGTCCCACCACCCCTCAGATAAACTAAACCAACCTCAGTACTTAAGCATTGAATGTGTGAACTGAGCAGACTTCTAGCGGTGTCGGAGCGTGTCGGCGGCGGCTCCGGTTCCTCACGTGTCGGCCGAAGGGGATGGTGTCTCCCTCCGACAGCAGGAGGTCAGCGGACGCCCCGCTGAGCCTCGAGATGGCGCTCTGGAGCCCCGTCACGCGGCGCTTCAGCTGCCCACTGCCCGTGATGTGGTCTGCGTGGCAGTGGGTGTTCACTGTGGAGAGCGCACACATTCACACGTACACACATTAACTCACTCAACCATGATGATGCCCTACTTGGCCATCTTTAGGGTTAGCCTCACCTGCCATCTTTAGCGTTAGCCCTTCTGTCCACATTTGTGTTAGCAATACATGCCGTCGTTAGAACCACCTCCCATCGTTAGAATACCTAACATTTTCAGTGTTACCCCCAAAGTTAGCTTGAGGGCTAGCCCTAAATGCCAACGTTAGCCTGACCCACTATCTTAAGCGGTAACCCTACCTGCCATCTTAAGCGTTAGCCCCAGCTGGTTGACTAGCATCAGGTCGCGCTCCACCGTCTCCAAGACGGGGTCAATGATTACGGCCTCTGCACTTTCAGAGTCCGCCAGTAGGTAAGTGTAGGTACTGCTGCTGGACTCGTAGAGCTACACGCACACGCACACGCACACACACACACACACACACACACACACACACACACACACACACACACACACACACACACACACACACACACACACACACACACACACACACACACACACACACACACACACACACACACTGTTCATTTAAGGCATGGGTGAAATGTTGTGCTAGCTGATTTGAGGGTGACTCCATGTTATGTCAATTGTCTCGTACTCAAATGTGTGTGCATGTGTGCATCAAGATGAAGTTGTTGGTTTCTAGTTCAGCGTCAACTGAAGCAAACCATTTATTGGTGCAAACAGACTACTCTCAGGTAGACAGGGGCAGAGAGTATCCAGATGGCAGGCACGGTCATCCATGCGCCACGCCCATGAAGGCAACCAGGGAAAAATCCTTTGCGCCTTGAGAATAGGGACGTGGAAGAAAACACCCACACCCAGGAAACGAAGCATGAGGCATGCTCATCGTATAGTGGAAGCGCCGCCGGACAGTCGCAGCAGAGAGGCCGTGACTTCCTTACATTTCTTCATCGTAGATGGTTGAAGTAGTAGTTTGGAGAGCCAAAATACTTAGTTTGACATTGGTTTGAGCCGAGGTTTGTTGTTTTTCCTCTACCGACAATAGCAGAAAATATTTTAAACAATGTAAATTATATTAAAGAATTATTTGTGCATCTTAAGACCTTATATTCATGTTTTTTTTATTAAAGTACTTATAGTAGGACGCCTGAAATTGACCTCTCACCTTCATGAGTTCTACGGTGAATGAGCCATGTTTAGTGGCTGACTTTGTTGTTCTGTCCGCAACATCTCACACCATAACCTCTGCTGGAACAAAACAATTCTAACAGAATCTGGATGCAGAATCAGATTTTGTTCCCGATACTCCAGAAAATTAAGAGGATTCTAAAGGGTTTATCCTACAGTAAAAGCCTAAATCAACTACCGCAATCTAGGCTAATAACAACTTGTTTTGCCACGTTCGCATGAGAAACACTGTGGCAGTTACAAACCCAACATTGTTCCCCATAATGTCAAAACCCACACTTCCACACCATCACAAAATAGTATTACACAGTTGTTTTGCTCCAGAAAGGGCGGCGGTCACGGTCGTGTGATTGATGTGCACGCCCTGTTCCTAAAGATTGGTGAATTGATCAATAAAGCCAGATATTGTTTTATAACGGCTGAAGTTTTATCTTACGTTTAACGCCTTCAGACGATCCGTTTCCTCCAAAAATAAACCATCAACCAACATTGATCAATACGAAAAACTATTGGGTAGCTTTGAAATTAAGTACAAATTGAACTCATCTACTAACCCTAAACAATGAAATCGGTTTAAACGGTTTTACAAATGACACATTGTGGAACGCACAGGTTAAAGTATAGTCGACAAAATATATTTATTTAGTCTAACCACCTCACCTGTCTGAAGACGAGTCCTTCTCTCAGCGCCATCCTTGAGCATAGTGTTCTGCAGCTGACCGTACCGGGGAGGGATCCGCGGTATTCCCCGGGTCGAGGGAGCCCTCTACGGTTAAGAGCACAAGTGGAGACCCAGGCTGACGCTCGCTGGCGGAGCAGGAAGGCCAGTACCTGTCCGGCAGGTTTTACGCTCCGCATAACAGAACTCATTGATAATTATATTAAAATCAAATATATACGCAGCTCTTTAACTTTACTCTAAAGACGGTACTGGCCTGGATTAGTATATTCCCGTGGTAACAACCAGTGAGTCAACACGACCGTACCGAGCCTAGCTTTATAACATAAGAGGCATATTGTCTATGTCTAATGATTAACTACGTGCATCAAATTGATCGTTCATACATGTATAGAGGCAGTGGGGACCGAAGACGATAGCTTTCCCAGCCTTGAATGAACTCCGGAAGAAACCTTATGAGACGTGTTGTCGTCACGGGTAATTCATTGTCCAAAACAAATATGATCGGTCGTCGGTACTTCTGGTTTACGGCCTAGGCTAAAGTTTAGAAGTTTGAAAGCTCCAATGTGATGCAGATATAAAAAAGTACAAAACAGCTTGCTGTTGTAATCCAATGTGTACGTGACTGCAAGCATGCGTCTAGGGTTTGTTTGAGTTGGCCCCTCCTCATTTGTATTCGTCTGAGAAAGGTACAACAAAAATTATGGGTCTTTTTGCGTAAACAATAAATTGTATTTCGTACACTTCAAAAATAAAAACGTTTTTGGATAAAAACGTGACAATTTAATTAAGCTTTTAGATAAAACATGAACATTAAATTAAGCTCACTCAAAATAACACAGAGGCCAAACACATTTGTTATCTCTGTTTTTATTTGCAGAGTGTTTTAAACGTCAGGAAATCAATGTGTTGGCTCTTTATTCTTGAAGCTCGGCAGGTTTGTCCATCTAAAGAAAAACATCAAGACCAGACTTACAATAAAATACAGATATACAACATCAACACAGTTATTACCCACAATATATATTATGACTCATATAACTATAAGAGTAACTTACTAAATAACTCGTAACTAACTCCTTAGATCAGATCTTTAACCACTCCAGGAAGTACTTTAATTCATGTTATTTTCAGCTTGTATCTAATTAAGTTAATGATGTGCTTGTAAATGAAAAATATTCACAAATCTCACTGTGACACCTGTTTGTCTTATGCTAATTCTAAAAGTTCTCAATTCTCTTAATTGCATTACAGGTTTTTTACTTTAATTTCATTATTATTTGTGTTGCCTGTTCATTTGGGGTTGATGTAGTGGTTATTGATAGCTCTAATGTTTTGGTGAATGCATGTTGAGGGGATATAATAGGTAATATAAGACTGAGGGAACATTGGGCTGACAGAACATGAGCCGACAGAATATAAGGCTGACAGAACGTAAGGCTGAGGGAACATAATGACAGATCATAGTATACGTAAGAGGGCTGAGGTAACATTGGGCTGAGGGAACATGGGACCTTAATGTGTGTAAAGGGATGAGGATTCATAGGGCTCAACTTGCCAACTCTCCTATTTCAATGTCCCACGACACTCCACCAGTGGTGAGTAGCCGTCACAAGCCGTTTGGGAAATCGGGATCTTATGACATCACAAGTGGGCGTGTCCATCTAGATGTCTGACGGATAGATGAGCAACGTTTGCTACGGTCCATCAGTCTAGTAGACTGATCTATCCAGCACACATCTAGGTGGACCCGCCCACTTGTGACGTCATAAAACAGATTTTCAAAATGGCTTGTGACGACTAATCCCAGTATCCCACTCACAGTAGGTGGCATGGACCTTTACACCCCTGTTTAACTCATCGACACACCTACTGAACACACCTGTTTTATTCACACGTTAAACCTGCCAACTCACCTGTTTAAAGCATTTATTTAACTCACAGATTCCCCTGTAGGACGTACCTGGGTTTCACGGTAGATCCAGTTGACCAGCGAGGTCACGCTGGTGTACACTCCCGGTTTACCGTTGCGGCCGCAGCCGTGCCCCCAGCTCACCACGCCCACGAGCCTCCAGTCCCCGGGACCGGTCTCACAGACCAGTGGACCCCCGCTGTCGCCCTGGCAACCAGACCACAGGCCTTGTCACTCATCAACAAGACCTGATGGGTCGAACCAATTCAGCTCAGAGCACGACAGTGCTTCAGTCAGGTTAGGAATAGGGCCTTACATTTGAGTTGGCCAGACTAGTTGGTTATAGAAGAGTTCAGAATAGTTGGTTGGTCAGGTTAAGACTAGTTGCTAGAATATGTATTACCAATTGGATAGTTGGGTAAACTAGCTGTGAGAAGAAATTAGACTAGTCGGTATACCTTACACGAGTCGACTCCTCCCTTCATGAAACCAGCACAAAACATCCGGGGAGTTAGGAGGCCTCCGTAGACATTCCGATGGGAGCACGTGGCTGGGGATATGATCTGAACGCACGCCTGTTGGAGCTCGTCGGACAGCAGCCCTGGAAGAGAAAAACTACCCATCATTCAGCAGCCTGCATTGGGTGAGGAAGAGGAGGAAATTGGAGTGCTATTCCGGTGAAAAGTGAAACCAGGGTCTTCGGCATGAAGCCCCATAAAATAAGCCCTCCAGACACTTTTTTTCGTTGATAATCGAGTAGAGCTTGCCCGCGGGCTGCGATGCCCGGAGCAAGGGGCGGCTATTTTTTTTTAAATCAGCCAAGCATCAAGAGGGGAGATTGTTTTGTTTATTATTTTGGCGCTGTCACGTTAAAATTGTACCGGGGTCGAAAATTGTACCGGCCTACGTCATCAGTTGTTGACAACTTGACAACCAATTACGTAAGGGTTGTCCGTTGCCGGGCAGGTTTCAAAAAACAGTCTGCTCATGTTTCCAAAGACGAAATAACATAATACAGATAACGGATCGCTAGATAACACTTGTTTTTACTTTATTTGTATTGTATTGAATTGTTTAATCGAATTTAGCTAGTAAACTGAGTGTTTAAAGCAGGTTTCAAAAAACATTCGGCTCATGTTTCCAAAGACGAAATAACATAATACAGATAACGGATCGCTAGATAACACTTGTTTTTACTTTATATTTGTATTGTATTGAATTGTTTAATCGAATTTAGCTAGTAAACTGAGTGTTTAAAGCAGGTTTCAAAAACCTGTCTTGTCGCGCTCAATGAAGGAGTGCAATGAACGAGCATGAAAGTTTGCGAATGTTCAAGAACCTTCCTACGTCATTTGACGCGTTCGCCCGTTGCCAGGCAACAGACGATCGCGTCTTCTGTTGCCAGGCAGGTTTGGCATTTGTCAACAACTGATGACGTAGGCCGGTACAATTTTCGCCCCCGGTACAATTTAAACGTGACAGCGCCTCTATTATATCATTTACGGTAGCCAATTATCGACTTGTTTGGACTTCCTGGAAAAATTGACCTACCGGTAAGGCACAGACTAAGAAAACAGTATTTTTTAATAAACTCCCAGTACTAAGTAACTAAGTTGTTGATGATTCGTTTTATGTGTAGGGACCCTATTCATGCTAGTGTAGATGTGCTATTTTGAGCAATGTTAGTGGTTAAAAAATGCAGAATTGGAAGCTTTCGCTGTGCCCTAGCTCCTCCGGGCATTCGCAGGCAAGCTCCATACTCGATTTTCCTGTGAAAAAGAGTGTCTGGAGGGCTTATTATTTGGGGCTTCATGCCGAAAAATACCCTGGATTCAATTTTCCCCGGAATTACACTTTAAGACATTCCACAAAAGAAGCAATAAACTGAAGATGTTAAGAATGTATCTAAACCATGTCGCTAGTGCGGGTATAAAAGAGAGGATATAAACAACAAGAAATACGCAAAAAACAGAACCCCTGGCAGGTATGAATAATCGAGAATGACTAATTAAAATGCATGAATGAACAAAAAGACCCACCGTTCTCTCTGGTATACCCCCAGCCTGTAATCCAGCACCTTGTTTCAGGAGGGAAGGACGCGCTGGGACTGGGCAGACAAACAGGCCGCACTCCCCCTGGTGGACAGCAGACGACACAAGGCAAACAATGTAACGGTAGATGATAGAAAAAATAGTTAACTCAGAAAAGTAATTATAATCAATAACTGCTATCATAAAAATGTCAATAATGATAAAATAATTATAATAAATAATTTTATAATGACGTAATCTTAACAAAAACATTTGGAGCGGTGGGTAGTTCCATAAACCGACCTATCAGCTGGATGTCTGTGAGCATGCTCAGAAGGCCGAGGTCGTAGTCCCCACTGGAGTTGAACAGGGGGTGGTAGATCACCCTCCCCACACGGTACCGCTGACCCTGGGAGTCCAGCAATCGCAATGATCCCACCACAACCTCCCAGTTGGATGGCTCGAGCATGTTGGAACTGGTGCGCGCGTGCGCGCACACACACACACACACACACACACACACACACACACACACACACACACACACACACACACACACACACACACACACACACACACACACACACACACACACACACACACACACACACACACACACACACACACACCATGTGGGTATAGCAGTGTGTATTCTGTACTTCTGTTTGAAAAATGAACACTATATTGTGCGTTCCTAGCTTGTATTGTTTGTATGTGGTATGTAGTGTAACAGTGCCTAGTGTGTCGTGTGTTAAGTTGGCAGTGTGTTTAATGTACATTAACGCGTGGCTTGTGTCGGGTGTGTCTGAGTATGTGTCTTACTGCACCAAGCAGTGCGCCGCGGTGATGACCCAGCGCGGGGAGATGATGGAGCCTCCGCAGAAGTGCCTCCCCTTCCACCGGAGGCTGCTCTGCCAGCCCCAGGGCCCCGCCCCCGCCGGGGTACCCCCGACAATGCGCCCCAGTCTTCCCCGTGCCGGGGACGGGCAGACTGCTGAAACTACTTATTATCAATACTTAGTATACTTGTAATACATACTGATGATTCATTCATATGAGTAAGTAAAATGCGTACTGTAGGCCCATTCATGTAATATGCATAATAATACACTCATTATTACTACTAATAGATGAATAATCCCATTCACAATAATCACCAACTATCTACTGATAGTAAACACTTTAGAAAAACGAACTTTGGAGCATTGATAGAGTAAATGGAGCAATTTGATGATTTACAAACGATTGACAGTGTGTGAATTATGTTTTGTAAACACCTTAAAAAAGTTTAAAACGTTAAAATAAATAACGTTGTTTTTAAAACATGCAGTCGAATGAACTAATTTTTAGCAGAAGTTATAAAACGGTGAAAATGTCAAGGTAAAAGTCATTGTTATTCTCTACTTCAGTGGATCCTTTTACAGTTACCGGTGTATATTTCGTCTTGTGTAGAGCTGTTGCTCAACTGCGTTGAATTGAACGTGATCTGCACCGGCGTCGGAATGCTGCAATTCTCATTTCCGCTACTCCAAGTCGACAGCTTCGCATGACTAAGTAGCGTGACTAAGAAGTGAACCAAATGCAAGAGATGAGAAGGGTGTAGAAATCATCTTAATACTAATGATAACAGCAACAACAACAATGATAACAATAATGAATGACAAATTCATATAGATGTGTCCAATAAGGGCTCCAACTGACATCAGGCGGAAACTGGTTTACCACAAGGGACAATTCTTCATCTGAATTGTACACATCCTCAATGAATTGATCATTACACATCCTCACTGACTATCATTACGCATCCCAAATGGATCTATCATTACACACCCTCACTTAATCTACCACTACACATCCCAAATGGGATCTATCATTACACACCCTCACTTAATCTCTGTACACATCCTCGCTGGGACCTATCACTGTACACATCCTTCCTAGGTTCTCATTAAAGACCCTCACTGGATCCAGCACTGTAAACTTCCTCACTGGGTCCGTCACTGTACACATCTGAGCTGTTACCATCACTGTACACATCCTCACTGGGACCCATCACTGAACACATCCTCTCTTGGACCCATCACTGGACCCATCCTCACTGTTACCATTACTGTACACATCCTCACTGGGACCATCACTGGACACAACTAGGCTGTTACCATCACTCTACACATCCTCACTGGGACCATCTCTGCACACATCCTCACTGGGTCTTTCACTGTACACATCCTCTCTGGAACCGATCACTGGACACATCCTCACTGGGACCCATCACTGAACACATCCTCTCTTGGACCTATCACTGGACACATCCTCACTGGGACCCATCACTGAACACATCCTCTCTTGGACCTATCACTGGACACATCCTCAATGGGACCCATCACTGGACACATCCTCACTGGGACCCATCACTGAACACATCCTCTCTTGGACCTATCACTGGACACATCCTCACTGGGACCCATCACTGAACACATCTTCACTGGGACCCATCACTGAACACATCCTCTCTTGGACCTATCACTGGACACATCTAAGCTGTTACCATCACTGCACACATCCTCACTGGGTCTGTCACTGGACACATCCTCACTGGGTCTATCACTGAACTCTCTCTGGGACCCATCACTGGACACATCCTCACTGGGTCTGTCACTGGACACATCCTCACTGGGTCTATCACTGAGGCCCACATCTTCACTGGGTCTACCCCTGAGGCCCACATCCTCACTGGGTCTACCCCTGAGGCCCACATCCTCACTGGACATATCCTCACTGGGTCTACCCCTGAGGCCCACATCCTCTCTGGGTCTACCCCTGAGGCCCTCAGGTTCCCCTACTGATATGCTGATGCTCCCACAGATACCCAGCTAATGTCTCTTTCCCTGTGATGACACCAAAGTCTCAGCACGTATTTCTGTCTCTCAGACGTCTCCTTCTCGATGAAAACGCATCACCCTTTAACAGAACCTGGCTCAGAGTGAGACCACCCCCCCATACAGCTTCACCGTTCAGCTTGACTCCTTGATGAGTCCCAAACAACTCACTTACGTGTTTTGTCACGACCCCACTGGTATATATGGGAAAACAGCTCTGTCTAGGCAGGAGTCGAGACACGTAAGTGGTAGCCAACCACAGCTGGCAGGCATCTGGCTTCCGGCCACGTGAGTACTGACTCACCTGGGTTCCTGGCTAGCTCTGGTCCTTCTCTCTCTGGTAGGGGGGATAGCCCAAGCGTTTGGGGTGAACGGTAGCTGTCTCATTCAGTTATTGTTTTGACATATAACATAGACAAACAAAGACGACAAAGGGGGCGGTCGCGTTCCCCGTAGGAATCCTTAATTCTGGTGGGGTCCTGGTATGTGGGTGAATGGGCTTTACAAAGTCTTATGATTTTGGAGTGTAACCACCGGGCACCATGCTGTCTATCCAGACACCATCTTGATTCTGTATCGGCCATCTTGGATCCCTAGGGTGACCATAATCAAGGTCAATCAAGGAAGCCACTCCCACAGTTACCATGATCACCAGTTACCCACCAGCCTAACATTACCCAACGGTAGGATCTTGACAGTTATCTAATTATATATTCATATAATATGTAATATAAGGTACCCAAGATGGAGAGGGTGGGGAAGATGAAAAGGTAGAAAAAGACCAGGTACAGGAACCATTTCAGGCAGGACAGTTTGCGCCCCATGCAGGGACAGAGCCGGCCACATCTCGTACCTGAATGACAGAGTAGGCTGTTAGTCGATACGACCCAAAACAACCCCTATGAGCTTTTCACTGGTCCACCACCCGTATCGGCTGGTCAAAGTAACCAGCCACACGTCACATGACAAGTTTTCTATCTGCTTATACAAACTTGAGGACATTTATTTAATGCCCAGAAGAAAACGCTATGTTTTAAGATTTTTTTTAAGCATTTTATTTTCAGTTTATTCAGTAAATGTATATACTGTTTAGTTCAATGGTTAATAAATGGTAATTGAATACTGTTACTATTATACCACTACTTCTACTATACTAATCAGGGCCGTTTCTGACCTTCAGGAGAGTCATCAACGTCTTCATCAACGTCTTCATCAACGTCCGCTTCCACTGCTCTGACCTGCATGTTGGCGATGCGTACGCTTTCGGCTAAGCGTGCTTTAAACTCTACATCCGCAAAATCTGCTGGGTGGCAGGGTGGAGGTGGAGGTGAGGTAGAGAGGAGGTTGAAGTCGAAATAGGAGGGGAGCTGGGTAGAAGGTGGAGGTGAAGCAGAGAAGAGGTGGAGGGAGAGTGAGAGAGGAAATGTAGGGGGAGGTGAATAGCGTGAAAGGAAAACTAAATGTTTGTCATCTAGCCGATCATTTTATCATCCAAAGCTACCTATATCAAATTTCTTTGTACAAACATTATACGTTAAGGAGCAGGTGGGGGTTTGGGCCTTAAGCATGCCTACGGGCAGAGCGTGTCTGTGGGATCTAAGCAATAACCTTTCAGCGGGGAGTCAAAGACCCAAACCACCCGACTTCCTTTCCTGCCCCCCCATTTCAAGACATCTCATGTACTTCAACAGAACGTTTTCTTTTTAAAGAAAGGTGTAGAGTAGTCAACCTCCGACTAATAAATCGATAAATCAATAAAGTTTGCAGTCTCACCTGGCAGTTGGCCATGACGGCGTCCTCTCGTCTTTGATGGCTCCTGATTCATACAAGCTCTGCAGGTAGAGCCTTTAGCTCCGCCCATTTGGCATCTTACCACGCCCCCTAAACCGTCTGCTGTGTATTATTAATGGACTGGCTCATGGTTGAACAAGCACAGGGTGTTGGCGGCTCACAACGAGGTTAACATGGTGGTGGCATTACCTCAGCATATCTTTTGTACTCAGTCACACTCACACACACTAGTTGTCTCTTAGTAGTATCAGGCTGCCAAAGCCAGTAAGCAAGGCATCAACACACATGCTCTGGTTTCAACGACAATAATACCTCACAACACCAACTTTAAATTAATCATGACTTGGTCCTTCCTGGAATCACACACACACGCACGCACGCACGCACGCACGCACGCACGCACGCACACACACACACACACACACACACACACACACACACACACACACACACACACACACACACACACACACACACACACACACACACACACACACACACACACACACACACACACACACACACACTAGTTGGGTATCGTTTATTACAATCTCAAAAGATCCCATTTAAACATGAAACACTCAATTGTGACAGACTGTGTTTGACTATAAAGTCAAAACTAAAACAAAAATAACATTGAAGTGGGAAGAAATAAGGACTTACAGTTTTTTATTCAGTCTACAATGCGTCTCACAGCCAGAACCTATATCCATATGATGTCACTGATGGTGAAGCCCCTGATTGGTGGAAATGTCAAGAGTTGATCAGGGGGTGAAAACACACATAGATCAGCTCCTCCTCCTTCTCCTCTAACACCCCCTCCATCCTCCCCCCCGCCCCCCCCCCCCCGACCTCAGCAGTGGAGGATCTTCTGGAAGGCCTTTCTGAACTCAATGTTGAAGGTGGTGTAGATGACGGGGTTGACGGCGCTGTTCAGGTAGCCCAGCCAGGTGACGGAGCTGTAGAGGGAGGGGGACACACAGCAGGAGGTCCCGCAGTGGGCCTTCAGCACGTGGGTCAGGAAGAACGGCAGCCAGCAGATGATGAACACTCCTGCAGGGAGAGACGTGTTAGAGAGAGAGAGAGAGAGAGAGAGAGAGAGAGAGAGAGAGAGAGAGAGAGAGAGAGAAAGAGAAAGAGAAAGAGAGAGAGAGAGAGAGAGAGAGAGAGAGAGAGAGAGAGAGAGAGATGGGGGGAGAGAGGGAGAGGGAGAGAGGGAGAGGGAGAGAGAAAAAAAGAGAAAGAAAAGGAGAGAGAGAGAGAGACACTCCTCCTCACCCAGAATGATGGGAGAGAGAGAGCGATAGAATTAGAGAGAGATGGACTTAGATGGACAAAGAGAGAGTCGTCCTCACCCAGTATGATGGCAGAGAGAGAGAGAGAATGAGAGAGAGACTTAGAGAGAGATAGACTTAAATGGGGGGAGGGATACAGGGTATGATGGAAGAGAGAGAGAGTTAGAGAGAGAGAGAGAGAGAGAGAGCGAGAGACACTGACTCCTCACCCAGTACGATCGCCAGCATCTGAGTGGCCTTGCGCTCCTTCTGCTGGGACAGCCTCCCCCTCGCCTTCTCGCCCCGCTCCAGCCAGCCCCCCCGCCCCCGCGGACCCCCCTCCACGGCGGTGAGCCCCCCGGTCAGGGGGAGGCAGGGCCTCGCTCGCCCCGGGGCCACAGACACAGACACGCACACCTGGGGGGGGGGGGGCGGGGCCAGAACCCGGTCGCCGCGACACAGGAAACGGCCGGGCTCCGCCTCCAGAGGGCCGACCACCGCCTC